>NW_024704761.1:2321938-2851938 GCF_018977255.1 Callorhinchus milii | reverse complement strand
ACAAAACGTTTCGTAAGGTTTAAATTTAAAATAAAAAAAATATATATCTCTCTCTCTCTATGTATATATATATATGCATATCTATACAAACAGAGAAAAAAAACCGCCCAATTTGGGCTTGAAACCCGCCCCACCCGCCCGCCCGCCCCCATCTGACCACGTTGTCAGGGAGACGACACGCGGTGCGCGACCGTTGGTCTCGCGACCGTCGGTCCCAGTGAGTCTGCGCGCGGGAGCAGCGTCGCGCGCCTGCTGCTGGCGGGGTCCTCGAGGACCGTTGAGAGGCGGCCGGGACAGGCGCCTGTCTTTTCAGTTGGGTTCCGCCGGCCGGAGGGGGAGGTTGGTCGTACGCGCGATCTCTCGGCCTTTCGCTCGCCCGTCCGCCCTCCCTCCCTCCCTCCCTCCCTGCCTTCTTCCTGCTGCTGCCGCCATCCAAGTCCCCCCCCCCAACCCACCCACCCACCCACCGACCCTTCCCTCCCCCCACCATCTTTTTTTTAAAAAAAAGGAGCGAGAATGACGGACGGCACCGAAAGAGCCGATGGCAAGATTGTGAAAATGGAGATGGATTACAGCGCCACCGTCGACCAGCAGCTGCCGGAATGCGAGAAAATCGCCAAAGTGAGTGAGAAACCCCGAGTCACTGAGAGCCGGGCCTCGCTCTCTCGCTCGCTCGCTCGCTGAGCCAGACCGACCGACTTGACCGAACTCGAATGGCTTGGGGTCCGTAGGCCCCTGGCGCGCTAGGCCCCGGAGCCTGGGGCTCGCTTGACAACCTCCCCCCCCCCCCCCCCTCACCACCCACCCACCCCCGATGCCAGGGTCTTTTTTTTGACGATCGGGCTTTTTTTTTAAAAAAATAAAAATCTCCCCCCACCTCGCCCCGGGTTAAAATTCAACCGCACGCACGACGCGCCGTGGTATTTAAATAGAAATAACGAAGGGAATTAAGTGTTTGGAGTGGCTGCGGTGATATTAGACCGAGAGGGGAGGGTTGGGCGGGGAACAGCTTCACGATCGGCGAGTAAATACTTTTCTTTTGATTTGACGGCCGGAACCCGTACCCGCACGAACCCGTTTCGAAACCCGTGTTCTGGGTCGAATTTCGAGAGATGACGAGCGATTTTTTTTTTTTGGGGGGGGGGGCGGTGGGGGGTGAGGGGGGGTCTTGGCAGCTCGTAAGCGAAGCGGACGGTCGAATCGATCGGGGTGGGTTGGGGTGGGGAAAAAGTGCTTTTTGAAAGTTTTTTTTCGTTCAGGCGCCGATGAAGCGGGACACTTGTTTATCGAAGTGGACCGAGAATCGCTGAGTAAGGGTAGCGAGTGTCTAGAGTGGGGGTACTATCGCAAGGCCGCCCCCCCCCCCCACTGCGCCGGTGTGTGACATTTCCTGACCGCAGGGCCCCGGGGATTGAAGCTGCTCGGGGGGGGGGGGGGGGGGGGTTAGACCTCTGACGGAATTAGTGGCAGTTCTGATTTCGAAGGCCTCGGCCCAGGAACAGGATGGAGAATGCCGGTTTTGGGGGAGAAGTGTTGGGCAAAATGGCTTCCCGGTGTGTGTCTGTGTGTGTGTGTGCATTGGATTGGGTTTTGAGCACAGGGGACTGGAACAGGGAGCTGCAATGTCTGCTTTGTCCGTCTACCCGTTCCCGCGGTCCTGTCTCTTCCAGAGTCGTTTATTCAGCTTTGCTTTTGCTGTGCATTTTCATAAAGACTGAGCATCTTATCTCTCCGTCTTGTGCTGCGTTCATGTCATTTAGGTTACAGTATTGGATTTTATCCGTGTAAACCGGGAGAGTTTCCAGAATTATTGGGATGCGCGTATTAGCCTCTAGTCAGTGAAACGACAACTAATCACATTTGAACAGCGCCTTTCACTCCAGGAGGACGTCCCAAGGCGCTGGGGAATGTAGAGGGCAGACAAAAGCAAGCATCCAAATAGGTTCAAGGGTCTCCCTCTGTGCTGTCAATTTTATGATTCAAACTTTTTGTAATAAACTTTGTTCAGTGAATTTGGAAATGTTAATTCTATAATGATCTAACCCTGCAAGCCAAAGCCCTAACAGGCAGGGTAACCAGAGCCGGATGAGCAGGGGCCATCAGCGATATCAATGGCAAGCTTTGTGGTTTTAGCTGGTTAGACTCCAGCAGTTATCCCAACAATACTCTGAGGTCCCCGGGCCTTGGCTCTTGCCAACCTGCACTTAATACTTTCTGGAATTAGGTAAACGGGATGCATCCCTCCAGGGAGAAAGTGCGCATTCCATTCCAACAATCTATCTCTGGGATTTCCATGTGTGGGATGGATAGAAATCTCAGCTTGGTTTTGGATACACTTAAGCATGGTAATGTGCTTCCACATGCGTCAGATACTAAGGAAATCTAGAGCAATTCCTTCTATTCAAGCGTATGGTGCAGCAACATTTAAACTTTAAGCCTAAAGGTTTTAGTAATTACTTTATTGTATCCTTTATTCGTGAGGATTCATAGTGCTATTATGTTTTGGGAATGTAGCAGTACCAAAATCCTAGAGTCCAAATATCTCAGATTGCTGTTGTGGTCAAGGGTAGGTTTGAGGACAGAAACCATTAGCACTAACTACTGTACAAGTGAGAAATATGTGGTTTGTGCAAAATTACTAGAATATTTCTAGTGGTTAGTCCTGTTTATACAAAATTTTTACAGATTTTATTTTCAAGTTTGTTTGGAGTTTGCCATTTTGGGTAGGCTTAACTGTGTCAAATCAGTGAGAAGTTGCACTTACTCTACAGGAAACAGGCTGCAATTGGTGAGGGAAAATATTACAATAATAAATGTAAGGCTTAGTCATCATTTTTCTGTCACATGGGGCGGGGGCATGAGAAATTAGCAAAATTCAAAAGGTATAAAGCATTTAATTTTTTTAATGTTTTTTTTTTGTTTTTGGTGTGTGAGAGGTCAGGTGAAGATGGGGGAGTAACCATTGTAATTTTATTTTGTGGGTAAGTTATTGCACAGCCATCACATTTTAGAACTGTTGAGAAGCCTAGGAGTACAAGACTGAGGTGGAGATCATCTGATGGAAGATGAGTCTAGTTGGATGCGTTTGTATACCAAGGATGGGGATGGATGGGTGCTGTTGGCAAAAGTATGTGAACTTCAGCTAGCGTATGGCTGCTCATTCTGTACTGCAGCTATTCATCTTTAAAAGGCATTTTTCTTGTTGTTAGGATGGAAGACTTCAGGAGGCTATTGATAACCTTTTGTCACTGGAAAAGCAGACAAGAACGGTAAGTCAAAGTTTGGTCCAAGTCGCCTTTATATTCCTTTAAATTTAACTCTGTCATTGGTATCTAATTTGCGGAATTTCATAACTGGAATCTCTGTAAGAAGAAATTCCAGACTAGTGAATGGGGCTTCCTTATGAGATGATAATTGTAGCAATAATATTTTTCACACCAACCTCATTATGAATTTTAGGCCTCTGATATGTCGTCAACATCAAGAATCCTGGTTGCCATAGTGAAAATGTGTTCTGAAGCAAAAGACTGGGACTCTTTGAATGAAAATATTGTACTTCTGTCCAAAAGGAGAAGTCAGCTAAAGCAGGTAAGTCCTCAGCTAGAGACCAGTGCTTTGAAACTCGATTTGAATCAAAGAGATGTCTATTGTCAATTTTTAGAAAATGACAGTATAGAACACGGCTCTTTGGGGTAACCAAATCTATTCCAGTAGTTAAATATACTCAGCAATGTAGGAAGTCAAAGCTCCTGCATTGCAAGTGCACTTTTTGAAATTGAATGGGTGGTCTTCCGGTAGAAATTAAACGTTGCTACTTCTGTTCCAATGAACGTCTCAAAGTTTAGTTTAAATGAGTTGAAAAGAGCAGATTCTATGTGTTTGGTGATAGTTGAATAATCTGTCTCTCTATGGAAGTCTTCAAACTACAGTACAAGTGAGCAGGTGATCAGCTCTTACGTATGTCCATTCCACATTTTGATAAATTTGATTCTTTCTCATTACAGGTTTTCAAACTCAAGTAATGTGCAAAAGGTTTTGTTAGTCACAATGCTTATCCCAGTTAATAGAAATCCAAGTGACGCTTTACTTATAAATATTTTTAAAAACTTTTTGTAAAGTATGTTTGAAGTCTGGACTTAAAAACTAGCATTGGTTGGAATCTGCTTTTGTAAATTTTCCATTTTTCTTCACTTCATAGGCAGTTACGAAGATGGTGCAGGAGTGTTGTACATACATTGAACAGATCACTGACCTACCAATCAAATTAAGATTGATTGACACTTTGCGCACTGTCACAGCTGGGAAGGTCAGTGCATTTTCACCTTTTCTTGAAAGCAGCTTCTTTGATGGCTTGTTTTCTGCTAATTGAATAAATATTTAGGTAACCTGAAACATAATTGAGATTTCCTTTTGCTTTAAGTGCTTGTGTTCTTTTGTGTGTGGGAGCAGGGTGTTTGTGCTATTTCTGAACTTAAGGCACAGATCAGTTTACATTGATCAAACATAAGGGCATGTTGAAACCTTTACTTGTAAATGGATATTTCTAGTACAATTTGATCAGTGCATTTGTGTTTCTGTGGACTTTAGTCAACCTAATCTAATTTTTTTAAAAAACTGCCTTGAGGCTAGCAGGCCTTGCAGAAGGCTAGTTGGCCAATCTGTCATTGTCTTAGCTCATTTGGGTATTACTCCATGCCCTCTATACCCTTATTAGCCAAGTATTTGTCTACCTCCCTCAAGCATATATTCCCACCACGACAACTTTTGAGGAAGTCAATCCCATAGCTCTCTTGAGTAAAGAAGTCTTTTTTCATTACTAACAGATCTTCCTTTAATCTTCAGATTGTCTAATGATAATAAATGTTGTGATAAAACTTGTAAATGGGCTGCCAATCCCAGAATGTGAATATTGTTCTGTATAGATTTATGTGGAAATCGAGCGAGCTCGTCTAACAAGACAGTTAGCAACGATAAAGGAGGAGGCTGGAGAAGTTAAAGAAGCTGCTACAATTTTGCAAGAACTTCAGGTGAGTATCATCAAAATGTAGTCTGATTTCAAACCTTTTCCTTATGATGAACATTGTTCCCTCTTAACACATTGCACTGTGCTATGCAATGTGTTATGAGAGAACCATGTTCATCATAAGGAAAGGTTCTAATAGAACAGAATTGGAATATTAAAGTACATTTTTAGTGGGGACATTTCCATTATAGCAAGATCTCTGGGCCATATTGTATTTACACCACGGATGGAAACTATTGTGTTTGACCCATTAAGCTGCTGCAAAACTTTTGCAACTTTCTAACTAACCAAGCATGAAACGCAAATGTATTTGAGTAATAAATAGCACATATGAATTTGCTTAGCAAAGACATTCAGATGACTCCATCAGCAAGTCCTATCTTGTTTGTGATAACAAGCGGAAGCAGAACCAAATGCAATATAGCACTATAGCATTAATGATGCACTATACACTTGTATGTTTTCATCAGAAAAAAGCTGCTGGTATGCCCCGAATTCTGCACTTAAATTGGATAGCTCGATCGATTATTGATGCAGTTTTTGTGATTTGCTTTTGTAATTTTAGAGCATTCACCTATGAAGCTGCAAAATAAATTGCTTACTGATCTATTACATGAAACTAACTGATGCATTTCAAAACCTGTGTGATGTGACAGTAACCTTGCGAAAAGCACCTTGAATCTTTATGGGACTGTAAACATTTTCAATTGTTCTGCAAATCATTCAACATTTCAATTCCAAAAGCAATTTTCCCATGCCTTTCTAACCCCTTTGACCTTCAAAGTTTAACAAACACTAAAAAGCATTCTTTCAATTTATTAAAATACTTCAACATGCTACATTTTCCCCAGATTTATATTTAGAACATTACTCCTAGCGCTTCAAATTTCATTACAATCGGGACTATTTTAATCAAAAGTTTTTTTTAACAAAACAATTATCTTAAACCAACAGGTTGAAACCTATGGGTCAATGGAGAAGAAAGAGAAAGTTGAGTTCATCTTAGAACAGATGAGGCTTTGTTTAGCTGTTAAAGATTATATTCGAACCCAAATCATCAGCAAAAAAATCAACACGAAATTCTTCCAAGATGAAAACACTGAGGTAAGGATTGTTGTAGATTTGGAGTTGAGCTTGGCATTCAGCCATTTGTCAAATAGGCTCAGTTTCACGGTCTTCACCATTTACTAACTGAGCCATCCAAACATTCTTGAAAAAAACATTTTAAGAGACTAATCTTCATTAATCTGATGTCCTTTTGTGTTTTATAGGAGCTTAAGTTAAAATACTACAATCTAATGATTCAGGTTGATCAGCACGAGGGGTCCTACCTGTCAATTTGCAAACATTATCGCGCCATTTATGATACACCCTGCATCCAGGCTGATAAAACAAAATGGCAACAGGTAAACCATTGGTATTGATTATTGTGAAAGAGCATAGTCACTGAGTTGTTAGGGATGCTTGCTGTTGGGTCTCCTTCTGACTATATGAAATCTGAAATATGAAATTTAAAATACTTGCCCAGGTAATCTTTTGATCTAGTCTATGCAATAATAAATTTTAGTCTTGTGCTGCATTTACATTGAGTCTTGATGTCCTGTAAGTTGTTTATTATGTGCACCGAGACTTGAGTGTTCAGTATTTCACTGTTTGAATAGCTAATATATTTATTATGATAAGAAAAATCCTTGCATTTGATATAGCACCTTATCACATCTTCGAGATAGCTCAAAGCGCTTCACAGAATATACTATAAAGTGAATTGTGGGAGAAATTAATACTATATATTTTGCAGGATTTGTTTCTAATTTACTAGTGTTTGTGATGTGTGTGTGTGTGTATAGGTCTGTTATTTTTTAACTTTTTTTAAAAATCCACTTGTTTAATATGCAGAGTTTGAAGAGTGTAGCTTTGTACGTGATTCTGGCTCCTTACGACAATGAGCAATCTGATCTGGTTCATAGAATCAATGCTGACAAAAAGTTTGAAGAAATTCCTAAGTACAAGTAAGTTTGCTTTAACCTGAATGCTTGATAGAATTTGTTGTTCGTCTACTCATACAAGAAGCTGGTTTTCTAGTTTTCCCAACACCAGTTGTTGTTGTATGAATGCTGTACAATTGAATCCTGTTCCATGCAGCAATTACATATTTACATTTGTTGTATAGCGCCTTTCATGACGGAAGGAAGTCCCAAGGCACTGACAGATTATGCAGTTTTCAACTTTTCAAGAAAAACAAGGCTAACTGGACTAATGGTGGGGAGGGAAGAGAAAAACATTTGAAGAAACAGAATGGATTTTTAGTGTGGGAATCGCGGAATTATTTTCAAACCTGGTTCAGATAATTCCTAATTCTGGATGCATGGCTAGTGGTTTACTGTAACAGATATTTGCAACTGTAAGAATCAGTCAATCATTTGCTCGATGGAATGTGACACTGCTGTAGACTAACCAGATGTTTGCGCTTTACAGAGATCTTTTGAAGCTGTTCACCACCATGGAACTTATGCGTTGGAGCTCGCTGGAAGAGGATTATTGCAAGGAACTGAGGGAAGAGTTGCCTGAAAATGCTTCCACAGATGTGTTTTCAAACACAGAAGAGGGAAACAAGAGATGGAAAGATCTTAAAAATCGAGTTGTGGAGCATGTACGAGCATTCTGTTTAAGTCTATAGCGTGTCCCAATCGTGTTGCATTTCCTATGTAGTTGTGAGATATTATGGAGGAATTGTATTTGTATGACTGCTGCTATTTCATTGAGGGTTTTTTTAATCCCCTGGATTGGAACATGGGTCATTGCCCTGCTTTCACTGTGCACTTTGTCGGTGAAAAGTTAAAATGAGCATTTGTGTTTTTTTTTAAACATGTTTCACACCCAACAGGAGAGATGATTCATACTTGCTTCCAATATGAGTTTAGTAAGGCACTGACTAACAATTCTTGACTATAATCTCAAGGGTTTTGTCAGCCTTCAGGTATTTAGCTTCCTTCATCAATGTCTTGAGTTCAGACCATGAGTCTGATTTAATCTGACATCCACACATGCACACAGAGGTCACTTTTAGGAAATCAATCTGGATTGGGAATTCTTTTTCATGTCTCTTTACAGGAGAATAAACAGCTAATTTTAGCATTGGGACTGCCGACATAGGCATAGATCAGGTAACTCGGGTTGCAAGCCTCTTGCGTAAGAAATGCCAGGCAATAAAAAGACCAAGGTCCATCTAGTTCGTCTTCCAACTTCCTGGCGATTGCATGCACATATGTGCTGAACTACCTATGTACTAGGGACTACGTAGTACAGAGAACTAGGAAGCTCTATATAGTTTTTGTCTAAGCCTTTCATATTATTGATCTTTCAGAATATTCGAATAATGGCAAAATATTACACGCGCATTACGATGAAGAGAATGTCGGAGCTGCTCGATCTTTCCATTGATGTGAGTACCAAACTTTGTCTCGATAAAAAAAATATAACCTGGCAAACTTAATACTCCGAGAACAAACCACAAGAAATGGTCCCCAAAGTAAATGAGTTTGAAAAATGTGCATTTGTGTCATTGTTTGCTTTTTTTCATACAAGTCAGTTTTGATACCACACATTATGTAAGTGCTACTTTAGTGCCTAAGTTCTCCAGCATTTCTAAACCATATTACGTGGCAGCTGTGATCATCAGTAAACATACACATTTTTTCCTTTGTTTAGGAGTGTGACAGTTGAGTAGATTAACCTGTTTTAAATTGAATTTTCTCATTGCCAGTTTTACTCTTGTTCACCTTCTAGGAATCTGAGGAATTCCTTTCCAATTTGGTAGTAAGCAAGACCATCTTTGCCAAAGTGGACAGACTAGCAGGAATAATCAACTTCCAGAGACCAAAGGACCCCAATGATATTCTCAACGACTGGTCGCACAAGCTGAACTCGCTCATGGCACTTGTAAACAAAACCACACACCTCATAGCCAAGGAAGAGATGATCCACAACCTCCAGTGAAGGACGCGATAGGACGCATTCTGTCTTTTGAAAAAGACATCTTAAAATATCAAATTGTCATAATAACCATGCAAAAAAATTTTAAAAAATCTTTGTTTTTGAGCTGAAGAAAGGCAGCTTTGGGTTGTTTGGCGGAAGGTCTGCATGGTTAGATATGGAAGGGAAAACTGGTCGTCTGGTTCATTTCACTGATTTAAAAGGTAACAGACCAGTTTTGAGTGAAGCAGTGTGTGTGATGAATGTACTGTAAATTGGAAAGAACCATACAATTAAAATATGGTTACCCAGCTGGTGACTTTTTTCCTTTGAAACTGTTAACCGTATTTACTATTTGGATTGGTTCATTAAATCGCATATCACAACCTCCATTTCCAATAATTATTCAAAGAGCAGCTAATCTTCATTGTGCTTTCATTCTACCTAGTAAAACATACCATACACTTTGTGTCTTTCACAAATGTGAAGCATTATGATCAGTGTGATGTCTTTAAAATGGTGAAACTTTGATTTGTAAGATTTCTTTATACATGTTGAACAAGTCCCTGTGTTTTTTTTTCCTTTTTGTTCCCTACTCTGCGCACCAATTGTATTTTGGTAAATAAGAGTAAGTGTTCTTCCTTCCATTGCAGGCTGATATCCTGCACTTCTTGTTGATGTGCGTGCCATAGCAACAAACTTTATAAACTTCACCCAGGATTCCTCTTGCAATGTGTTTTAATCTTTTAATGTCTCTGGTGGATTTCTATTAAAGTGTCCATTACACCAAAGATTTTACTCTTACCGACTGCACACTGCTGCCCATACCGATCGCCATTGTGAACTATTTCTGTGCCTTCTGTGGATATAACCAAGCAATCGATGTTTAAACTCCACCAGCTGTTACCTTTCCATCATATTCTAAGCTGTTTCTTAGCAACATCACCAATAAACAGTAACTTTAACCAACTACAGATGGTCCTATGGTTGCAGCTAGAATTATAGAACCATGTACAGGCCACTTCCACTGGATCTCTTAATGCCCATGTAATTTTTCCCTCTCCTGATCTTCCACAACAGTATAGGCTTCACAATGTTGGTGCTGTATTGAGTTCTGAGCTGCACCAATCACTTATTTTTCATAAGAATTATATAATTATTATGTGGAGTCCTGTAGCTCAGTGGTGAGAGCACTCGCTTTGCAAGTGAGAGACCTGAGTTCAATTCCAGTCAGGGCGAAACCTTGGGCAAGTTTCCTTACTCCACACAGTGCCTAATAATAATCCCTCCAAAACCAAAAACAATAATAAATTGGTCATTTTTAATCTACGACCGTTTGTGGGACATTGCTATGCGCAATTGGCTGCCGCGTTCGCCCACAAATATACAGTCAATTCACTTTACAGTTTGTTCTGTGAAGCGCTTTGGGATGTCCTCCCGACGTGAAAAGCACTATATCAAATGCGAGGATTGTTATTATTATAAATCAAAAGCACACTGACCTATGGAATCCAGTATTGTGTGTTTTATCTATATACTGAGGACTGAAATGCCTCATGGTTGTAGCCATCTTGTCTTAACATTAAATAC
Organism: Callorhinchus milii; assembly: GCF_018977255.1. Lineage (NCBI taxonomy): Eukaryota > Metazoa > Chordata > Chondrichthyes > Chimaeriformes > Callorhinchidae > Callorhinchus > Callorhinchus milii. The sequence continues at coordinate 2,841,353 of NW_024704761.1, read as the reverse complement.
ATTGCATTAAATGTAAGATCATGTTGAATTTTGGAACCCCCTCAAATTCTGTCTCAATTTGATAGGTGGGTCTTGCAAGCTAGAGAACACCTATGGTCTTAATTAAACCTGTGAGAATTTGGGCTCTCTTGTTTGTCACCTTACCAGGGAAAGTGCAAAGTAAGCTACTGAATGGTGTCGCCTGTAAATCCAGTAGGGAACACGTTTTCCAACAACTCAAATCATTGGGAGGGTGGTGAAAGATTTTTTCACATAGCAGGAGGTAAACCAGTAAAACAACCAGCGGGTTTTGCTAACGTCCTCTAAAAGAAGCTCAACTCTTGAGAAGGAGCTGGATTTCCACCATAAAGGTGGAGGAGGATCAAGATCTATCCTGTGACGATTGGGATAGTGCCAAGTCAAAATGAAGAGAAAAATAGTGTGAAGAGATCCACCCATCGTGATCTCCATTGATTAAAATCACGTGGATGTGGAAATGGAAGGAAAATGGATCTTCGCGTATCTCGTGCTATCACAGGACACGTCTAAATAAACCATATATATGGAGTTTGATCATTGCCATAAGTTCCAACAACAGCCTGAACCACACTCTCCCCCCACCCGTGTCTTTCTGTTTCTAGATGTCTCGACCTCAATTGCTTTGAGTGAAGTGGGGAAGGACTGCGGTGGAGAATTACGAGGTCAAGTCCGGGTTTGACCTTAAAGACCCCGATGGGCACAAGAGGGAATGAACAATTGGCTCGTAATTATGAAATCGATAACTTACTTCCCAATCGCTCCGCTTGGCGTCGCCGGGCGCACACGGTGAACCGTTGCAAAAGGGGTCAAGTGTTGTAAATTCCAACCCATAAAAGTATTTGCACATCAATGGGAACCTCTGGGGGTGGGGGGGGGGGGGGTCCTGTATTTTAATTACAGTCTGATCCGTGTGTATCTATTGTCAACACACAAACTCTGGGAGAAGTCACGGTGACCTGTTCTGCATGTTCTACCCTACAGTTGAGAAAACTCGCACGACTTGAATGACGAGACGATGCAGCAAACGTGACGAAACCCAACTGTAAATTTCAGAACGTGTTTTATTTGAGAAGTCTCAAACTTCTTCAAGTCTCAGAACTTCTCCCCTGGACGGCCCAGTGGGGAGAGAGAAAGAACCGTTTCTCAACTCGAAGGTCCAAATCATTCTAACTCTAAAAATCACTACACAACCGCTGTAACTGTGGGGCTTTAAATGTCGCTGTTAGAACATCGCAGGGCTCGAAAATGATCGCAAAAAGCTTCTTTAGACGTACACACACATATATATATATATACCCGATCGTAGCATTTCTGATTTTTTTGGTGAGTCCCGGAATAGGTTTTCCTGGATCACTGGAAATGCCTGTGAATATTCCTTCGATTGACATACAGTAGTTTTATGATGAAATTACCTTTCGGGGTAATTAAATTGGAAGCCGTTGCCTCTTCTGCCCATGGGATGCGAATCCAACTCCCTTCCAGGAGGCATTGGCTTCTGCTGTGTGTTCGCACCCACATTGTCACCAAACCATCTTTTCTTGACACTTCAGAAATAAGGATCCAAAATAAATATAACGCGCAGTGGTATCCCTCTGGCGTTCCCAATAACGACCAAGCTTTCTTCCCAAGTGTGACTACCAGCCGGGCCTTTCTGCCACTCTGTCCTCAGCTTCGCTTGGGAGTCCTGTAGCTCAGTGGTTAGAGCACTCGCTTTGCAAACGAGTGACCTGAGTTCAATTCCAGGCAGAGGGCCAAACCTCGGGCAAGTTTCCTTACTCCACACAGAGCCTAATAATAATCCCTCCAAAACCAAAAACAATAATAAATTGGTCATTTTCAATCCACGACTGTTTGTAGGACATTGCTGTGCGCAATTGGCTGCCGCGTTCGCCCACAAATATACAGTCAATTCGCTTTACGGTGTGTTCTGTGAAGCGCTTTGGGACGTCCTCCCGACGTGAAAAGCGCTACATCAAATGCGAGGGTTATCATCATCATTATTATTATTATTATTCGCAGACCCACCCGCCCGCTCTGGCCCGTGATTTTTTTTTGGAGAGTTTCTCGGGTTTCAAACTCCGCGCCCCTCCTTTACGTGGTTCTAATTGGTTGAGACCCCTCCACCCAATCAGGACTAGAAGTGCAAGCGCTCCTGTCTGCGATTGGACCAGAAGCTGCCAATCACCGCGTGTGCGTGGTGGGGAGGGGGTGGGGCGAAGGAGTAACAAAAATAAGTAGCCCTGAGAGTTAACGAAGGGTTAATGGTCAATGTTGGGGAGAGAGGGGGTGGGATACCCACAGAGAGCATCACTGCTCAAAGGCTGCAACCAGATGGATGTTCCTCACACCTCCTGGTCTGGTGCTTGGGGGGGAAAAGGTCTTATCTGCTGAGTGTGCCCCACAGACGAGACCTTCCCCCCAAAACACCAGGACCACAGCATTTTTTTCGATGGAATTTTTTTCTAAAAAAAAAGAAAAAGAGAGTCGGTGTCTGTGTGTGTGTGTGTGTGTGTCGGTGTCTGTGTGTGTGTGTGTGTGTACTGCTGCCGACAGTCAGCCACTCGCTGGTGATGAGATTCAAGTCCAGACTCACCCTTTGAGGCTGAATTCGAAAGAATAGTTCAATCCAATCCCCGCACTCTATTCGCACGAGGTGTCTCATTTCATTTGCTTTTTGGAAACATTTCCAACAAAAAAAAACAGACCCAGGATTTAATATATATATATATATATATTTAATATATATGTGTATATATATATATCTATATGTGTATGAAAACCACAGGGCGCGCAGATAAACGGTCGAAAGTTTTTTTATATAAAAAAGGAAAAAGCATATCTCCATCACTTCGCCCTTTTCTGCATATGATATTAAATCAGATACTTTTATACCCGATAAGTTCCTTATGGCTTTAAATCATCTCAAAACGTTGCACTCCGATGACGTGCGGTGAGTGTTGTTATGTAAGTGGGCAAACACAGCGGCTAATTCCGCACCAGTGGCATCTCAGAAACAGAGACCAAGTGAGTGACTCATTCACCTTATGTTTTGCGGTGAACGTAGGAGGATTGTAGGCTCTTCAGAATTGGAGATTTAATGTCACAAGACAGGACCTCAGCTTCAAGTCTCAACTCTTAGGTCAGCACTTTTTCAACAATGTTGGGGATACTGTCCTGACTTTCAGTCCCAGAGACCACAGTGTTGACACCAGACCCAAATGGATAAAGTGAGCCATCCTTTTGATTCTGTGAGACGACTGGATGAGTTGGAGGGGTGCATTTGTTGGCTTTTTGGTTGAGTTGCTAAAAGGACTGCCCAGCTTGGGGATGGAACCACATATTTGCTGAACGTTTGCCCAACAACAACAACAAGAAGATTCCATTTATTGAGCGCCTTTCACGACGGGAGGACGTCCCAAGGCGCCCAAGGTTTAATTCTCATTCTGTGTTCAGTGGGTTGATCTCAGTCACAGTGGCAGCAAAGAAGATGCCTTGGGCCCTGCTTTAAGAAAGGGGCGGGGTGAGATTCAGTCACTCCTAATTACTGCTGGAAAGTGCAGCACCAAAACTTTGTATTGTTTGTCGGTAAAGAACATAAGTCCCTTCAACCCCAGCAATAAAATGAAAATGTGACTCCTTTCACTGACAAGATCAACGGTGCCAACAGCTTCACCATCTTTATGCCAGCTAACCTTTACAACCTTAAATCCCCAACATAGACCCAATTTGCCAGATGTTCCCGCATTCTTAATATTAAGGCAATTAATTGCACCCGCTTCTCCAGCTTTAGTTCTCACAAGCTGCAGATTTGCCCCCTTATCCCCCTAGTTATTTTTAATATTAATCCTTGCATTTGATATAGCGCCTTATCACGTCATTAAGACGTCATGACCCAACTGTGCAGCGCCTTCGGACGTCCTCCTGACGTGAAAGGCGCTTTATAAATGGAATCTTGTTGTTGTTGTTGTTGTCTCAAAGTGCTTCATAGGTTATACGGCAAAGTGACTTGATTGTGTATTTTGTGGACGAAATGTGGCAGCCAATTGTGCACAGATAGACAGATTGATTTTAAACCATTCAAGGACAAAGCATCACTATTGTAAGCAGGGGGTGGGCAGAGCGGTTATGCAATCAGTTGCAACACATTTGAAACATACTGCAAATTCAGTACAATATATCTGTTCCAACATAAATGGATTTGAAGTTATTGCTCCGGTTGTCACCTAGTCAAAATAAAAGATAAAAATTTGATTATCTGCCGTTCAAAATAGTTCATGATTCAATGTATTTTTGCTGCAAGTTACATTTTGCTTAAGACAAACTTGACACATATATATAGCTGTAATTCAAAATACAATGCAATTTACATTTATATAGTACCTTTCACATCGGGGGGACGTCTCAAAGCAATTAGAAATTTATAATTTTGTAACTGCTTGCTAAAACAAGCTATATATGTATTTTATGTATGCAGATCAGATTTGATTTACATTTTTATTAATGCTCATACATGTGTACACGCTCGGAACTTTTTGTGTGTGTGCTACAACAACTTGCATTTATATAGTGCCCCTCCTGTGGGTAGCGTCACGGAGCGCTTGTAAAAGATTTAAGGTTGGACTGGAATATGTGTTGGGCCAGTTAGTTTGGGGTAGGGCATGGCAGGGCAGTGCTGTGCAGTATTTAGCAGTACTGGACTGGTTGCGGCAGTGCTGGGCAAGGCTGGGTTGGGCAGGGCAGTGATGGGCTGGGTAGGGTAGTGCCAGGCAGGGCAGTGTTAGGCTGGGCAGGGTTAAGCAAGGTAGTGTTAGGCAGGGCTGTGCCAGGCCGGGCAGTGCAGTGCAGGGCTAGTGCTGGGCTGGATGGGGCAAGGTTGAGTTGGTCACCTTCCTCCCCTGGCTCGACTCCGGGATCCGTTACTGTGATGCGCTCTGAGACGCCGTCCGGCGTGGAGGGGGATATATTAATCCAAGCGTTGTTGTTGGGCAAGGTAGGGTAGCGCCAGGCAGGGCAGTGTTAGGCTGGGGCAAGGTTTAAGCAAGCTGGTGTTAGGCAGGGCTGTGCCAGGCTGGGTAGTGCAGTGCTGGGCAAGGCTGGGTTGGGCAGAGCAGTGATGGGCTGGGTAGGGTAGTGCCAGGCAGGGCAGTGTTAGGCTGGGGCAAGGTTTAAGCAAAATAGTGGTAGGCAGGGCGGTGCCGGGCTGGGCAGTGCAGTGCAAGTGCAGTGCCGGGCAAGGCTGGGTTGGGCAGGGACTGGGAAGAGCAGAGCAGTGATGGGCTGGGTGATAGGGTAGTGCCAGGCTGTGCAGGGCAGTGCTGGGCAAGGGCTGAGCAGAGCAGTGATGGGTGATAGGGTAGTGCCAGGCTGGGCAGTGCAGGGCAGTGCTGGGTGATAGGGTAGTGCCAGGCTGGGCAGTGCTGGGTGATAGGGTAGTGCCAGGCTGGGCAGTGCAGGGCAGTGCTGGGTGATAGGGTAGTGCCAGGCTGGGCAGTGCAGGGCAGTGCTGGGCAAGGGCTGAGCAGAGCAGTGCTGGGTGATAGGGTAGTGCCAGGCTGGGCAGTGCAGGGCAGTGCTGGGTGATAGGGTAGTGCCAGGCTGGGCAGTGCAGGGCAAGGGCTGAGCAGAGCAGTGATGGGTGATAGGGTAGTGCCAGGCTGGGCAGTGCAGGGCAGTGCTGGGTGATAGGGTAGTGCCAGGCTGAGCAGAGCAGTGCTGGGTGATAGGGTAGTGCCAGGCTGGGCAGTGCAGGGCAAGGGTTGGGCAGAGCAGAGCGGTGATGGGCCGGGTGATAGGGTAGTGCCAGGCGGTGCCCAGTGCCAGGCAGGGTGGGGGGGTGCGGGCAGTGCGGGCAGTGTGTGTGTGTGTGTGAGAGTGTGTGTGTGTGGAGCAGAGCCTCACGCGCGGCTCGGGGTCACTTTCCCACAATGCCTTTGGGGGACGCTGACAAGTGGATCCAAGATGGCGCAAAAGTAAAGGGAAGGTACGTGCCGAGTTGGGCTGTGGCGGCCGCTGCCTGTGGCCCGGGGTGGGGGGCGGTCTGGTCTGGGCGCTCCTACCCCCCACCCCACCACCCCACCACCCCAGGCGGTGTGAGGGAGAGCGCCCCGGGCGCTCGTGGTGGTGGGGGTGGGGGCGGACCGGGCAGGGCCGGGGCGGCGGCGGCGGGAGTTGTCAGGCCGAGCCGGGCCGGGCCGGGCCGGGGTGGGCCGGGGTGGATTTGTGAGGGAGAGGGAGAGGGAGGGAGGGAGGGAGAGGGAGTTGGCGGCGGCGGCGGCTGTAAATCCGAGGCCTGACCCGTTAGTGCGAGCCAGGCCTCGCTCTCCCTCCACTCCACTCCCTTCCCCCCCGCCCCGTCCACCCCACCGCCACCCATTCCAGTGAGGGTGCGAGTCCCCCCCCCCGCGCCAGGGGGAGGCCCCACGGTGGCGGGTGTGTAACGTGTAAACAAGCGGCCCGGTCAGGCCCGGTCAGGGCCGGGGGGAGGGGAGGGGAAGGGAAGGAGGGAGGGAGGGAGAAAGAGAAGGAGAGAGAGAGAGAGAGGGAGAGGGAGGACTGCACAGTCGGTCACCTCAACGCCGGGGCAAACAGCACACCCCTCCCTGGGTGACCCACACACACACACACACTGGCCGTGGCCTATTAAATATTACTTACACTGTACATTCACCCTCTCCTCTCTCCACCACACCACCAGCTTTCCTGAACAAACATCACTGCTGGAAAAAATTTGGCAGTGATTATTAACCATACTTTATTTTTATATATATATATATAAATTTTTTTTTGTCTTGAGGCAGTGTGAACAGGCACTGACAACTCCAGCTGCTACAGTAGCAAGTTTGTGTCTGAGTACTCCAGGAAATTCCACTTATTAATAATACTGCAGATATACTTTTGATTTACAACAATAACTTTTTGTAGGAGAGCTCGTCTGGACTTTTTATGCAGTATTATATAACTTGTTGGTCATTCCACTGTTTGGTTTTCTTCTGAGTATTAAAGCAATCAAACGTTTCTTTTGATAGCACATTGTTTTATTTTTTTAGATATCCCACACATTCTGCTTCACCTTAAAAACTATCCAAGAGCACTGAAAAATCTTGAACTTTCCACTCCGGTGTCCTAACTCCTGGATGACTCATCCAGTAAGTCTGGACTTGTGAAATTATGCAACTGAAAGTCTGTTTTTTCTTAATGTTAGTGTTAATTTGTGACACTACAGTGCCCAGGTGGTTTTTGCAAAGGGTTCTGTGGATTCTTTTGCCTGGTTCCTCAGCCATTTTAGTGTTGATTAAATGCCACAATGCTTCAATTTACAGCTCCATTTTGAGAAGGGCAGAATCTTCTGAGAGCATCATTTAATTTTTGAAGATATATGTTCTAAGGATTCAAAAACACTTTTGTTTCAAGGATTAGTGGAAAGCATGATTTCAAATGAATTTCCCTATTCCCCTTGTAGAGTTTTATTATGGTATATTAGCAAAGGTGCACTGACACTGGAATAAATTGAACTATTTTGATAACCAATTTTTTAAAGATCCTATAATTTTGAACCATAATAAGCATATTTTAAATAATCTGATTAATATGAGACATTTCTTAATTTTGCTTGTATTCCCCTTTTTATTTTTGGTTTACTTAAATCACCAGAGCCTTATTCTAGGCCCAGGTCCAGCATATTTTGCACACAGGGCTTTGGATATCTTTTAAATGAACTGATGGGAGGAGTCTCTTGATATTTTGAAATTCTTATTAATAAACTTTCCTTTTTCTCACTAGCAAAACTATTTTGAGCACACTTTTTAAACTTTCCATTATCAGCTTAGATTCTTACTTTCGACTCGTTCCGGCCACTACGTGCCCAGGCTTCCTGAACTAGCTGTTGAGAGAGACGTGTCAGAGTGGTTGGGCATAACTTTATTTGTCTCACTCTTCTAATTAATGAAGAATTTGATGAGGCTTTGCTCGTACGTGTTCTCATTGGTTGATTTTTTTTACATTGAGAATCGCAAGTTGAAGGGACAGAATTTCACCAAGGTCGACAAGCGTAGGACAGAAAATTAGAAGTCAAGAATGGTTAGTTGATCCCAAGTCTGGGCTTTAAAAATCTGCATGTTGCACTCTGACATTACATTCCAGTGTGCTATCACCAAACTGCAATATTTTTGCAACTTCTGTGAGTGGAGGTATTACATGTAAATTGTCTATTTTCTGTGTTAGTTTGTCCCACTTTTGAGTTTAATAGATACAGCCAGTGCACAAAAATGTGGATGAAGGGACCATGTCCTTATATTGTTTGTCCTCTGTCCATATTTACATTTCAGACACTTCATTTTTAAAAAATTGCCTATGTCTGAAATATGACCTTAGAGAAGCTCTTGAGATCTTATTCTAGCTGCTGAAGATCAAAAACCAAATTAATTATTTGTGGCCACAGAAGCCTATGGTTGCTGTCGCTGGTGAATTTTGAGGGTTTTGATTTGTTTGTAGTTTATTAGAAATATATGGACTTTGATGTATCTTTTTATAATTTCTAGGTGTCTCAGTGTTGTCTCTAACCGTGCTGCAGATTTACATTTTCTAGAGTTGAGTACTCCAATCCCACTCCTAACATGTTATAGGTATCAACTTGTATGGTTTTAGGGCACACACTCTTGCTGACTTTCAGTGATGGTGCAAAAATATGCATTGTATCCTGGATAGTTTAGGTTATAGTGTGTCCTTAGCAAATTTGTATAATTTAATGTCTATTTATTGTAGAAGTATTGATCATGATTACGCATGCACAATTCCGTTCTTGTATTGAAGGGAATTTCTCCTGCTGTCCTGGCCAACAAACCCTCAGGTAAAATTGGTCCAAGGTTCCTGTTAGAAATTTTGCTGTGTGCAAAATGGCTTCTGCTTTGCCGACAAATACATTATTTCCTGCAAAAGGAAGAGGTACTACAGGTATACCAAATTCAAGCTTGTAGCATGAACCAATTGAAGGAGTTGAAATGTCTTGGTGAGTTCTTTGCTGTATCTCAGCTCTGTGACATGTATGACCTGTTGATGTCAGAAGGGAATAATGATAATGATTCAAATTATTCAGCCTTTGCACTTGTGGTGGCTCGGTAGTTACCATGTTTAGATCAAGTGTTGTATTTATGTGAATTGCTTTGATATTCTGAAATGTTCGGTGTGTATAAGGCCTTCATCATTGGCACGGACTGTTAAAATGTTTTGAGCATGCTTCTAAAGCTGTATTAAAGCTACTGAAGGACTTAATGGAAATGTTATATGCATGGTGGTGCCAAGGCCTGTAACACTGTAGCCTGACCTTGGTGCCAGATGATAATCCTGCATGGTGATTTTGCACCTGAGTAGAAAGCGAAGGTTCTGATATTGGGACAGTTTGGGAAGGGTTTGAGGCCGGTGGTACTGAATTGGTGTAGGAATGGATTATTCTGCGAGGAGCTTTCTTTAGCAACAATTCAATTTAATCGTCAGAAATAAGATCAGTGGGCGAGTGTGAGAGGCATTCTGGTTCCTGCAGATTCTCTGCAAGTTCCACAAATTTAGACCCCAAGTTGTCCAATAATAGCTTTGGTCCAAGTTCTGTACTCAGTTCAGCACAATATAACATTTTTCATAAAAAGTTGGACGTCTGAAATTGTAGAGCCCGAAAGCTGATACTTTCCTTGTAATTTGCATCTGATCTGTATATTTCAAACTTTTCTACTGTTAGAACCTCCTATGGATACCTCCTTTGATATTACCAGCTTTAAAAAGGACTTCTTTAAAATTGGAGATTAAAATAGAGCTAAGACATTGCACTTCCTATTTTAGAAGGTGTATGTGCTCTCCTTTTTTTTTGGAGGTGTCCGCTATCGAAGAGGTCGTGCAGACAACCTTATTCTAGGCTTCTGCCGATGCAGCTGTGAACCTTGTGTTTAGGAGGCACAGAAACGTGGTGTGCTGGTGGCTGTAATGTAGACGAGATCTGGAGCTCTACAGATCAGAGACTTGAATCCAGATCTGACCACTTGATGGCATTGCTACTTGTTGCTCAGTTCCCATTCTTGTGGCACCAATATCTCTTTCAGCTGTTTTATATGAATAGTTAATTTGTATCCATGTTTTTAGTTTTGATAAGAAATGTAAACTTATGGGCAGCATTTATCAAAACATTTTGAGAACTGTTTACAAATTTGTTTTAAAAATAAACATTGTTGAAATGAAAAGTATCATTACTGCAGTAGCACAAAGCAGTGAGATATTGGAACAGATCTGGTGAAGTGACGGGTTGCTATAGACCCCAGCTTCATTAGTATTTATTTTTAAAACTAGTTTCTGACATCTGGATGTGCAATATTATTTTCTAAGATAAGTTTGTGAGATTATAAAATGTTTATATGACTATCCTCTGATCGCTGGACACTAAGTGTAACGACTGCTCCAGTCACATTGCACAATGTTGTTGGTTTTACAGTATTTTTGCCAGTGCTTAGCTTCCAGTTTGGGCTGGTATTGCCATATGTGAGTACATTTCCCAAGCAGTGGTCTGCCTAGATTGCGCTTCGCACCATCTGCATTAGGACTGGAGTCGCTGTGGCTCCTGTTTCTGCAGCTTTTGGAATTGTTCAGCTCTCTGTGCTGCCATTTAGTGTGTATGGATTCTATAGCAATGGTAAAATGACTGGACCCCGGTGCAGGTGTTTAAGTGCCTCCTGTTCCTTCGCCCACTCCTGTTCCTTCGCCCACTCCAGAACAATGATAGTGGGCAGTTTAACCTAGGCTGTCCCTCCCTCAGACTGTTCTTAAAGTTGTACTACATGAATAGCAATACAGTATAACAAGGCTGGACAATTGCTTTTGTATCATAGACCAGTGGTTGCATGCTCTTTTCTTTCCCACTACTCAACGTGTTTGGGTATTGATTCAACATGTCCATGGGGCTCTTGCAGCAGAACTCAGGGTCTGAATGGATTTAGGAGGTCCAGGTTGAAAGACACGTTTTGTGTTTGGAACCAGCTGGTCTGTATCCCATAGTACGGTATCTTGCTGAGCTTCAAATTAAGACAAGGTCAAGACGTGTACATTTCACAACATCAGCGAGTGTGTGGCTGATTCATTGGATCTGTGTATGTATTGGAATATCATGTGCTGCTTTGTACAATACTTAAACACCTGAAACTGCTCGTGGAGGCGGTTCAAAATCAGCCTCCTGATAAACGTCCAAAGTACAGTAACTGCACAGTTACAGTCTTAGGTTAGCAAACGTAAGGATTATTGTAGACAGGCTAATGGTCCTGGTGTTCATTTATGAAGTTATGTTCAAGCTTGGCAGATAGTTTACCCAGAAACTGTTTATGAACATAGCTTTACCAGCAAAGTGTGGTGAAAATAAATTGGACGTGGAAAATCTTTTTGCATCAGTAATTCTCTTGATGGAAAGGAACGATGTTAGCAGTAAATTGCTGGAAGTTTTATTTTGTTCCCTTTCTGTACTTTGAGTAAAATTGGAACTCACTTCTTGTGTGTATTTGTTAAGACTGGATGAGAATGTGCCCTGTCGTGTGGTTGGCAAGGCGATTGTGGATGCGAATCTGTTAGGCATATAGAAATATTTCTCTTTTGTCTTGTTGCAATGCTACTGTATTGTCATCTGGTAAGAGATGTGCCTTCTTTTTTAAATAGCTACCCGTCTGTGCATGTGTACTTGATCCCCATTTGACAACTATCTCCCTGGAATGAAACAGCTGAGTTGGGATATCACCATTTGGCAATTGTAGCCCAATCCACATCATACTTCTCCATGGTGCACAGCCATGAAATCGTCACATTTGATTGGAATTACAATACTCCCATGTATTCTTCTGATCTGCCATCTCTACCTTCTCCCCTTGTGAGTAAATTGTTGAGATTGTATATCAGTATAACTAGCTTTGTGTATGGTAGGTAATTCCCAGTAATGGTTTGAATATTTCATTAAACTGTCAAGTCCCAAATTTGATCCATAAAGTAATGCTATATTATAGCTGGTCTTGTAATGAGATTGTGACTACTTGCTTTATCCAGAATATTTTTAATACACTGAGTTGCTTAGATCTGATAATCCTTTAACATTTATGTTTTTTTAAAAAAGTTGATCATGTGTGAGAATTTGATAGAATCGTATTGCATTTTCAGTTGGAAGCGTGACAGTGAAAGCACTCAGTTTCTATGCATGAAACATTTTGTACTGTCTCAAGATACTGTAATATTCAAGTGCCAAGTTCTATTGATTAAGGATACACTAAGGTTTCATCACTTCAATTTCTTGCTTCCCTTTACAGTACTTGTTTGAAGGAATAATTTAAGGTACCACCTCTTCTTCCGCTAGAACTGTACAATTGCACATTTACATTGCTCAGTGCAATTGCAGTAGGTGTAAATCCTTCCACGGAGCATAATATTGTCAATGTATGGTCAAAGGGATGTATAATATTGAGAACTGATAGCCTTCTTGGATAACAGAGTTAGTATATTGGAGAGGGGAGATTGGGAGAGGAAAGAAGGAAAGGAATTTACAAACTACTTTGTCTTTTGTTGCATGCATTCATTCCTAATTTGACTTGACAAATTATTCCACAGAGTGTCGCACAAGTACAAATCCATACGTAGGGCCCTGTGCAGATAGTATGATGGTGGGAGTTAGAGTTAACCCTAAGTGCTTGTTTTGGTTTACAGTTGATTTCAGATTTAGTGGCTTTGACTCATTTTGTTTGCACCAAAGAGCCAAGACTAAGCTCGTTGACTCATCCCTATTGAACCATAGTTAGAAATATGCAAAATTTTAGTGCAGTTATGCAGTGAGGCTAGCATATTGGTATCACTGGTGAAGTTAGATTGCTCTCCTCATTGCTAAATCTTGTTGTTTTCACATCGAGTCCTTGATTGGCCATTTTCTGATATCTTCCTGGGACCTTGAGACTGATATAGATTGCCCTTTAGGACACCCAGTTCCAGCCTCTATCACATGTCTTTGTGACCCATTGTGCTAATCTGCTATTAAGTCTGCTGAAGACTGCTGTAATTTAAAAAGTGCTGTGTCTAGACAAATGTGGCGGTTGTGCTCTCCACCTACCTCTTTGCTTTTACCACAGGCAACCATTTGGTTATATCAAAGTGGTGACTTTTACACATTTGGGATATGTCATTCTCCATGTTGAAATGAAAATGTTCACTCAGAATTTAGACCAAATTGCTCGTTTTGAATATCTAAATGTTGATTTGTCTCTCTGGTAAGAACCCTCTTGGATCCTCACCTAACTTCTGTAGCTTCTGTTGCTTCATCTGATGGGACAACAGTGGTATGGAATTAAGAGTACAAACCACATCTTTTCCTTTTGGGGACTTTGAGTGGTACGCACCAGTGTGTACTGCACCAATCTTCTCTTACATGCCTTGAGGAAACATGGTAAAATTTGGCCTCCAAATTTCTTTTGCATGTGTTCAATATTTTACGTGCTTTGAATTCAAAATATAATTAGGTGGTAAATTATTAAAATAACAACCCTCTCTGACTGAGTGGTGCAGAGGATTAATGTCATACTTTTACTTCTAGTTTTCCCAGGCTGTGGGATGAATGTCACATAAGCAGGAACCCAAAGTTAGTTTTGCCCATTTCAACCAAAATGCTAGTTAAGTATATAAGTCACTAGCAGCGTAACTCTGGGCACAAGACTGTTGAGTGTAGGAAATGTCGGTGGTCCAGTTGAGGGTACAATTTGGAGTTAACACATTTGGGACAGAGAATAGATAGATGCTTTACAGTGGTTAAGGTATAGCATACCTGATGTAAATATGTTTAATACCAACCCAGAACTTTTAAGATTGGAAAGGTTAAACTATCCCAGAATTGACACCTGTATTTTCCTTTTACCCCTCCATTCTTGAAACTATTGGCATGCTACACTACAGTCCTGTTGGCAGGGGGCAACCTCCTGATACTTGATGCTTTATAGAAATGCCTTGCAGGAATACTTTCCTTCTGTATTTGGTAGTTGTCTGTGGCTTAAACAAGACTGCATTACTTATTCTTTGCGTTCCTAGGGCTTCAGGTGTGTGTGGTAGAATGTAAACAATTGGGCACTTGAAAGGTTAATAACTGTGACTTTTTAAGAAATTTTGTGACCGATGCCTGTGGCTGAATCGTTGAAGTTGCTGTACACGTAATCTGGCAGCAGTAATTGTTGCTGAAACTTCAAAACTTGATTTTGTGTGTTCAAAGCTTTGATCCCAATTCTCACTGCATTTACACACGTTTCATGTGGTGAAGAATTGAGACTGTACGGCTTTCAATAGGAGTCTGATTTTTAAGTTATCTTAAATGTTTTTGATCAATGCTAAGCTTGTATTCGTATAAATCTGCAGTCTGTGCTGAGATACATTACTTCTCTTGTCATGGAGTGAAATGACTTTATGATGTTAACAGTAAATACTGTGGAACTGTTCATCTATGGCACAAATTTCATTGATGTATTACAGAAATGCTCTATAATCAAACTTGTGCAAAATGGGATTTGTGTTGCCAATTTTGAGTAATTAACTGCAGAACCAGTTTTCAGTTATTGCATTTGGCTGGTGAATTGGTGCGGGAATATTAAAGATGTTCTAAAGTTGTTTACATGGAGCGATGTTAATGTTTTACTTTTAGTGTATCTATGTTAAGGCATTTTGATAGATATGAATGTCCTGTATTAAATGTGTAGATCTGACAGAAATATCAGTATCACACCTCATTTTTATTACTTAATAGTTTCTCTTAACTATTTAGTGTGATTCCAGAACTGAAAGATTTGTGTATTTATTGTGGATATTAATCTGTAATTTATTTTGGAAAATCTTACTTTGCATTTAGTCCTGACATAATGTTCAAACAACAATTTGCATTTATATAGCTCCCCTTATGCAGGGTAGCGTCCCGGAGCACTTGACAGTGGTGGAGCACGACACTGGGTCAGGGGGGAGTAAATGATCAGCCATGGAAAATCAATAGCATAGCCAACTACAGATAATTCTGTCTTACAGTCAATTAATTGCAGAGGTGCAGATTCAGATGATCAATGCATAATTCTTTTAAGTATAAATTGAGCCGTATATTTGAAATCGAAACAGAAGTTTGCGGCAAAGATAGAGATCCTTCTGCCCACCGTGTCTGTGCTGGTCTCATATGAAAGAACTAAAATCCCATTCTCCTACCTTTCCTCAGTCCTTTTTATATTTCTGCTTTTCAGATATTTATCTAATTCCTCATTAAAAGATAAAATGGATTGTGCCTCAGCCACTGTTTTAGGTAGGGCATTCCACATTTGTTAACAACCCTCTGTGTAAAACATTTCTCCTAACCTCTCCCTTTCAATTTTGGTAATAGCTTATGGTAATTTGGTAATTGCTTAAATCCATGCCCTCCAGTTACCGACTTACTGACCAGATGCTGGAACAACTGGTTCAACTGGTTGTAAATATGTTTTGCTGTGTATTAACCAATGTTAATTTACTGAAAATAGACAGCAGAAAATGATGTGAGACAACAGTAAATAGTTCCCACTATTTTAATTCTATCATGTCCTGAAATTTCTTTGGAAGTGACATGTCCTGTGGTAGACGTCTTATTAAAATCATTCTGCAGATATTTAAATGTTTCTGCCCAGACATGCTCCAAGTGTAGAAACTCATATTTGGTTATTCTATAGGAAGTGCATTTTGTTTTACATTGCCCTGCTTTTAATAGCATTAACAAAGAGACCTTTTTATTTCACTCTCCTTCGCCCATGAAGTTGCACTTCATTTGCTTATTGTGTATGCATTAAATCTTGAGCTTGTTTGATATCTTCCTAGCTGCAGGGTTATGTTGGATTAAATGTTGAGATTTACCAGAAACATTTGCCATTGAGTAGCTGGTGGGACAGCAAATTGGTGTGTAAGATTAATGCTAATTTTCCTCTTGATTTTTTTGAAAAAGAAATACTTGTATTAACTCTTCAAGAATTCAATTGACTTCACAGTCCACAAAATAAGTGAATAATCCCTTGTAGGTTTTGTGGCTGTTTATTCCCTTATGGGTAGAAGGCACAGTCATCATTTGGCTGTGACCCTATGTATCTATATCGAGGAGGTGTTGGTTGAGGTTGGGAAATTGCTTTATGTGTTTGATATCAGGAGGTCGTTTTGCATATGAACAAACCTGGGAAACGTCCCAGGCATATTTGTTCATTTAGCAACTTGCATTTTTAAAGCTGTGGTGACGTTGAAACGTTTCAAAAGCGCTTTATAGTCATTACCGTCAAGTACAATTACTGTTTACTGTAGGTATTTTATTGCATGGTCTCAGTGCAGTGTGTAAGCAATGTGGCCAGGTAGTAAGTCTCAGCAAAATGCTCATTTAATGCTAATTTCCTTCTTCTAGCAAACTGTGCATTATTTTAATTGAAGTCTTTCTTTTTGTTGTAGGATTTGTGTTGCTGAGTCATGGCAGACAGGAGACCAGAAAAGTCATGTGAACAAGCATGTGAATACCTGAGAGTGCAGGAGTACGAGTTGGCAGCAAAACACTGCACAGAAGCGCTAGTTACCCTTAGCCAGTTTTCTTCCATTTCAACGACGTTATGCCAGCCAGAGATAGATCGAATTCGCATTGAAAGTCTTCTCTACAGGATAGCCTGCCTTTTGCAACTTGTAAGTAATGTGCACTTCTCCAGAAATACACACTGCAGTTGATTGAACTTGACCCATTCAGCCAGGAGTGGGAGGAATGTTTCTCTACACTTGATTGTGGGGATTTCAATGACATACTTTTCAGTTAAAGTCTTCAATGGGACTGGATTATAAATTAGCACAGGACCAGAAGTGATATTCTGATATTTACTTTGAGGAATGCTCCACTCAGGGCTTTTACAAATGACCAAAGATGTGTACGATGGTCAGAAAGAGAAGAGATTTCCTTGCTGCAAGTCACTGTTGTAACCTGACATTGAAGATTGGAAAGGGAAATGTTTACTTTTAGTCTGAAAACTATCTTTTTGTACCCTTGGATGGGCTTCAAACTTTTAATTTGTACCTTTCTTGTAAAGGTACAGAGCTATAATTATACTACTATTGCTGCTTTGCATTAGTCAATTGTGGGAATAGAAATACCACTTGGAATGCTGTTTTGTGTGAGTGTGTGTTTGTGTGTACCTCAAAGAATAGATTGGGTTAAGCCATATGCTGGTGCTTGCAACATTTATAACAAAATCATGACGTGGAATATTTTAACAAGGTCACTGGTAGGTTATTAAAATACATATGTTTTGGGGTTTAGAGTTACCTGTACCCGCTAACTGGATTTTCAGATGATAACGAATTTCAATGTACACAGCAAGTGAGCATATCATAAAATAAGTACTTGTTAGCTTTCCGAGGATAGAATTTATCTGGCTTTGTGCCTGTGGGTGCTGTGTTTTTGTTGTCCGTCGTGGGATATGTTACCCGTCCAAACGGCTTGTCATTGAACAAGTCTATAGATGGATTTGGAATGTCCTATTAAAGAAAATATGACTCACCTTAAGGCTCAACCAGTGAAAATGGTTTAAAATACCTCAGTGTCCTTTTCTAAGGCTTTATAGGAAACCTGTGTGTTCAACAAGAATTCCAGCAGCTGTATTGTATATACGGTTTGGAGTTCATAATAATTAAACAATGCCTTTAAACTGATGAATAAACATCTTCCCGGCACCTTTATTACTAAAAAGCTATCCTGACACAAATAGTATGTATCAATTGGAGGGATGTGGATTTCCAGAAAATACGGTATTTTTATTCTTTTTAAAAAAAATCTCTACTGAGACTTGAAATAGAGCTGCAAACAGTACAGCAAATTTGATTTCTGTATTATGATTGTTCACAGTTTAATTTTTCCCTCCTCAAATCTTAGACTGAGAATTTTTTCACCCCTCTGGTGCTTCATTTACACTTGTCGAGGCGCGGCAAATTCTGTTGAGTGAGGTAGTGTGTGAATGCCGTGAATTAGTTTACAGTTTCAACCATTGGGAAAAAAAACTCCATCTCCAGTTTCTTGTTTCAAAAGAGCTGGAATTGAAAACTATTTGAACATCGTTGAAAAGTGACACCTCTTTAACATAAAATGCCTAGACTAGACTGCAATTCTGAATCACTTGATTCAGGTGCTTCAAAAGATTTTTGTTCTAATATTATTCCATTTAACTCGGCTGATCAAATTGATTTTTCAATGAGTGTTCAAGAAAATAGCCGGGCTGCACCTGCAGCGGCCACTTATCAGTGTGGAACATCTTCACTTGAGCCCAACCTGCTAGTTGCAGGAGTTTTGGAATGTATACAGTACTGGAGTCTTAATTCCAGAGCTGCTGTGTCAGAGCTATGTCACCGGTTGAGCTAATTTCACCACATAGATATTTTGTTTTAATTTGTCATGCTCATATTTCTCCCCACTCTTCGTCTGAAGAGCAGGATGTCACAGGTGAGTTGAAATCTGGTATGGCTCACGTCACACAATTTTTGGATGGGGCGATACTGGAAATTAACTTGACTTTGAATTGACTTGTGCACGGTACTGGAAAGATCAATATAAATGTAATTGCTGCTCCAAAAATAATCCTCCCTTTTCTCTGTTTCAGAAAAACTATGACCATGCGGATGAAGACTGTAAAAATGGTATGTTCTGCAATCTTTCCTTTCACCTGCTAGTCGTGCAATGACTTGGTTAATTTGTGAATCTTTTTAAAAAAAATCTTTTAATTTTCCAAATACAATGTTAGAGCATCAGAAACAACACCCAAAGTTGGGGAGAGAGGCTCAATTCTAGAATCCTAGTCAGTCAGGAGCTAAAAATCACTAATTCAATACAAAATTGAGTCTTATGATATGAATGAGAGAGGCCAGGAGCTGCTGGAGCTGACACGGTTCTGGGATGAGGCAAAAGACAGTTGGATTTTCCGATATACTCAGAGGGGGAATGTGAAATTGATTTTGAGGAGGTATGAGGAGGAAGAGCGATTTTTAAAAAATTAACTTTTTTGAGGGGTGGAGGTAGGCGGTATGTTTACATTTCCCATGCATTCGTGTTTCAGGCAACTGTCTTGACTGTTAGTTGCTATTAGCTCAGGTCCATTGGCTTTACACCCAATGTTCGCTTGTGCTTTAACTTTTTTGATGTCTTTACCCTTGTAAACAAGGGCAGAGTTAATTAACCAGAACTCAATTACAAATGATCCAAACTGTGGAACAGTGGAATCTGAATGTAGAAAAATCTCTGCCACTGCAAAGCACCCTCGCGATTTGTTATCAGGGCCAAACTATAAGCCTCCTTCATAGAGCGAGAGATGTTTCTTAAGTTCGCTGGTGGGGGAATTACTGTGGTGCCAAAAATAAACTGTGCTTCTCCATTAAGATGGAGTCCTGTAGCTCAGTGGTTAGAGCACTCGCTTTGCAAGTGAGAGACCTGAGTTCAATTCCCGGCAGGGCGAAATCTTGGGCAAGTTTCCTTACTCCACACAGAGCCTAATAATAATCCCTCCAAAACCCAAAACAATAATAAATTGGTCATTTTCAATCTACGACTGTTTGTGGGACATTGCTGTGCGCAATTGGCTGCCGCGTTCGCCCACAAATATACAGTCAATTCACTTCACAGTGTGTCCTGTGAAGCGCTTTGGGACGTCCTCCCGACGTGAAAAGCGCTATATCAAATGCAAGGATTATTATTATTATTATTAAGATGTGCTAGCACCAGCTTAGGATGGATGGGGCAAATGGCTGCCTCCTGTGCTGTAATTCTTTAATGTTGCAATCAAAGGAAAAATTTGATGACGCACCAAGCACCCTCGCTATCTTGCATGTAATTCTGATCCTGAAGTTTTCCCTCAGCAAGCCAGACAACGCGATTTGTCACAATAAAAATCGCTGTCTGATTGCCATGCATTGTCCCAGGATAACACTCTGATGTCAGGGAGATATTTGAAAGAGTCATTAAAAGTAACTGATCCGGGAGGGTTTTTAAAATATTTTCTGCTGGCAGACTTTGGGGAGTAAAGTCTTATGAAGTATAGTAAGATTTATATTTCTATGCCTGCAGTGTTGGCAGAGGGACTGGCCAAGGGAGACGGGACACTACAAGCAGTGTTTCGCTGCATGTACATGGAAGGGAAGTTACAAGCGGTGTCCAGCATTTTATCAAAATCCTTGATGGGGGAATCGTTGGTAGGTTATGTGTTATCATTCTTGTTTCCCCCATATTCCCTGGGTAGTGAAGTGGGCGGCAGACTGCTCTTTGTGTGGGAGTGTGAGGCCTTGTCATCAAACCCGGTGTGAAGGGGGAGCCCCAGAGCAGAGCAGCTCTACCCCTGGGAGAAGTTGTGAATACAGGGTGACCAGAAAGTCGTGATAACTACCCTATTATCTAAATATATATATAGAAAATCATAATTTCTTTTTAGACATTGTAATGGTATCACGACTTTTTGGTCGCCCTGTATAACATTTCATAATTTGGTCACTTCAATCCACGACTGTTTGTTTGTGGGACTCTATACAGTCAATCCACTTTACATTATATTCTGTGAAGTACTTTGAGATGCCTCTGAGACGTGATAAGGCGCTGTATCAAATGCAAGGATTACTATTATTATTTTAGGAAAGGTTTGAACTCCTTGCACAATCTAATGTTGCTTGGAAACCACATTACCCTCTGTGTAACATTTTAAGGAAGATTTTTTGTTCTTCCCCTTTCCATCTCTTTCCACCACACCACACAACCCCCCCCCGCCCCCTCAATATACGATACACGTTGTTCCCTGCAGTGTGCTGGCTTGTGCTGCTCTTGAGCCAGTTGTGACGAGGTCTGCAAGAGTGGTTTGGGGTGGTTACTTTTTTACTTTTTATTCGCTCATAAGTAAGCCCGAAAGGAGGTCGGGCAATGTAGGGAATTGTGGAAGAGAAGCTTTGCTCTATCATTAGGTATCCAGGTATGGGAACTTCATATTGGCTGATGATGAAAGCCTACCTTTTAACTTTGGGAGTTTAATGGTATCGCGTTCTGCCTTTTCCACTTCTAACGAATGTGCTGGGGGGGTGGGGGGGAATTGTCATAGAGTAGACTCTGATTGTTGAAAATAGTTCAGATAGAAAGGATTTTTACATTATTCCTGAGAATGCACCCATTTTATAAGCGGTTTGCACTGCTTTTGATAGCTCAGTTTTGTTTTTAACACTCATTAAGTGTCCATTCATTATTTCTTCTAGAATGGGATGGTAACAAAGGATGTAACCAGATTGAAAATGCTTCTCGCAGAAATGGAGGTGAGTAATCTGTTAGGTGAGCACTGAATTTGGGAAGTTCTAGGAACATAGGAATTGCTGGACGAAACAAGGTCCATCTAGTTTGCCTTCTACCATCCTGGTAGTCTTCTGGAAGTGTTCTACTATGTTCTGGTATTTTACCCCTGAATTATCGAAGGGACCATATTGGCTTCAGCAGTTTGAGCACTGTATTATTCCTGCCCCAGTTATTGGCCAAGGGAGCAAGCAGCTTCAGCTCACACCTTGAGTTGTAATTCATTCAGCAATATCCAAGCATGCATCAATGTTGTTTGTGAATACAAGCTAGACTTGCCGGCCTCTCATGACAATAGCTTCTAAGACTGGAAACCCAAGAAGTGAGCACACTGCTCTTCGCTCTTTGATCCTGCAAGAGAACAAAGTTAGCATCGGAAATGTCAAATCTCATCCGCTTTCTTTCTTTACTTCGCAGGCATCTAGCAATAAATTAATATCTGCATATTTAGAAGACACCGAAGAAGGTAAATCCTTTTAAGTTCATTCAACCGGACAGCTGGTCTTTGAATGATGAGAACATTTTATAACAAAAAATGAATGCAGGATAAATTTCTGGTTGCTTTGAAACGTATACCACCTTTTAAATTGTAGATTCACAAGATGGATGGCAGTTCCGCCCTCCTCCCCGAGGGGTCACATGTAGTGAAGAGTATACTCTGTGTAAAAGGTAAGCTGGATTAGCTCGATTCTTACCCACAAAAAAAAATTGCTTTTCCATAACATTTGCTCCTGAGATGTGTTTTTTTTTATATTCTAATGCCAATTATTGATTTTCTTGTGCAATTTTAAACGTTTGGGCTGCAGTACAAGTATTGACTCCCTCTCAGAGAATGTTTGAAAGGATTTTATTTCAAAACTGTTTGGAGCTAAATGTTTCAGAAGTCTTATTGTCGCGTGATATTCATTTTCTAATTATTTGCACGGGTGAGTTTTGGCTCAGTCGACGATCTACGTTTTTTCATGGGGCAATAGTGAGGCTTATACTTTAAAAAATATTTTACAAACATCTGTCTGAGAGTTTGGTTTAGCTGATGATACTCAACTGGGTCAGGAGGTTTTTGGTTCAATTTTCATGTTGGGATTCGAGTTCTTAGCTTAGGCTGACATTCCCTTTAAAGGTGCATGTTTTTATTATATTAATGTAAAACAATGCTCCATTGTACATTGGCCTGAGAGCCTTTGAACTACTCTTACCCACCGGATTATTAGTTATTAGTTTTTCAAAGAATCTGCAGAGAATTTTGTAGCGAATAACACAATTACAATTTGAAACTTGCTGGAAGTTGGAATTAGCACAGTGGCGTCTGAATGCTGTAATTTCAGCCCAATCAATTAACTTCAAGCAGGTTTATTGCAACTACCAACAACTTTTTTTCCAGGTTATGAGGGGCATCAGTTTGTCGATGTAGCTGATGTATCCATTGTATTTCCTCATTCCAGGTTTGTAGAGCAGAAGATCTGTAGATATGGAGCTCAATGCACATCTGCACACTCGCAGGAAGAGCTGGCCGAATGGCAGAAACGCTACTCATCTCGGCTGCTGCGTTTGAAACAGCAAAAAGAAAATAAACAGTCGGTTGGGAATTATATGGAAACTTTAATTGAAAAATGGATGAACTCATTATCTCCGGAAAAAGTGGTATGCAGATCGCTTTAATTGCACCTAGTTGGTACATTTCAACTGACAATTGTCTGCGGTCCTTGATTCCCATAAACAAGAGATAAAAAGCTTTCCTTCTAAATCAACATTTAATGGTAAATTCTATCTTTTTTTAAAGCTCAGCGAATCTGTGGATGGAATATCTGTGGAACACAACCCCCAGCTATCAGTGACTGTGACAACCAAGAAATCTAGTCAGGCATGGACTTTTATCCTCCACTGTAAAGTAAGTGCCGTGGTCTGACTTTCTAAGGTTCTTCTATAATACTCTTAAGGTTTTTGTACTGATGTATCACCAGCAAAGAGCACGTTGATTTATAAAAGGTAAATGGAAGTTTTGTACACAAGTCAAGTCCATTTTTATGTCTGAGGCAAGATTGATTCTGTCTATTTTCTGCCCCATTTCCTCTTTCCCGGCCCATGTGACACCTGTGACTAACAATCTCCCAAGCTGATCATGGCCAAAGCTGTTTTGCCCAGAGGCTTTGTTCAAGTTCAGTGGAAATCGAAAGGATTGCGCAAAGTATGTGGGTCAGAAGCGAAGCTGAAATGGGCTGTTCAAAGGGATGAAGGAGATGAGATATCAAATACTGTTGAAGTAAATACTATTTGTAGGGACTCTTGACAACAAGCCTGAACACTTGCTAATTAATGTGTCTGTTATTTCACTTTCTCTCCAGCCTGCACGCTTGCTGTATCGAATAGCCTTGCTCTATGATGCTCATCGTCCTCATTTTTCCATTATGACTGTATCTGCTGGTGACCTGAACACCCAGGTGCTACAAGAGGTACCTGAAGAATGCCAGGAGTGGCTAGGAGGCAAGATCCCTCAGAATGGAATGGACCATTGTGTATATAAAATCAACATACAATTCAGCACAGAAATCTTTGGAACTTTTCGCCAAACTGTAGTTTTTGACTTTGGAACTGAACCGGTCCTGATGCAAAGGATTATGGTGGACGCTGCATCGATAGAAGGTACAACAGCAGCAACTTATATTTAGATAGGTTCAGATAACAACAACATCAACTTGCATTTATATAGCGTCCCTCACCCAGGGTAGTGTCCCGGAGCGCTTGGTAGGTTACTCAAAACAAGCCTTGTTAACAGCGCATAAGACCTGTTGCAGTGGGGTTTGCTAGAATTTTGGCTCGTCAATCCGTCAGACTTGTTGCTCCTGCAACTGTGACCCAGTGAGCAGTTTGTCTTTTTCCATCTCTCTCTCTCTCTACAGTGAGTGTTGTTTTGGGGGACAGGTGATTTGCCTCCGCCACACCTCAGTTCTCCCAACACAATGGGGGACAGAATGCAAATTGCACGGGGCACTTCAGTCTGCTGTTTCAGACTGAGATTGATGCAGTTGAGTGGGAGGATTGGCATGGAGAGGAAGAGGAAAGACAAACCCTTGGAACAAGACGGGGTACATTGCTGCGCCACAGGAGATTAACATTTTGCTTCTGCAAATGAGCTACTCTAAATATTCTGTCATTTGCTTTAAGTTCATTTATTGAGCAAGAGCAAAATGAGTGCAACCGCTGCAGAAGTAAAGTTTGATCTGAATCTGATATATAATGTAAATTACTGGTGACAGTGATTTCACTTTTCTTTCTACGTTTGGCAGAAGAATTCAAGGTGTTTTTTAATCTGCCTTCCTAAGTAACATCAAAGAGAGTCCGAAGTGTGGGAAAAATAACTTCTGATAAAAGTAACTTCTCTTTTAATTGTAATTTTTGCCCTCAGATTTGGAACACTTGATGCAGGCGAGGCAGCAACTGCTTACCACAGCTAAACGATGGGATTCCACGTGTAAGACGATTGTCGAGTTTGAGCCAAATGAAACTACTGATTTAGAGAGAAGTCTCCTCACCCGCTATCAGATCCCTTTGTCTGCAGACCAGCTCTTCACGCAATCTGTACTCGACAAATCATTGACCAAATCTAACTATCAGTCCCGGTTACATGACTTACTTTACATTGAGGAAATAGCACAATATAAGGAAGTCAGCAAGTAAGTCAAATGCTGCTAACAACAATGCATCTATTCATCATTACCAATGCGTTTCAAATAATTGTGGTAATTTGTCCAATAGAATAATTGTCAATGGAATAATTGTGGCCATTGAGTTTCATTATGAGAATCGGATGTGCAGTGTAGATGAAGAAGCTTTTTAATACCTGCTATGCTGTAGCTTTTTTTCCTATTGATGGATATCCAAAATTTAAAAATCGCTCCTCCCTCATTAGGACTTCCTTTAGGATGCACAGTCTACAAGTTGCTCAATTTATTTCTTCCCAAGAAAGGGACACAGAAGGCATTTACAAAATTTCCTCTTACCCCCACACACACGCAACACTATGACCTCAGACCGGGTATTTCCCAGGTTTAATCCGTGTCTGAAATCTGATCACTGTAATATGGCTCACGTGGGACTCTCCAAGCTTGTATTTACATGGCTCATTTATCGGGGACTTCTACAGCTGCTTTTTNAAGCTGTTTTAAGTCTATGTAAAACTCTGGTATCAACTGAATAATATTGAACTTGCTGGTACATGAAAACCCAAACATTTCAGATCTAGGATTATTTTGACCAGCCTGTTGGTTTGCAATCAGCACACTTAGTTTGAGGTTCATACACTCCCAAGACAAGTATGGTGTAATAAGCTTGTGAGTTGAGTCAGTTAATCCATAAATCATTAATGGTAGTGAATTGGTGACCCAGTATTGCAGCTGAAATGATGTACAGATGACCAGTGGTAAATTGAGCAGAGAATATGCTCTGCATCGGTAGAATGCAAAATAATGCAGTTGAATAATGTAGTGAGTAGACTTGCTAGAGCTGAGAAAGGAGGATGTAAAGGAGATCGAGGTGTAAGGTTCACAATGGATCTAGCAACAGTTGCTATAAATTGTTGTGTTTACGGTTACCATATTCATCATCCACCAGCTAACATGCGTTTTATTTTTCATTGGCAATACAATGCTCTATTTTAGAAAAAAAATTTTCACATCAGTTCTTGGATCCACGCCTAAGCCGTTCAATGATCTAAAACATTCTTAGTGCAGCAGAGAGAGAGAGTATTTGAAAGTTGGTTGAGTGATTATGGTCAGAGTGTGCCTGAGGTCAAATTTGCCACTTAAGTGGTTGCAAGATCAACAACAACAACTTGCACGTACAGTGTGCCCTCCATACAGGGTAGTACCTCAGAGCGCTTAACAGTGGCAAAGCCTGACTTCAAGCCGATGGGGGGAAACTAGCTGTAAGCACAGTTGAAGAGGAAGGTACTATTCAACCATGTGACTGTAAATCACCTGCCAATTTTCACACATGGTTTTCAATAATCATTTGTGTTGTACAGTTGAGTAACTCTTCCTTTAGAGGCTCTATCTAGCTCACCATTGTGTGTGCAGATATCTAAAGTCGGCAAGTGATAGTAAAGTTTAGCACAGAAAAAACTGAAGTCAGTTTAAATGAGTGGTTCTGTAAAACTAGTCCTTAATGTACAAATCTAACACGAACTGTAGCATAAACCGTATAATTTCATTTACTTTTGCTGATTCTGCCAGCATTTAGCGTGGGATTAATGGGAGGCTACAGAGAGAGGGTTGTAGTGATCTAATCGAGTGACCCGAAACCAAAAAATAAACGGTGGAATAAAGTGTGTGTTTAAGTAACATTAAAAAGAGTGCAAACTAAGTTTTCGATACCATACAATTGACATTTAAATAGCACCTTTCATGTTGGGAGGACGTCCCAAAGTTTGAGGTTAGGAGTGAGCAGTTTACAGGTCCAGCCAAGGTGTATGCCCCACACAAGGTATAAACCAGTACAGTCAGGTTCTGCTTGGGCCTTTTATTGTAGCGATGAAAATTAAGACATTAAAATATTGAGTCAATTCATGTTGGGATGTGTCCTCTACTAAGTCGTTTCGTTTAGACAGTATAATGCCAGTAGGTGGCGTAATAACACCTTGAATCACCACCAACTGGTGAAATCTAATGCAAAATATTTGTGATCATATACAATTCTGTTCATTTAGTTGTAGGAAAACACAATTGACATCGAGGTTTATTACATGCTGTGTGTGGCAGGGAATTACAGGTGCTCTTTAATTATTTAACGAACAGCCAATTCGTTGTTGATTGGGAGTGCTTCACATCTGAGTTTTGGCCGTGAGTGGATTGTTGGGGAGGATGTATCACAGATGAGCCCAAAGCTGACGGCCATCAATGTACCCTTTCTGATGCCTCTCTGCAACACTTTCTGGGAGTCCGGGACGACTGCTCCCACCCTAACCTGCGAATGCAGTGACTAATCACGATCCAAGATGAGATCAGGGAGGAACCTTCCTGCTTCATGTGACTCACCAGTTAGTCTATCATTGGACAGTTGTTATTTGGTTCATAATAAATAAAATTCCACAAAGCATATTTCATTATAATTTCAGGCCATGGTAATTCCCTGTTTTCTGTCACTGTTGATAATGGTTGCAGTGTTGAGTGAAGCCTTTTCCTTCATAGCTTTAAGAGGCTCTTCAGTAACTGCACTCAGTACTTTACTGTCCAGTGTGTGCAAAGTCACTTCTCGACTCTTGTAGTAGGAAATCAATATTGGATGAACTGTCTTTTAAACGAATACTTGTTTTTAACCATGGATGTGTCTTTAAAATCTAACTGTCCCAGAGAATTATCGTTCGGCTCAGTATCCTGCTGGGTATTTTTAAATCTTTGTAATAATTGCCACTAACGTGGATGTAAAGCTTGTACAGAATGTCTTATACCACCCTGCATTCCCTTATGAGTACATTATGGGGTAGTGTATGGGTGTTTGATCTGATTTAGTTGTTGAACATTTATAGAAATTGAACATTATTGACTTTTTATTATTGACTTTCTTTTTAAATTTGCAGGTTCAACATAAAAGTAAATTTATATCTGGTAGCAAACTTCATGCTAACTGGTGTTGCAGGCGGTGCTAAATATGCTCAGAGTGGACAGCTTTTTGCTCGCTTCAAGCTAACGGAGACTCTTTCGGAAGAGACTTTGGCTGGACGATTGGTAATGACCAAAGTTAATTCTGTTCTGCTGTTGCCAATAACTAAAGAGAAGTCCGCGCAGGTCCAAGGAACCAAAGAGAAGGTCTATGAAGCCATGATTGAGGAGAAAACAAAGGAATGTATCTATTTGAGGTTGACGAAGGAATGCTGTGAGGAGCTGAAACTACGAGCTGATCGAGAAATGCAGGTAATGTTCAGACTCCCCGCCATCTCTATTTGCTTTCCACTTCCACTTGGTGTGCATACGCATCAAATAGATATGTGCATTGTTGTTTGATTGTACAAGGTGTGGCTGCTGTCTGGAATAATAGCAGATTCAAGTTTGCAATAGGTGTCTATAAGGTGGAGAATGTCTTCCAATTTTTCATCCTAGAGTCTGCACTTTCAGTGAGTAACACTACTGGCCCAGTTAGTGTAAAGCATACAGACCAGCCTGAGCTGAGTATGTTGATTTCAGCTGGGGCAGCAGTTGAGGTGTTATAATTATCTATAACTCCCCTAGAGCGGGGACAAAACCTAGGAGTATTGGTTCACCTGGGCTGTCAGAAAGCTGCAGATTGTGATGTACTGTAGGATTCTGTACTGAGTAAATGATGCAGTAGATGACTTGTTTGTGATGAGGTACCTTAAGAGGTGTAACTCGTGCAGGATTTGCAAACCCCATTCCTCTTTCAATTAACGACGAATACTTTGTGTCCTGAAGGAAATTGGTTTTGGGAGGATGGAAATGACCGCAATCTGTAAAAATGACACTTTCTTGTGCTTTGCAACCCGGTGGAAGCCCTCAAACAATTGAAGGCTGTAAATCTTCAGTCCAGAGACCTTACAAACAGCTTGGTCTCCCCTGTGTGTGATTACCGACCCAGTTCCGTGTTGTTGATCTCCCTTTGATGAAGTCTGACAACAATTTGCGATTCACATTTGCTGCAAAATGCCTGGATTGATTTTGCACGTTAATCATCTGGATGGAGCTACTGAGTAGTGCACATACTTTGTGTACAACCTCTTCCTCAGCTTTATTAGCTTATCAGATTTTTTTTCACAACTTTTGCACCTTATGAATTTATTTTCAGACCAATTGGATAAGTTACAAATCATTCCATAAAACAGACACAAGGTCATTAAACATTGTAAAACATGACGTCAGTGTTCTACTAAGTTTAAGCCTGTCCTACTTCTACCTCGGTCGCCTTTCTCTCATTCTCCCTCCATCCTTTCACTAAATGGTCCCTAGAAAAAGAATTATAAACTGACTTATGAACAAACAAAAGTGCTCAGTTTTGACTCAACACCTTAGGACATCCCCCCCATTATGAAAGACACTGTACAACTGTAACTTATTGTTGAAGAAGGCCCTTTGCCCCATTTGATCTTATCCTAGAATTTATCGAGCACTTCACCTATGATGACTATCTTACTCTGTAAATGGGGCAGTCGGTCTCAAGAATGAGAAGGTGGAAACCCAGCTTGCCGAGCCAATGCTTGAAGCAGTGCTGTGACGCAGAAGTTTCTCTGAAATACTGTGTTGTGTGGGTAAACAGATAATATCTGTCAGGAATGAAGTGCATCAGTTCATCCCAGTAAAGAAACTGTTTATGTACTGAAAACGACAAGAGGCATCTTTTCACTGAGCTTGATTTTAAGAGGATGTTTAATTAACCAATAAAACTTGTTCATTTATAGGTTGAACTTCAGTTTCAACTCAATCGCTTACCGCTATGTGAAATGCATTATGCCCTGGACAGAATCAAGGACAACAGCATTCTCTTCCCAGATGTCTGCATGTTCCCCACCATCCCCTGGAGCCCCATCAGGTACAGTGTGCCAATGCCATGGCACTTGTGAATGTGGCATTAATATTGCATCAGATTTGCAGCTCACACCACAGATGGCTTTGTTTAAAGCTGGTGTATAAAATTGGGTACGTTTTCTACCCCTCCTTCAGCAGTCGTTTCAGAATGTTGAAGTTGAATTGGCTGTTCCACCAGAGAGAAAAGTAGGTTGAAATCATTTGCGTTCATGCATATTCATTAAGCTGCAGCAAATGTCAAGTGAAGACACTGTTGATTTGCGATTAATGGTTCAAGTGAAATTAGTAGCATGCGACTAATTGACTTATATATTTTTGAACTGTTTAAACTGTTTTTCTCAAAAAATCTATATTTTATATGCGACTAATTGCCTTCACGAAAATATTTTAGAACAATGCACTCATCAAGCATGTCTGGAGCCTGGTTTGATTCTTTGATACATTCAAGAATGCAATTAAACGCAGCAGATTTTTTTGATGGAAAACCCGCCTTTTCCCCACATATCACGTATGTATATTTCAAGAGGAGTTATTAAAAGTTTTAACCAGAATCTTGCATATCGTTTCTCTCAGTCCACTTGAAGGAACCTCCCCAGTATTAGTTTAGACTCAGTTGAATTATTATGATAAACATGGAGTGATCAACACCCCATTCCTTGCAGTGTAAAGGAGTTGACCCCATTTAATTATACAACGATACCTTGTGATTTACGTGCTGGGTTACACTGAATTCGGTAGTGTAATAACAAATGACCCCTTTTTAATTAAAAAGGTTTGAAATATAATTTTAAAATGGAGTCCTTGCCAGGAACTCATTTTGTTGTCATTTGTCTCCCAATCACAGTGAAACATGAAACCTTTACCACCTTTGAATCCAGCTTGTGGGCTTCCTGAGGTTGAGGAGATTTCTAGGCTGATGTGGTTAATGTCGCCCTGTACTTTTCGGGAAAAATATACAAAATCAGTGCTCATAAAATAGGAGGACAGACTAATCTGGGTTTCTCGTGCTCCATTTTCTTACTTTGAAACATTTTTTTGGGTGGAGGGACCACTTCTGCACAATTTCCTGTAATTTGAGTCATTTTGTAAACCTGTTTGTTGGGGGACGATTGTGTTTGTTTGCTTGTTGTTGAGGGTCTTCATTCATTGCAAATGGCTGTTTATTCTTTTCTGTGTTGGAGCAGACAGTGGGATGAGCAGTTGGACCCCCGGCTAAATGCTAAACAGAAGGAGGCCATTCTGGCCATCACAACCCCACTTTCCATCCCGCTCCCCCCTGTCCTCATCATCGGGCCCTATGGAACAGGCAAAACGTTCACACTGGCTCAAGCAGTCAAGCACATCCTCAAACAGCAGGAAATGAGGTGAGCTTGCGGCAGCTTTTGGTTCAGCAAGAATGGCGTGCTGTTGTATTTTTGCTGTATCAGTGTGCTGATGTGTTGTGCACAATTCGTTTTGAAAATAAACAATTTCTTGGTATTAATTATACTGGTTTAGATAGGAATAATCAGATTTTTGGATTAGTTCCGTTGAAGTTTTGCTTTCGCTTTCTTTTTGCTTGATTAACTGACAGTTGCTCTCACCCCCTTCCATTCCCCCACCTTTATTGCTCTAAACCCTGTATCTCAACTGTAACCTCTTTCGGTGCTCTTGTTTCACAAAATAAGCTGTCAATTCACTTTGCCATATATTCTGTGAAGGGCTTTGAGACATCTTGACAACGTGAAAGGCATGTCAAATGCAAGGATTATTATTATTATTCTGTGAATGGATGGATGGCTTCAAATCCTCTGCCTGTACTCTGCGTTTCTTCATGTGTAAAATGTTCGATGCCAGTTGTTCTAGCTGACATTTATTTAAAGGCGACTTTTTAAATTCTGGGTTTACCTTTAACATTCGGAAAATGTTTTTTCACTGTGCACTGAGATTTTATTTCCCCACAGAATTCTAATTGTTTCCAATTGAACTGAAAACATTTCCGGTAATTTAAAAAAAANTTACTCCAGCAGATTAATATATTCCCGAACAGCCCAGCACCCTGCCAGGGCTGCTGTTTAAAATATGGGTGGGTGGAGAAAACTGCAGTTGTGCATTTCTGCCATCTGTAGCCTGACCCAGTTTCTCAGTTATTGTGCAAGAGTCAAGTCATCACAGGGTCACTAACCAGTCTGTCACTCCGCCAAATTTAGATGGAATCCAACCTGGGCAGTTTACAGGTTCATTTGGCTGTTAATTTCTCTCCTCCCATCCCCTCCCCGTTTCTTTAATGGAGGATGAAGAGTATATATTCAAAAAAAGAAGCACTCTGTTCGTTCACAGTTTAGCTGAGTGCATCATTAGTGTTTGACTACGGGAGCTTCGCTTTGACAGAGGTGGTGTTCACTGGGATGAGACTGAGATTCTGACAGGTTATTCCCGGCCCATATTTCAAAGGGCAGGGAATTGTCTTGAGGCCGCCTCTCAATTCAACCCCCAGAAAAGATTACATTTGATCATTCGTCTCATTGCTGCTGGAGCAGATTAGCTGCTGCAGTTTCCACACCTCAAAGCAATTCAGTGTGTGAAGTGCTTTGAGACTTTATGATGTGATCAGTTGTTATAGCAGATGCAAGTGCTGTGTATTGTTTCATTATCAGATCACATCCTGTTCATCTAAAAATATAAATTTGTTAAAAATTGCAAGCTGTCGGCAACCATAATCTCCTCCATAGTTTTGCTTTTAACTTAGTGCTGGTGAATAAAGGGATTGGGTCACCAATAAGAATTAGCACATCCTGCTGCTCCGAAATGCATCTCCAGTATTTGGCCCTAAGTGTAAATGTAAAGCAAACTACTTTCCAACTTCACTAAAATAGCCCTCGAAGGACTACTACACAGTGACCACTTGTATGGTTTCAAAGATATTTACGTCTGTTCAGGTTGTTTTGGATCTTTAGACACATCACAGAGAGGTACATTGATAATGCTCTGTACTATATTTAACACTATTCATGTGGTTCAGCCTTGCTTCTTGTCTCTACCACCAACGATTCCTAACAAAAGCCATAGCAACCAGTAACAGCTTGAGCACAAATGTGCATCAGTGTAATTTACTGACTGATATTGAACCTCTTCCTCCTCCAAATTTTGTAGTGAATCTTCCCATCTCGATCTGGCACTCTGATTTGAGTTTATCCATAATTTCTATTGCCACATTGGGAGTATAATTTAGGAGAGAAGACTGAATCCCAGTTGGTTTAGGATGTTTTGATTGTATTTGTTGCTCTTTAATAATTGGCAGTAAAATCAAAGTATTAATGTTTCCATTACAAAGTCAGAGAGAACCGAGCCTTAGTCTTGTGACTGTTTATGTTGGTGGGTTTGGCTGATGTGGAGTTTTTGATTCACCATCAATATTTATGATGAAACTATTTCTATGCAGAATCTGTCTTTTCTCCAGTCTGTGGTGATTATATCTGTGCTGTTGCTGCCCAATTGCTGGTTTTGTTGGTCTTGTGCTGATTGAGGATTTTACAGTACATTTTTCTACCAGATGCTTTTCTAATGTTACGCTTAAGTTATTAAGAAAGGTTCCTTTTAGCTGCAGTTAATACTGTTGCTATCGCATAGATTTGCAGTATACGCAGTTTCTGTTGTGGGTCCATAATCTCCTGACAATGACTAGACTTTACACTAGGTTTCAGTGATTTACAGGAAATTCAGTGACCTGGGACAGTGAAATGAGAGGTTTATATGCTATGGTGTGCTGCATCTTAATGTGTACACAGTATAAAACCAAGCACGGGTGTTTTATAGACGGAAAAGATAACTTCTTTCTCACAGTTCAGTTTATGCCAGGAATTGGGGTGGCTCACAACACAATAGGGGTGTTGTGGTTCAGTCAGACCTTGAGCCTAGGCTTTGTTTTGGAGCCCCATATGGGAGAAATGAAAGGATGGAATGAAGAATGGGAATAATTCTGAGCTCAAGGGGATGGCGGAAGTAATATGAAAACCCAGGATGAGGAAACAGCCAGGAGATAGTGAATGGAAGATTGGAAATTGGGGGAGAGATGATCATTCTTTTACAGTATTCGCATCATCACCTAGGATTAGGGCCAGCCAGATCTGATTGGGAAAGGGGGGAGAATTGTAATTGGGAGAAAGATGGCCATTAACAAGGAACCAGACAAGGACACCAACACAGAGGAGAGAGAGAATGGGTAGAATCAAATACAACAGACAAACAAAGATATTGAAGATTGTTGGTGCAGTGAAAGACAAGAGATGTGTGGCAGTCTTGTTGCACATTTCAATATCTTTCACTGTACTACAGTCCTGCTGTGCTACACTGAGCCACTGCTGGAAATGTCACAGCTCCATCAAACCTTTGGCACTTTATTCTCAAGAAAACCATTGAATGAATAGAAGCATAAAATACCTTTTTTTAAATCTGCACTGACTAAGGGAAGTAACAATCGATTTAGCTAAGTCCATACACTGAACGCGCCCATTTATTCAGACACTTTGAGTTATTACTGCTGTTCTTTCACTTTACCTTGTCGGATATGTTTTATTTTTAAGTTTGTCCTTGAACATTGTTTTTATTGCAGGATTCTCATCTGCACCCATTCCAACAGTGCTGCTGATTTATATATAAAAGATTATCTCCATCCTTATGTAGAAGCAGGAAATCCACAGGCCAGGCCTCTCAGGTAGGAATTTTGTCCATTGTGATGAATAGTGATTATAATCTGTGTCCCAGGGAATATCTGTGCATTTAATTGGTTTCACCCTTATATGTTTGTGCTCAATAAGCATCAGCATTGGGCTCAACTCCTTTCGCTTAACTTCGCTTTGGAGAGAGAATGTTGAATGTTTTCTTTGGGGCAGATCTACCATTCCCAAGTCCTGCTGACAAGCCAACCTAGCTAGTTCTCTCCAATAATCTGTGGATTTAGGTGCATCCTTCCAGGGAGAGAGTTTACATTCCGTCTAGACACAGGGAATGTGGAGCTCTGTCTGATTTTTTTGTGTGTTGGTCTGTGTAACACCTGGCTGATCAAAGCCAATTATGGTCTGTCAGTGATAACTAGAAAATAAAGCCAGCTCCTATGAAACAGGTACAACTGTAAAGGTGTTAGATAAGTGTTATGCATGGCACTGACCATCTTCTGAAGTAGTTTCTTTGTCAATTGCAGGGTGTATTTCAGAAATCGGTGGGTGAAGACTGTACATCCGGTCGTGCAGCAGTACTGTTTGATATCAAACACACATTCCACCTTCCAGATGCCACAGAAAGAGGATATTTTGAAACATCGAGTGGTGGTTGTAACTCTTAGTACATCGCAATATCTTTGCCAGTTAGACCTTGAAGTAGGTGAGTGTATCATTGGAATTTCAGCAGTAAAAAAAGAAAGAGCCATCCAGAGGAATTGATATCAATGTATTGCTGAGCACAACAGATTCTCTTGTATGTATTGATGATATCCCGTTGCTCCAGTGTTGCCTAAGTGTTAGAGAAACGAGAACTTGAGACAGTGATGATTTTTTGCATTCTCGGTATACGTTAAACAATTTTTTTTTGCTTCTGCTATTGGTTCCTTCCATCGAGAGAAGTGCAAATTTGAGTTGTTGCTCTGCAGCTCTTGTTAAAAGCTTCATCCAACATTGCATGTTCTCTTGCTTTATTGGTACAACTCATATATTACCTAATGGCCCGAATCGCGTCTGCAAATGAAACCTCAGGAGGAGAATCCTGACTGGATTGCAGATGATAACCTGTCTACAACGGAGTCATTTGTCACGAGCTGTTCTTTTTGACAGGATTCCAAATCACACTGATCGTAATGTTCTCCAGCAATGCCAAAATGCAGGGCAGTGTCAGGAGGGCATCTTTTATCTGTCTGCGATTGCTCGGTAAGAGCAGATGGGTTCAATTAACCAACCCTTCGCTTCAATCAAAGGAATTTTCCTGCTCTTTATTAAGAATGCCAATGTTACATCTCTGGAAGCAGAAAGGCTGCTGTATGCCTCCTGATCCTCATCACATTGTGATCGGGGAGGGGGGTTATTTCAAAAGCACCTGAACAGAGCATGTGCGGAGCCGTGACTCTTGTGCTTCTATAATTCGTAAAGCATTATTAAGGGGCTCAGTTAATGTATTTGGATTACAGTTTAAATTACAAGAATGCACGTGTGGCATAGACCTTGTTCAGTTATTACTTACTAATGCCTGTACTGAAAAGTGCACATTAGTTTCTCACTTTACTTAGATTGTGGCTGTTTCCATCTACACGTTGCAAGTCGAAGTAGCTGCACCATTGGTGTTGGGCTGGGAATCGCCAAATTTGACTATTGCTACTACTGTACTGACCTCCACAGAGCTGCTGCTTTGATGTCACAGCTGTGCTATCAGCCACAAACTCCAAATACATATTAATTATTAGGTGGGATCTCCGTTTTGAGAATTGATCAGTTGACAAGTTAACATAATGCTAACTTACCCACTAGCAATTAATTTCCAATATTGGAAATTTATATACTGACATCAAGAGGATTTTAGGATGCTCGTTAGCGAGCACTACCTACTGTAGATTAATGTCTGCACCACTGAGTTTAATGTGATTGATCTTCATTACTACATGTAGGAAAAAACAAAGGAAAAGCCTGAATTTCATCATTTTGCATAACAAAGGAAGTTGGTGGAGTTTTCTTTGTTGTTTTCCTCCCAAGTTCTTACTGTAACCCACTTTGCATGTTTCTGAAAAGGCCAAAAAATGTGGCTGTCACAGTGGTCTTTCCAAATGAGGTTGGTCTCCTGTGCACTCTAACAACAGTGTTCCCCTGTAAACAGACTGGTATTTGCCTTTGTAATGAGTGTGCAGTTTCAATTCAGTGGGAATCAAACCTATTATTCAGACTTTAATTGCTGTGATAGAACAAATTTCATTATGGCAGTGTTAGGCTTATTAAACCAAGCAGTGTTAACGGTATACTTTGGTCTCTAGTGGATGCTGTCTTGTTTAACAGAAAAGTAATTCTTCCTTGTTCAGCTACCTCTACAGGATTAAACCTAAATTGCCAATGTGTGAATCAACCAAGGGAACAACCTGTTTAACAGATGTTGATAACCTAGCTTTTGGGAAGAATTGTGAGTCCATGGCACTTTACTTGCGTCTAGTCTGAAAAGTCATCTAACCTGGGCTGGCTCAGCGATTCTTTTCCTCCTGACAGTAATGCACACACTCTTCACTGTTTCAATTCTTCACCTTGTAGGAATTGCTTACAACCCATATTTTGTTTTTTCCACAACAAAGTTCGGTGAAGTGTAGAGTGCAAAGGGGAAGAAACTGGTTGTTCATTGTCAGACAAATCCTGTAACTAGCTAAAAGGGTTGGTAGTTTGGCTATTTGGTGGTGGTTCACTGGGGTCTTCTTGTATCCTTCTCATGAAAGGTGTGTAGAAATGAATCCAATTTGATGGGCTTCTGTGGGATTTGAACCTGTGCTCAGTTAACCTACACATTCCCATTTCATATTCTAAATTAAATTTCTTATATTGCATTCAGCTCAGCTGTCTGTGAGCTGCGAGATGTGCTTTATTCAGCAGGAGGGCACTTGTTAAATGGGTTTTGAATTCCATCTGTTTGTCTGCTTCCTCGTGAGCTGGAAGTGGAGTACAGATTCCAATATACAGATGATAAAAGTGCCTTGCTCTATTTTATTGGCGAAACTGGGTCATCGTGAAAGCTTTGGCAGGTGTTTGCCTCTCAAAGGATGTGTACCCGAAGTGCGCTATCGCTAAACAAGCTGGCTAAATAATGAGAATATATTTTGCATTGCTTTCAAGCAGGTACAAAACCATTGGATAAAGCTAAGGGTCACTTCACAGTGCCTATCACAGGGCAGCCACATTAAATTGCTCCATTATTAACTAGGAGAAAGCAGTGAGTTTTACAGCTGAGCTAGAGTCGATCAAAATATTTACTTTAATTTCACATTGATCTAATAAGAGTTTAATACCATTGAAGGGTAATTTTCTTACACTTAAGCAGGTTTGAGCCAAAGAAGATTATAAAACCCAAAGTGTATGGAAGCAGCTTTATGTAGTTACAAAGCTTAATGCTGCAATACAAAGACAGCATAGGTAAATTCACCATCTTGGACTAATCGTACAAAAAAAAAGCACATTCATCAGAATGCTTGTCAGTGATCAACACTAACTGTCTTCCTCAACCAATTAGATATGCTAATATAAGAAAAATGGACAGCACATAATGATGAACACAGCAGGCTGAATGATGAAGTTTGAGATTGAAAAGCCCCATTAATTTAGCTCTTTTTTGCTAATTTGTTATCTTTTGAGGTCCTTCCAGTTTTGTGCACTGATTCTCATATTTTACCAAGGTCTCACCAAGGTCAAGACGTAGTAAATAATGATAATAATCCTTGCATTTGATATAGTGCCTTATATAGCATCGTTGAGATGTGATGAGGAGCAATATCAAATGCAAGGATTATTATTGATTGTATTCAACTCTGAAACGAGGGTCTAGTGCGGTTTACATGTGGAATTACTGGGACGTGTAAAGGGGGCCAGTGCACCCTTGTATCCCCTTTATTCTGTTAAATAACTATAAATATCAGGGGTTTCAAATCTCCTGAAGG
Source organism: Callorhinchus milii (assembly GCF_018977255.1). Classification (NCBI taxonomy): domain Eukaryota; kingdom Metazoa; phylum Chordata; class Chondrichthyes; order Chimaeriformes; family Callorhinchidae; genus Callorhinchus; species Callorhinchus milii. The sequence goes on along the minus strand of NW_024704761.1, from coordinate 2,802,787 downwards.
ATCAACTTATTTTAACACACGTTGTTAGAACCTTTTAAAATGTGTGAGCATTGTCAGGGGCTTCTCAGTTTTCAAGCATTTATGCTAGGGGGCAGCATTGATGCATTTTATTCCTGATACATCGTGGTCATATTGACTTTAACCTTTTCAAATGCAACATGATGAATGGTATTTCTAGCATATTGGCACTGTTGATACTTTTATTTGAAACAAAAGTTTAAAAAGTCTTGAATTGTTGGCCAGACCTCAAAAGAAACAGGCTTTTACATCCCCGAGACGTATTATTGCTGAGCATGTGGTTTCATGGGCAGCAGTTCTGGATCTCATACATGCCGAAACGAAGCCAGGCATTTTCCTAATGAACGAATCCTCTCCCCGGACTCTTGCACACCTTTCCATCAGTTATAGCAGGATAGCATTAGAGCAGCCAGCATATCACCTGTGAGAGAATGAACTGTAACGTGCGGAGGACTTCTGTGGTAGAAGATAGTTTTGTAGGATTAAAACCTAAATCAAAACATGAGCCTATTAATATTCTTTATAACTGGAATTCGAGTTAGAGGTTTGAGCCACTTCAACATGATATGACATTTTACAAAATGCAAGGATTTATATTGTATCTGAACAAAAATCTCATGCCCTCCAAAAGCGTTTGTACATTTCCAGAATTAATTTAGTAAACAGTGGAAATTTTAAAGTACAGCAAAAAATGGATTTAATACTTCAATAACCTTTCTTGTTTTGCATATTCTTTGTTCCCAGGTTTATTCACTCATATACTTTTGGATGAAGCCGCTCAAGCAATGGAATGTGAGACCATTATGCCTTTGGCTCTTGCCAGTAAGAACACAAGAATTGTTTTAGCTGGGGATCATATGCAGGTGAGTGCTTCTAAATCCTGTTTTGTATTACAGCCAGAAGCCATTTCTTTGCCTCCACGCTTTGGAACTACATCCCGCATTCCTTTCGTCTCGCTCACTCCCGTGCCTCCTTCAAGGCACGTCCCAAGACCCTCCTCTTCGACCATGCCTTTGGCCACCCTCCGACCTCTACCCTCCCTGATCCCCCCACCTGCTCGGGTCCGAAACCCTGACTGTCCAGCGCCTTGGGACGTCCTCCGGATGTGAAAGATGCTATATAAATGTAATTTTGTATTGTATTGTACTATATGTTGGGGTGCATTGCGGTGTTTGTTTACTGCAGCAATTTGTTTTACATGCGATGGTAGTGAGTCACACCCTTTGGAACACACAACTTGCATCTTGCATTTACGCAGGGTAGCGTCCCCACACAACAAAATATTTGCTACGAATAGCAGACACCATATATTAGACACTATTATGAACTGGTTGTGATATCCCACAAGGCTTTTGATTTTGTATTTTTAGCTCAGTGGAATCCACTATTGGCTGCAATGGAAGGTCACAATGATGCATTATTTTGCGATCTGGGCAACCACAACATTTTGGCAGATGTTCCATCTTGATTTGACTGCCCTTTTTAAATGGAGATAACAAATACACAGCATATCCGCTGAACGGGCCACTGTTTTACTTGTAGCAAGTGGCCTTAAAAGCCAGAAAATCTTGATATTTATCCAGCTTTGATGTGCTTTGAATGGGTTGTTTTGATGTCATTTCTATGCTCATAGCTGAACTCTTCCTAACCCCTTCTACCTCCTCCGTCAATAAGTACCTTACATAGAAGAGCTTGTGTGCAATAATTAAAATCATTAACTAGTTATTTGACGCACAACGCTCGCGAGAACAACAATCTGATTTTATTCCATTGGCCTTCTCTAACATTGCCGGAACTGCAATTTTGGAACAGTCTCCAGAAACAGCTGGACTGTAACTTCAACTAAAGAGATTATTGTTCCCTAAAATTAACCTGCACTATGTAAACTAAAGCTGAAATCTAGAAAGTTTTTTTGCATTAAAACCTACTGGTGGCTGCAGGTTTTTGACAGACAGGGCTGAATCCTTATGTCAGTGGCAGTGTTATGTCTGGTCCTGGCAATCTTCTGGTGTCCCAGACAACAATTTTCCACTTAAATTTGTCATTCACCTCTCGATTGTTTCTGCGACATTGTTGTGCGCAAATTGGCTAGCACATTCGCCTCCAAACACAGTTATTACAGATTACAGCAATTACCTGTGAAGCAATTTGAGACAATTCAATGATATAGACGCTTTATCAAATGTAAGGATTCTTATTTATTCATTGGATTTGGTGTTAGAGCTGTGAGTCTGCCAGGAGTCTCTCAATCAAGTTTTTTTGGGGCATGTTCAGAAATGTGGTGGGGATGTGCCAGTGTTTGTGTGGACAGTACACGTCTGAGAATGTCTTCTTTGTGAAATATGCCAACTCCCATTTCTGCCAACATTACTTTTCAACCTCCTGCTGGCTTTGCAGCTGGGAATTTCTGGCTTGCAAGCCTGAAATGTGCATCACAGTGCTTCATAAGACTTTTTTTAGGAGAGGAAGGGGAAGAAATGGGTTATCTACTTTTTTTCTTTCTCCCAATTCTGTAAAGTATTCCCAGTAGGAAGCAATCCATTGTACTGCTGTGCAGCTGGTAATAAAATACCATGCTGAAAAGTTCTCAGCCTGCAATATTTCATACTTATTCCATTTGGCGCTTTTCTTGTCCTCTTTGTTGTTCCCTTTCTTGTCCTTCTCTCCCTTCTTCCCCCCAAAGGCCAGACAGAACTTTAGAGATGTCTGTCTTGAATCAACACAAAAATTTTGATAAATAATAATCCTTGCATTTGGTATTATGTCATCGAAACATCTCAGAGTATTTTGCAGCCTGTGAAGAGAGTTGGGACTGTGAATTTATTGGTGAATGCCACAGCTAATTTGCCCACAGCAAAGAATTTTATCTCGAAGATTATAGACCAGGGCACTTTATCTTTTTGAATTGTAGCAGGAGTTCTTTTAACGTCCACCTGAAGAGGAAGACTAGATCTCAGTTTAAAGCTTCATCCGAAGGGTGGCATCTCTCACATTGCAGCACTCTCCCTAGACCTACATTTGAAGTGAGCTCAAGTCCCAACATCAGATGTGGAACAGAAAACGTTATACAGAACCATGCCATCTTTCAAATGCACCATTGTCAATGTGTACAACAGTGACAGTGTACAAACTGTTGCGGAATGCAAGTCTTGAATGGATTCTGTGGTAGATTGCCAATTGTAGCCAAGGTTTGTTGGGGAGCGTCGCTGGCGACCATAAGCATTGCTGAATCAACAAGGCTTGCGTTTTGCACTCTTGTCTGACCAGCTCTCGTCGAAATAGGAAATTGGGATTTTAAGTTGAGCTTTTAATGGAACTTAACTCTTGAAAAATTTATTTCTGGTACATGCTTGCAGTTGATGTGTCATAAAAGATATTTCTAATAGGTAGAGCAGAAACGTTTTAAACCGCATAAAACATTTATCGTGAATTTTTGAATTTTTTTCCAAGCAGCATTTGAAAGATGCTTGAGACTTTCATTTGCAGTTTTGTGAAATTTCACAGCAAAGCTCTCTGAACTTGAGAAACTTAAGTTTTGAAAAGCTGGCAGTGCGAATTCTCATCCTCCAACTTGAACCAAGCGCGGGCATTCAGGCTGCAGCTTTTTGTGGATATAGAATTGTTGTTTGCCGGGCTGGTGAGCACGGCACAGAGCAGAAAGGGAACACCGTACTTGAGAGAAAGAGACTCAGTTGGTAGCATCTTTGACCTGTGCTTCTGCTTCCATGGGCTGGGCTTCCGAGTTACATTGGCTTTGGAGAAAAGAAGCCTATGGTCGATCTACATTCTTGTATAGAGCGCAAAATGCGTGTCTCGAATGGCAAAGGAAAGAAAGTTGGGTTTGGACAGGGCATGGTTGCTACTTTTTGGCAACCTCTTTTTGACGTCTTGGGGATTTGCCATTAAATACGTTTTTTTTTGGTTTTCTCGTCGAAGGTGGTTGTCTTTTTGGTGGCCGCCCCTTCCGGATTCCAACATTTGAATGCCCGTGTTTTATTATTTTGTGGAATCTTTGCACAGTCACTTGCTCCTGCTAATCCAAAATGACAGCTCGTGTTCACCATATATTGGTTTTTAATGTCACCTTCGCTGTCACTGATTCTCGATGCTAATGCAACTGGGAAAATGAGCTTTTGCAGTATTAATGTCGTCTCCTTTTGATCAAGTGCCTTTTTTAAACAAGTGCAGACTGAACCGTGCAAGATCCTCTCATTGAAGATTATTTTTTGATCTATGCAAGCTACAAAAGGAATGCCACTACCTCAGTACTTCTCAAAGTAGCCATTTTCTGGGCTGGTAGAAAGTCATTCAGTTTACTGAGGCAAGTCAGCAGATGGTACTTTGTTATAAGGCACCTGACTTAAACAAACGTTTCTGTAATTTTATTACCAGAATAAAATTTTATTGATTGTACTTAATGGAAACACTTTTTAAAAAGGACTTGTATTTTGGCTTTTTCTTTAATTAAATGCACCTGTCAGATTTTTATTTCTTTGATGGAAATGCCCCCAAAATAAACCTGCCCATTGAATCTGTCATCACACCCACTATGAATATGCTAGAAATGTACTAAATTTATGGCAGTCACACTAGTCCAATCAAATCGAATGACTTTCTTTAAAAACCTTCAACTGTTCTCCATTACTCGGCCAAGTAACAAGCCGTCAAGGTTTGATTATACTCCAGGACGCTACCGTGCGTGAAGGGCGCTATATAAATGCAAGTTGTTAATGTTATTCCCACTACTTCCTGGGCGCATTGATGGTTCCATCAGCTCCTTTTCGCAGCAGGTTGGTGATGGGTGTGCTTCTGTGGGCAAACCCAGATGTAAAATTGTCATGAGATGGGTCTCTCTGCCTTCACTGCTTTTCATCATCATTGCTGCCAAAGCTATAGTAGTCTCTGTCAGTGGCAAAGCTGTGAAATGACATTAAAGGGGAGAAAATGGAATTTAATATTTCAGTCACAACTTTTGTTTAAGTACCAGATACACGGAACTAATGCTGTGCTTTCCCACTTTCAGCTTAGTCCCTTTGTGTACAGTGAATTTGCCAGGGAGAGAAACCTTCATGTCTCGTTGCTGGATCGTCTGTATGAACACTACCCCTCAGAGTTTCCTTGCAGAATACTACTGTGCGAGAACTACCGCTCCCATGAAGCTATTATCAGGTAGGTGTGAGGTTCATCGGGTACTTTTGATGCTGGTTAACTTGCCTACAGGGGTGGAAGACTGGAAAATTGGGAGAGGGACAACATGTTAGAGTTCTGGTTGCAAAGGAATAGCAGCAATGGAAAGTGTTTGACTGTCAGTCAGAAATCAAACCACCTCAAAGAAATTCAGTTGACATCCTTTCAAATGACATTGGGATGCTGCTGCAGTAGTTGAGCTAGACTCTTGTTGAGGGAGCTGAATTAACTTGCACTCAAAGCACTGTGGATGGCTGCACCTTTACTGTACTGAAGCTAACTTGCCTTGGAGTTTTTCGTAACTGTTGAATTTTTACAAAGCTCTCTCTTTAAACTGTCCACACCCGCTCATTTCAATTGGGGTGGGGGTGGGGGTTTACAAATCACTACTGATTAGTGAATGAAAGAATTCAGTAAATTGTGGCGTACAAATGAAAGCATTGGACCTGTATAGCAGTCCACTAGTTAGAGCCCGATATCAGTCCAGCTCGAGAGAAATGTCCAATAATAAAAGTTTCCTAGTCACTTTATTTAAAAAAAAAGTGAGCATTGAAGATTATCCTGTGATAATCTGACTTGATATGCATCAATCTGGACTGCAGAAATACCATTACTTCAGTGCTAATATTGTGGGTTAATTGGCTCTTTGTGAAAAATTATAATTTCCTGTGAGAATCTTGTTCAGACCACTTTTTCAGAAAGGCCACAGTATTGTGACGTTCATTTCCATTTTAATTCTGTTTTAGTTACACTTCTGAACTGTTCTATGAGGGTAAATTGATGGCCAGTGGAAAGCAACCAGCACACAAAGATTTCTATCCACTGACTTTCTTCACGGCCCGAGGTGAAGATGTTCAAGAAAAGAACAGCACTGCTTTCTACAACAATTCAGAGGTGAGAGAAAAAATACTCCACTGGTTTCTGGATTTGTATTAGTTTCTGTTGAATTCCTTATTTGTATTGCTTCCATCCATAGGCCCAATCTCCTTTCAGGTTTCCTTGCTGAGTTCTGATTGTCAAAGGGGATTCATTTCCATTGGGTGTGTATTTGCCTGTAAAAGGCAGTCTCTGGATTTATGAAATCAATCTTTTAGGAAACCTCCAACGTAAATTACTGTAAACCTAATTCTTTCAAGCAATGTGCTCCTTGTTAAAGTGAGATTCAATTGCCTCTGTGTTGGCTCTTGCTCATGTGTGCACATTTGCAATTGATACATTCTAAATTACTTTCTTGAAATCAGTTTAGACACGACTATCTGCAGCGTTGTTCCTGTCACATCTGAATTCCTTTAGAAGTAAAAGGGAATGCAATAAATAAAATGTCAAAAATTGACTAAAGCGAAAGGAAAGTTGTCTGTAACTAATGAGAATGGCTTGTGTCAGTTCGCACCCCTCACCTCAGTGTATTGCCCGAGGGAGCCAGGCTGTTGCTTGAAGCTTTTACGCTTCTCAAATAAACCTGCGATGGGGAATCACAATTTGCATCGCATGGACAATTCTCCATTCGGTACTCAGGTTTGAAGCTACAACATTCTGATTGACAGGACAGGCGAGGAGAGCTTTTCCAGGCGTCGCTTCTAATATTAAAAACAAACTGCTTGCTCCTGATTTTCTCCTCTACGCATAGGACTGTTTGTGGGACACTGCTGTCCGCAATTGGCTGCCGCGTTTCACGACACAAAATATACAGTCAATTCACTTTACAGTGTGAAGTGCATTGAGACGTCTCAAAGATGTGATAAGGCGCTATATCAAATGCAAAGATTATTATTATTATATAATGACATGGCTGAGGTGGTTGGGGGAAACTAGAAAAGATATTCAAGTTCAATTTGCATTTGTTTCCGTATTTTAAATAAAGTAGATTAAACTTGTGACTTTGCTGGAATTTTGCAGCTGTGTATGATTTAACCATCAGGGAAGCTTTTATAGCAAACTTCAGGGCTGTCTCATGTACACACATTTCATACCTGGCTTGTTAGATAAGGCTATACGTCAGGGAAGCTCTATTTATTGGAGGCTATCTTGTTATTTTTTATACCACGTTACCTTTAAATATTCAGATGCATTTAATAAACGCGAGTAATTAGCAGCCCAAATATCTGGGTTAACTAAACAAGTAAGCGTCACTGGACACTTTGAATTTTTTTCATAGTTCCTAAAAAGAGGCAATCAAAATAAGCTCTCAATGTCTTTGAATTGAGATTTTTGTCGCACTGGAAGGCATTGAATACTTTTAACGATTGCAAAAATCTCTCTTTGTGAAGGTGTTTGAAATCGTGGAACGCGTTGAGGAAATCAGGAAGAAATGGCCTGTTGCGTGGGGAAAATTGGACGAGGGCAGCATTGGAGTGGTGACGCCATACGCTGACCAGGTGTTTCGGATTCGATCAGAACTTCGCAAGAAAAGACTGTCAGAAGTCAGCGTGGAGCGAGTGTTGAATGTTCAAGGTGGGTTCCCAACTCATTCCAACTCCAGGGTCTTCTTTTTGTTCTGTCTCTTCTGTTCCGTTACTGTGGATCCGTTACTGTGAAGCACTCTGAGACGCCGTCCAGTGTGGAGGGCGCTATATAAATCCAAGTTGTTCCGCCCAGGATATTAGGACAGTTTGAGAAAGTGGATTTCTTTGTGTGGGTTTCTGAGACAATCAAGCTTGCAGAGATGGGAAACTAATTTTACAGCCTTTATATAGCAGTGTACATGATATAGAAAGGTGTAGTTACTAATCCGGAGAGCAGAATTAATAGTTATGGGAGTTCCTTCTACTTTATCTTTTTTTTTTGTCCTTGCTTCTTTTGTAATCTTTATTTGCTAGCTGCTGCTGCTTCTTTCCCTGGCCCTCTATATATACCCATGAATAAACAAGTTTTGTGACCTTTCCTTGTTCTGATCAACATCACAAAGACAACTGTGCATTGTTCTGACCATGACTATAAGTCCACCTAGTTATCGCACGCATACATACTGTTTCCTTATCTTACTTCTACATACAAAGACCCTTTGTTTGCCCATCTTATTTTCACCAGGCCATCTGCTATACTTCCTCTTTTCCCACAATTGGAAAGGGCATGGTTGAGAATGTCAAAGAATTTTACAGAACACATTCACGCACAGTTCATTAACAATGCTGACACCTAGGCTCACGACAGCAAAGGTGACAGAGGTGAAAGTGGTCAGCAGTTTTTCATTGTACTGCTTAGCAAACTGTACATTCCCATGATACATTATTAGGTCAAGAACAACTTACATGTGATGCTTCATTGCTAAGGCATTGGAAGAACAATTCATATACAATTTCAAGACAGTGCAGGCATACAGAAAATCTTTAAAACTCAATTGCACCGTCTTGATTTTAGTTGAAAAAAATTCACTGGAGTTAACTCGAGTCACTTGATACACATTATAAATAGAATCATCATACCCCCTATAGAAGAACAAAGCTACTTCTGACCTGAACATTTATAACACTCCAGTGAATTTTCTTCTGTCTACTGAATAATCCATACTTTGCATTGCTGGTAATACAGGTTCTCTGGGGGTCAGATCAGAAGCATCTGCTTTTCAAGAGAGTTTCATGTCGCTCACATTGCCCCTGTTTTCCAGAATGAACATGCCAACTTAGAACATTGGAGATACTGGCACATTTCATCACTGCTGTGGTGTAGCCAGAATAAGATAATATGAAGAAAAGTACTGTAAAATGTGTGTACCTGTACACTGCACATTTCAGCATCTGTCTCCCTGATCTCCTTGGGTCTCTTATTGTTTACAGTCCTGTCAACTTAGATGCCAAAGTTGAGCGTTTTTCTGTTACAATTATTATTAATTAGCTTTGGTTTGAGACTGTCCTACAAAGCATCTCTGCGGTTGTATTCTATTTCCTTGACATGTTGTTACAGTGCTTTGTGAAGGTTGTATAAAATGTGTCTGTGACTGACAGGTTAATACACTTGTCTTTCACCTCTGAAACCTTCGTTTCAAACCAACCCAGACTCAAGGGATGGTAACCTCATATGGTCACTGTAAGTATCCTGTGTGAAACAGGCTGAGGAAGTCTGCACTAACCCATCTTCAGGTGCAAGTCTCCAGCACAATTGTACTGTACTGAGCACCTGTGGTATTTGATGGAATCTGGAGTTAGCATCAGGGAGATGACCGAAATGGTTCAGGGTTGTTTGTCGTCTAGGATGTTGTGAAAGCTCTTGTTCTATACAGTAAGTTTACTGTAAGACATTTTAAATATTTTGTTAATAATATGCTTCAAAAAGTGTCTGAAAAACTTGATGAGCTGCTGCCAGCAGAAGAACCCAAACAAAACTCACGTGAGGTTTTATATTTGCAAGTGACAGTTCTGTCTTCCTTCAGACCTCTTTCTTCAGAATACTTCCATCAGCATTTCCCCCCTTGTGTGTGTGTATATGGTGGGGGGGGGATGCAAAACCTTTGTAGTTTTGCCAATTGAATGATTTGCTTTCCTTGATGTAATGGCTGGTACTGTTTGAATGCAGCAGTGACTCTGTGACACTCCCATGTCTGGGCACAGCTCTGAAGATTTTCAAAATCGCCTCATTCCAGCTCGACTCCAGCGTAAAGGACCCAGTGTCCAGAGTAGCTTTCCTCAGTCGTACACATGCTCTACAATGCTAATGCAGGGTAAGGTTATTCCACTGTTGTAACCCGACGTGAAAGAATTGACAAGAAATTTTCTGTTTGTTTTCAGGCAAACAGTTCAGAGTTTTGTTTCTCAGCACAGTGAGGACAAGACACACGTGTAAACATAAGCAGACGCCAATTAAGAGGAAAGAACAATTAGTGGAGGATTCCACCGAGGACTTGGACTATGGCTTTCTGTCCAACTACAAACTGCTTAACACTGCCATCACCAGAGCGCAATCCCTGGTGGCCGTGGTTGGAGACCCAATAGCTTTATGTTCGGTTGGGAGATGCAGGTGAAGTAAAATTAATTCTCTTGCAAACGATCTAGAAACCGTGGCGATTACACACAGTTCTGATTCAATTCTGAGATCAGAATAAGCACAGCATTTTTTCCCCCCCAAACACAATAAACAAAACAAAGTCTGACCCGCCCCCCCAGTGCATCTTTCTTCCTCTCCCAGTCCCAGCCCTTGCCCTCAGTTTTAATAGAAAAACTTTTACACATATATTATATAAGACTCACAAACTAAACGGGACGATACTCCAGTGCAGGATAAGGCAGCACTGCACTGTCAAAGGTGCTATCCATCAGATCAGTCGACCAAGTGTCTGTCTTCCTGTTCAGATCAATTTTAAAAAATCTTAAGTCCCTGTACAGTGTTCTGACTAACAATCTTTCAGATAAATTGATCATTCACTTAATGTCGATTTGTGGAACTTTACTATGTGCAAAATGACTACAAAAACACTGCACTTGACAGATGGTCCCCTTGATGCACTTTTAGATATAGGTGCTATATCAAATATAAAGATTATTATTATTGAGTTGTTTACCTTCTGCTTCAGATGTTTTTATCCTCCCAGCTGTACAGAGCCATTCTAGCTCGTGGAATATTTGATCATCTTGTCCTTATCTTAGAGAACCTAAAGTCACCCAGTCAGTCTCTTCAAAGCATTTCTTTTCATATTTAAAAAGCCTTTGCTGTTGCAGCTGTCAGCGATGTCAGAAGCTTCTTTTGTAGAAAGCCCAATGGGCCAGTCAGAGTTTAATGAACAATGCCATTATCGTACTCGCTGCTTATCTACATCAAGCTGCTTGTTCAGCCAGGGTTAGACATACCAAACCATCATCTGAGGCCTTTGCACAGTTAGAAAGACAGTCCAACCGTATCGCTCTCATATCACTCACCCAAGTAACTGGCAGAATCTGCTCCTCTGCCTCAGAACAATGTCACAGTGCGCTTGAACCCTGCACTTCAGTCCTCAGCTCTGGCACATTCAGCCCCAGCAGGCAGTTGTCTATTGGGTAACATGAGATCTTAGCAGACTGGCTTTTGTGTAGGTTTTCTTGGTAGATTATTAGGAGATGTAATCCTATCGAAAGAGCCAGTATAACCCTGATAAGTTGTCTTTCGATCTCATTATTTGAGAGATGATTTCGCAGAGCATTGTTTCCCTGAGTTTTGCTCCAAGAAATGGTGAGGCACTGCCTGTAGTAAAGCGATGTGAGTGCACGGATTGCACCGTCCCCCTCGCACCAATTATTGCGGAAAGTCTCATGCGCGTACAGAACTGCTTTGCACACACGCCAAGCTATGTTGTATAAAATCTCTTTTGCTATTGACACGAATGGTGGTAGATGGGAAGAGTGAGAAGCTGACATTGATATCCCACTGGTTGCAATTATACCACAGTGGGAGTGCATGGCTTGCAAACCGAAACCACTTACATGTGGTTTTGCAGACAATCCTAAAAATCGAATCACCGTCACTTCAGCAGTGTTTGACTGCACTTCTAGCCTCTATTCAGTGGCAAAATCCAATCAGGTTGATGCTAGATAGATAATGTAACAGCAGCACCACAATAAGATCGAGCTTGTCACTGTGCATAAATTGATTAGTGTTTCATTGGTGAGAGATTTTGAATGCATCCCCGATGAAGATCACCAGCATATGATTACCTTAATTGGCCCTCTGTGGTTGCTGTCCTACTGGGATGCACAGAAGGCACAACTGAAAGGAACTGTTATCCATTCATGAAGCAAAAGAAATTTTGTTTTTCTTTTGGCTCCGCTCCCCAGAGAAAGTAAAAGCTGTTGTGAAAAAAGGAACCTGCACATCCTGGAGTATAAATGATTTATCTAATGTGTGAGAGGATTAATTATGTTGTTTGTGACTTGTTACATAACCCCATTACATAGTATATTGTCCTCAGGAGCTGTAATGTCAGATCTGTTTATTTTAATGCTTAATTGCTTCCCTATGTTGTATTTCATTCTTCTGGAGAAGGTTGAGAATTCTGGTTTGCTTTTTTTTAAAAAGAGAGCTAGTTTTTCGCATTCGATAATTCTGCCTGAGTCAATGACACAGATACTATTGGGTAAAGAGATGGTTTGGGTGTGTGTGGATTGTAATGCTCTTTGACAGAGCAGGCATGCATTTTGAGTGTACAGAAGCCCTCGAATAAATGCTGTCACTTAAGACAATTCCTAGATGTTCTTTTCCCTTTACCAGCTTATTGGCCTTCAGGTTTTCTGAAGTCCAAGATAGCCAAGAAAAAACTGGCGTATCTATAGCGCCTTATCATATTGAAATATCTCAAGGTGCTTCACGGATCAAGGTTTCTTTTGAGTATGAAAGCAGCTCTTTAGATGTCCAGTGTAGTGACTTTTTTTGTAGGCAAATACGACAATCATTTTGTGCCAGCAAGGTCCCATAAGAAACCAATTTATCTGTTGGATTATTGCCCAGGACAGACAACTTACCTCTTTTTGAACAATCGAATAACTTGCACCGTAAAAAGGTGTAACATTAATCAGCACAGCTGCCGCTAGTCTCTTCAAGGGTGGAAGCGTTAGCGTTGTGCACCCGCGTTGATTTGAAAACGCATGCCTTCCTCTTCCTTCCTCTTCAACTGTCCTTACGGTCACCCCACAACCCCCCACCCACCCCCCGCAGATCGGAGTTAGGCTCTGCCACTGTTAAGCGCTCTGAGACACTACCCTGCGTGGGGAGTTAAAAGATTTGATCCAAATTGAAGAAATACTCTGCTGCAGATTAAGCCTTCATACATATGACGCTGCAACTAATCTCCTGGTCTGGCTCTGCCAATTCACTGTTCACGCAACAGGTAACCATGGGCTTCTAGCCTTCTGGGTTGGAATCCAGGCATTTCCTTTCAATTCCGTGCTGTTTGTTTCATTAGCTGGGTTTTAAAATTCAGCAGCCAGCTTATTAAATATTAAAACAATGGGTTACAATAACCCATGGTAATTCGTGTTGGGCTGGAATGATTTATTTGGTCAGAAAGCTCAACCACTTTGTCTTCCGGGTAGCCTTATATTTAATTGTAATGCTCTGTTTCTAGATATTCAAACCGAATTGAATAAATGTGCAAAGTCTTGGAAACTATATACATTTTACTCCGAACAATAATTGATCAGCGGTTGTGTTTGCTTTCACCCTCTTGATTTGGCCATGTTTTTAAAAGCGTACACGTGGCAGATTTGAAAAAAAACATATTGGAGACTGTGTTTGGTGTTACTGCCGTTCACATGGAAACCATTTTGATTGTGTGCCTTTTTTCAGTATAACAATTGAGGAAGGTTATTTTAAATTATGGAACCCAACTCAAAAACCATATTACAGGTTTAAAAGAGGAGAGAAGATGAAATTCAACTGGAATTTGATTTTGGTTTTGAAAGCGAGTAGGTGGAGGGATGGGGAAGCCTGGGATGTGAGGAGATCTGCAGGTCTTAGAAATCCTGGCAGAGAATGAATTTGAGTAGAAGATGGGCTGTTCACCATACACTGACCAGATTGTGCCTTTTATACATTTACTGTGGTTAAGGTGCTGGTTTGAATCTATGGGATGTGAAGTAGTATTTTGGTCATTATCCATCCTCCTCAAAATTTGCAAATGACAGCCTTTGTTAGCGCCTCATGGTCTCTATTCCACTGTTACAGTTGTCTAGGTACATTATTTTCTTGTCAATAAGAGGACAGCCTGGTAACTCAAGCAGCTGGACACATGATCATGCTTCTCAATCACTTAGGTGTCTCTAAACATGCTGTAGAAGCGAAAAAATGTTAAGGTGGTTTGACATTGAGATCTTCTCAGCTGAGAAATACGTACACATTACATATTCAACAGTGAAAGCAATCGTTGTAGCCTTCCACACATTTTAGGATCTAAGTGTAGCTTGTAGCAACACGGTACTCTCTGGGGAGGGTGATACGTGGAGGACAAAGCGTGTGATGTTTTTTTGAATTCCTCAAATTCAAATTGGGCGAGAGATTGACAGGGTAAGGTGCAAAACTGGTTTTCAGAGGAATTATTGCAAACCCAGAACTTAGACCTTATGCTTTCCCTCAACCCCACCTAGTCCTGGATGTGAGGCTGCTATTGCAGGTAGAACACATTGTCAGCCTCTCCATATTTCCAGACCAATTGGTCAGTCAACCCGCACTGCTTGTGGGACCTAGCTTGTACAACTACCACACTTGCTTACTGATAGCCAATACACTTAATTGCCCGTGAAGTGTTCTTCAGACACTTCAATGTGATGGGTGCTATAAAACTGCAAGTTATTTCTTTAGTAGGCTTGAGCATTTCACTCTCCAGTGGGCATGAGCTGCAGGTTATGTAAGTTCTACAATGGTGTTGTTAATTTGTATGTTATGCGTTATGCATTAATGCCTTCCAGATGTGTCCCAATATGAGGCATCTATTGCTGTGCCGTGTCCATTACCCAGGTGGCTGAAGTTGCTCTGGAGACGTTTTGTTGGCCTGATGTTGATTAAAGCAGCAGCATTCGCACCTGGAGTCGGTTTTTAGCCGACGAAGTGTTCAGGATGTTTTCGCGCACATTTCTGCAGAGGAAATGCAGATTTTTCCTTCTAAGGTGGAAGTGGCCAAATGTGCTCACTGAAAGAAATCGAATTGTCACAGAGGCCAGTCAGCCCAGTGGTCGGTTGGTCGGTCTGTCTGTCTATGTTTTCTGCTGTTGTTTATTGAACCAGTGCCGAGCGGAAGGCGAGCTGGCTCTGGGCTGCTGATCGAGGTAACTATGCAAAAACAATCCCTAGAAGTACAAGTTCTGTATTTGAAAGACTAAGGAAGTTGAGATTACAGGATGCATGATGCATTATTTATTTATAAATTGCTCTATCCTATCAACTAAAGTAAAGAAGATAGAAATAGCACTGTAGCGAACACTAAGAAAGCTGCCTTGGGTGAACGATTAATTCTTAAGATGATGCAATCAAATTAGAACAAGGCAAGCAGATTGACAAAATTCCCTCCGCGCTCTACAGTTTGCGGTAGCCCGAGATCCCCTGTATTTTAGCTGCAATCATTCACACTTCACTGGAAGTGCTTTGTGAAGCGCTGAGGGCACCCGATAAATGTGCACTATTCCCTCGACACCGATAATAAGGTGACTCACCGCAAACCTCACTACCACATTGGTCAATCATGAATCTTAATACACGCATACACACACTGCGGAGAAATTTCCGTGCTTGCCCAACTCGTGGGGTAAGATCAGTTGCAACCAGAATCTTAATGGTGATGCTTGTGGCAATCGAAGATGGAAGGGGGGTTAAATTCAGAACAAATCTGCGGAGGCACTGCTTCGGTGAGCGAGTAGTAAACTTATGGAACAGGCTCTCTAGGGAGACAGACGGTGGAAGCAAAAAGTTGTTTCAAGAACAAATTAGATAGATTTCTGCTAGAAAATAATATTGCGGGATACAGTGTATAGTTTGGGACACGACTTGTCAAGCGACTGCCAGGCTGGTGGAAGACAAAGTAGATGGACCTTGTTTCGCCCGCAAATCTTATGAAGATGATGACTGTCTCGTGATTATCCCTCTTACCTACATGTTTTGGGGTCACGCTTTCATAAGTGAGTGGTCGGCAGCCTGCTGCCTTCTATCCTGTCTCTGGCAGGCCTGTGCTATGTAATTAGAGAGAGTTACCAGCACATCATGAGGCCCAGGGCGTTCTTCAGTATTATTTGCCCGTACCTAGCTGCTAGGAGGTAGCATTACAATCTAAGTATTGTCGGAGTTCACTTGTTCTTTTTGTTGATTTGTTGCTTACGCACATCGGTTTCGCCTCTACGATTTGCTGCCTCTTGTGACACGTTCAAACTGAAGGACATCTTTGCACCATTTTATGGTATTGGGCAGTACTGAAATTTTTTGCCTTGAAGTTTGATTTATTTACTTCTGTCTTTTGCTTAAATTATTATTGTTTTACTTGCCCTGGGGTGTGTGATGTCACACAGACAGCAAAGTACACCAGAGCCCTTTGAACCAGTAAGAAACAGTTTACACAGTTTTGGATAAACTTTTTGTTTGAACCGCAAAATCCTTGAGGATGAAATGGTTGATTCAAAATGTTGACAATAATGTTAATGTATTCAGGACAAACTGCCAGCTCTGTTGTCATAGGATTTAAAAATGAGCTCCGAGATTATTAATCTCTCACTAAATTGCCTGCATGGTTCAGTGAGTTTTTGATGTGTATTAACTTGTTCTGGAATCTGCTATGTGTCTGCAGGATTGCTAGTGGTCCTTGAGTTGTGTTTTAAGACTTTATACCTTGACCAAATTATTGACAGTGATTAAGAGTGTAACAAATGCTTAGTTACATGCTGTCATACCATATTGACGCAGCTTCTAAACGACATTCAGCGTGACAGCCAGTGTTAAAACCTCTGAGTTATCCGTGCAGTCCATTTTAATTGATCTTAATGTTAAATAATTTCACAGTAAATTTGAGTGACCAACAAAATGAAATTTACTGGAACCCAATATCAAAATGTGTCTCAGTTCATTTATGTTTCTGTCCTTTCATTTCCTTTTGAATGAAGAGCGAAGCTACAATTTCGTGTGAAGTAAACCCCAGGAGTTAGAAAGAAAAATTGCTGGGTCTAAATAAATTTGGTGGGTCAATAGACATTTGAACGAGAAAGATGAGATCATATTTCTAGTCATTCGCAAGATAAGCAAGTCTGATCCTGTTGATATCAGGCTGTGCCATCTTCTCTGCACCCCTGGTCTGCTTCCTGCCTAAGGCTGCACTGCATCTCCTTGTTGGTTAGCTCAGATGTATTATGATGTGTATCCTCATCATAATAATAATAATTTGGTCACTCAATTCACGACTGTTTGTGGGACACTGTGCATTTGGCTGCCGCGTTTTGCCCACAAAATGTACAGTCGATTCACTTTACAGTATATCCTGTGAAGGGCTTTGAAACGTCTCAATGACGTGATAAGGCTCTATATCAAATGCAAGTATGGTTATAACTATTATTTATTGTCCCAAACCACACTTGGGGGAATGAATAGCTGCTTGAGTGAGGAGCCGACGAGGCTGGGGTGGGTATTGTGGCCACTTTGAGCCACTGCCACCTATTCCATGGGTATGTGGAATAAAAGGGAAGAAAGCTGAAAAAGTATTCTGTTTTAGTTTCGCCAAAATTATCGTTTTGCATCAAGTTTGATTTAGCCCTGATGGAAAAATGACAAAAATAAGCAAGTCACTTGAAATTTATATTGAGGGGGAGAAAGAAAGAAAAACCTTCCTTTCCCTCCATACGGATTGCATAAGATGGAGGTAAAAGGAAAGGGAAGAGGGGCCTGTAGTCATCTCTGGGATAGGCAACAGTCTTTTGGGACTTGGCAGAGCCTGTGAGAGGTGACAGTGAGGCTCCCCCAGGCAGAGGAGAGTTTCACTCCCTTTTGCTGCCTGCATGGGGGCACAGTTGTGGCTATTGGAATGACACCACACTCTGACCCAACTAAAATCAGTTACAGTCGGCAGAACTGTCCCTCTAGGGGATGTTCAACCAAAGAGATAATATTCATGTCAGAAACAAGTATCCTTCACTCCCAAAGGTCTAGATATTTTGACGTAATGCTTCTCTTTATGGTTTATAAATGGTTGGGTACTCCTGGTTTCCCTGACCTCCAGACACAATGAAACAGATAGGTGACTGTGCTGTCATGGGCTTGTTTGTATAGCACCTCTCTATAAGTTGAATCCAAAACCTTTTGATGGCACTTGGAGGCATTTCATCGGTGTTTGACACAGCCTTCCTTTGACTCAGGTTCAGCACATCCACTCAATGATGCCTCGCAGTTCTGTAACCCAGGAGAGTATTGAAGATACTCTCAATGGACAGCTAAGCGCCTTCAAAAATTGCCATCATGAAAGCATTGCTTCCATAGATTAATGGCATTTTTAAATCTTAGTGTTGCAAAAATACCACAGTAAAAAGTACACAATTAATGCCAAGCGAGAGGTTGTCATGATCTTTTTTCTTGTGCCCACTCTTAATTAGTGTGCAAAGTCAGCTTGCTTTAACTGTGTCTGGTATAGACCGGATGGGAAACTTGCAGATTACAATTTAAATGGGGACGCTCATTACTTGATAATGCCATTTGAAATGCTGGTACTCTGTGTCTGCATCCTTTATTACCCCACTGCGAGTCTGCTGAAGACCTTAGATCAGCAAGGTTGTTGTTCAGGGAATGAAGCAAATCATTCATGCATGCAGCGAAGCTTGGTTGACTGAGTTAACTTTGCCAAATGTTTCTCCTGAGTTGGAAAGAAAGGAAAGTACCGCTGAATGTTTGGGATGTTCTGAATTTACTTGTTCCCATCTGCCAGTTCATCTTTTCTCTCTAAATAAAGGGTGGTTTATAAGGCAAGTGGGGGCGGGTGTTATAAGGCAGGGGTGGATAGGGTACGTAGGAGCCTCAGTATTTGCAGTGCATTAAAAACATGACTTTTTCAGCATATGATTGATGTCAAAGAGCAGGCTTTGTAATGTCTCTCAATAGAAGTGAGAAACATTAATTTTCAATGAGAGGGGAGTATCTGCTAAGTGGCATTACTTTTGCTTAAATAGCAATATTCTGAGAGAGATTTTTCAATAAAGCCAGTACAATGTGAAGAATTAGGAAGGAGAAAAGGCGACTTAACTTCAGCCTGTCCTATTCAGTTTTCCCTCCTGGGTTAACATTTGAATATGAACATACCCACCATATGCTTCACTTTTAATGCACGAATTGAGTGTAATTAATCAGCCATCAGATATTTGAAGAGGTTTGGTTACTTATCTGATCTGTTTTAAAAAAAACGCTCTCCTGATTCAGTGACAAATAACTTGATGTAACCCCCTCAATGAGCATAGCAACTGACTATTATTACAAAGTCTTATTAAACCTGATAAGTGATTTCTTTGATATTCAAATGTGTTCACATTTATAGATAATCTTGAGAAAGACCTTTTCAGACTTCCTTTGAAAGGCTGTCAATAAGCAGTTCCATGTGGCCACAGTAGTTATCACCAACTGACAGACTCGACAGTGAAGCTCATTATGTTACCTTATACCTTATCATACAATCTTATCACAAGAAAAAGAAAGGGACTTTCTATAGTTTTGTATCCTAATAGACTTTAATGTCTTTGTTTTCTGCCCCACAAAACCTCTTCAGACCCAACCTTCATGTTGATATTTATATGAATAGATATGAATTATAATTCCTACTTTTTTTCCGGTTTCTTAAATTTCTCTATTTTCTTTCACGTTACGTCTTTACCCCTTTATTTCTTTTGATTGATTTTTTGAATATATATATATATATTATCATCTTCTTAATCTTCATTTCTGTGTCTGTAAAGCCATTAACGTGGCAAATTGAATGCAAATCTGCAAGCGCTATTTTGCATTTGCAATCCCAATGCCTTGTGTCAGCAACCTTCTATTGAATTAGGGAAATGTGCAAGTGATTTTAATATAGCTTGGAGCTCAGCTGTTTAAAAATGTGCGTGACTAATATCTTGTATTTCTGTGTGAATTAAAGACAGGATTAGTAAACAAAATAATCAGCATTGGTACAGTAACGTGGAACCTGTTTAAAAAAAAACATGATAGAAAATGAAGAGGGCAGTTGCTTTAGGAGATGGAGTTTAGTAAGGTAATAGCAGTGTGTTTAAGTAGGTTTTTAAGCGATGATTCTAGAGCTAGAGCTGTTTTGCAGTAATGCAGACCAACCTGTCTAACACATCAGTGAGACTTGGAGTTATAGACCTGTCTTTAACTCCACGATTTGCGTTGAGGTTTTTGCAGAGCAAGTTAGCATTATTATATAAACTGGCTCCTGTACATCATCAGATTCGAGTGTAATACCAATTGATTCTGATGCGACAGTCTTCACACTGATTGATGGCTTTTGACTCGTCTTGTCTCTCCATCATCTGGTAACACACCTGAATATCACTTACCCTACATCCAAACTCCCATTCATGAAAGAGCTTAAATTCCATCTGGTTTAATAAATTGTCACATATCTTTCTCAACCCTGATAAACCGCAAGCTACCAAAGCCAATTTATTCTTTGCCAAGATGCTCAATAAAGAACTTAGCATCTATAATGCAGAGAAGTTTTGAAATGGTTCTCAGTAATTACTATTGCTTGTCGCACCTTTTTTGATGGGTAACGCATTAGCCATTTTACATAAAATTATGTAGACCGTACAGCATGGAAATAGGCCATTTGGTCAGCTAGCCTGTGCCATTGTTTTGTCCACAGGAACCTCCATCCCTTCTAATGCCCTCTCCCATACCCCTCTATTCCCTTTTACACACAGCAAAGGCCCTTAGACAGCCATGAGGTGAAAGGATTGTTAGCCAGAGAAACTCCCTTCTCTTTGGAATTGTGTCATGAGATCTTTAACACCCACTTAAGAACAAGCAGACGA
Organism: Callorhinchus milii; assembly: GCF_018977255.1. Classification (NCBI taxonomy): domain Eukaryota; kingdom Metazoa; phylum Chordata; class Chondrichthyes; order Chimaeriformes; family Callorhinchidae; genus Callorhinchus; species Callorhinchus milii. Next base: position 2,782,142 of record NW_024704761.1, on the reverse strand, counting down.
GAGCTTGGTTACATTTGTCAGCTGAAGGACAGCATTACTGCTGAGTGCTCAGTATTATTATCTTGTATTTCCATTATTAAAACATCATATACATACCGATATTTTCTTGCCATGTCAATAATTAACAACCCTCATCTATATCCTTTATTTACAATTCACAGTGCAATCATGATGGTTTCATTTAAAAATAGATTTCTCTGAAATTACTTCCACCTCCTAATTTGCCAAATGTCACTCTATATATTTTTGGCATTTCTTAAATAATCTGTGAATTCGAATAACACCGTATTTCTCGGGTAGCGATCTCTGATCTGTGTAATATGCAATAACATTGTGTATTATTTCTATGCTTTCTTATCAAATGCATCCCTTCCTCATCTCTCTGTGTGGGGAGTTATTGCAATGGTACTTGAACCCCCTTTTAAATCTCTTGTTCCGCCTTGCTTTCTCTTGAAGGAAATTCTGGGAAAGCTTCATCACTATCTGTCATGAGAACAGCAGTCTCCATGGCATCACATTTGAACAGATCAAGGCTCAGCTGGAAGCACTGGAGTTGAAGAAGACCTATGTCCTTAATCCTCTGGCTCCAGAATTCATCCCTCGAGCTCTCCGAATCCAGCAGCCAGCAAGCGCTAGCAAACAACAACAACAGCAGCAGCAGCAGCAGCAGCAGCAGCCATCTCCTCCCAAGGTACATTGGTCTCATAGAGTTGGGTTGAAACCAGAAAAGTTCTCTGTTTCATTTATTAACCTGAAGTACAACGGTGCTTATAAAATGTGACCTTTTGTAGTTATAGATTTCCGGTGATGCATAAATGTTTGGTGCACGCTTACACTGTATAATAGAGTGATGGAACACGTCCTCATTCTTTTTGAGAGAAGACATAAGGCCGTATCAAATGCGAAGCTTATTATTAGTTATCCTCCTTTCTCTCTCTTTCCACCCTGCCCCATCTGCCCACCTCCTCCTCCAACTCTTCAGGTTGTTTCCGAAGGAGAGTTGAATCAAAAACAATCCATTTCTCAATAGCTGTTTCAAGGGACAGCAGGACAAATAATTGAGCATGGTTTGATTTTTACAACTCTCTTCATCGAATGTTAAAGAACAGAAACAGGCTACTTCACCCATCAAATTCTCTGCTGGTGTTTTCCTCCACTTGAGATACCTAATCCCACTCTCCTGCTCACCCTTGTGCCCTTTAGTATTCTTCCTTTTCAAGCATCTGTCTAATCCCCATGTAAAAGAATTTATGGATTCTGGTTCAACACTGGTTTATGGCAGAGAACCTGTGCTCAACTAACCTCTCTTCAAACAATTTTTGTTAATTCCCTTTAATTCTTTTTGTAATTACATCAAATTTGTGCCCACTTGTTACTGACTCACCAACCAGTGCATATAATCTCAATAAAGAATTGTTGGCTTTAATATGGGGAAGAATTCACCTAACTGAAAAAATAGAACTGTGTCTTTGTTGAAGCACTCCAGGACGTTACCTCATGTGAATAATAATAATAATAATAATCCTTGTATTTGATATAGCGCTTTTCACGTCGGGAGGACGTCCCAAAGCGCTTCACAGAACACACTGTGAAGGGCGCTATATACATGTTATTGTCCCAGTTGTTCCAATTTTGTGCTTGTGGTAAATGTCTGGAACTTTATCCAGGCACATTTCAACTATTATTTTTTCCCCCCCACTTTTTGGCGGGGGTTTTGCCCATCATGGCAGCAATTGTTAATCTTTGATTGTAAGATAATGGACATACTCAATCCAGTGACAATCTTTAAGCTCTTTGACGAAAGGCTCCTATGAAGGCTGGAGTGGAGGACATTTTTTGCCACAATCAGATTTCTCAGGCTTCTTATCAATTACCTGAGAGCTGTTCATGAACTGATTATTGGCTTCAAGTTGAACGGCCTGTTATTGTGAAGGTTTGAGACCGAGCTGAGCTCTTTTCCGTGGTGTAATGAATATTCAGTCAAACTCCTCTTGAGCAGCTTGTAAAGTAAAATTTAAAAAAAGTCTTGCCTTAATATTCAGACAGTTGGCATCAATTATTATTGCCTTCTAGCATGCGATGCCATCTGGTTCATATGATGTTTGGAGGTTTACGCAGAGGAGAGTGGATTCAGAGATTTCTTCTCCTCCCTTCTTTTGTTTTTTCCATCCGTCTCCTGAAAGTGGCTTTGGCCACAGGCACAAGCAGCCAGGACTGGAGGAGCTTGCCCAAGCAGACATGCTTCACGTGCGAACCTCGATAGTCAGTGTTGACCTGATGTTCAACCCTATGGGCTTCCTGACCCAGCCTCAGTCTGTTCTTGCCAGATGTCCATGCAACCACTTGCCAGAAAAGAAGAGGCACTGACCAGGGAGAGATCAGGGGTAGGATCCCTGCTTGATTATCTCTGCTCCCAGGCCAGGCAGGGAACCCTAAGGATCAAAGCTGGCACGTTCTAGTCAATATGCATTCAGTGTATTCAGAGTTGTAAATCAATCAATATATTTGAGTAGCAACACAGCAATGTTATACCTTATGGACGTCGCTTGTTTCGCTGTTAAAAAAGGTCAGTAATTCATTCAGTGTCTAATGTCCCACTTCTTTCAAAGGAAGCTTTAGGGTTTGATGGGTGCTGTGTGGAAGAAAGCTTAGTACGCCTTGGGACGTCCTCCCGACGTGAAAGGCGCTCTATAAATGGAATCTTGTTGTTGTTGTTGTTGGTATTGTAAAACCATTGTGAAAAGTGGTTCAATTGGCACTAATATCCTAAAGTACAATGACCAGATTAATAATTTGGTATCGAGCTGGGTTAAATTTATTTTGTGTCAAATTGATTGTCTGTAAACATTTACTAGACATGATTCTTATTGCATTGTTTTGTGGCTGAGCTGATGGTCTGCCATCAAGTCAATATGGTCTAAACTGCTCAACAGAAGAGTAGTATTCCCAGATTTTCTTTTTATTTGGATGGCCAATGTCTTGTAATTAAAAAAAATGGGGAATTGTTTCCATGATCTTCACAAGACTGTGGGTTGGAGACTTGATGATGGAATAATTTCTCCAATGATATGTATGCAGTATTAATCAAACTTTAAAAAAAAGAAGCGAACAAATGGAAGAAATGAGCCTCACATGAAGGGAACAGATGGATCACTTAGGCTATTTAGAAATCCCGATGGAGGAATTTTACCCTTGTCCTAGCTTCAGAAATTGCCTTTCAAGCTGCTTTATTTGAGTTGTATCTTAGTTACATGACCTAGTTTGTGTGTGTGTGTGTGTGTGTCTATGATTGGCCTGGAGGTGTTCATGTTCCTTGGCACATGGGTTTTCAATTCGCTGGAATGCAGCAGTTTGTTTCAGGCATGGATGCTTTCTTCTGCTTCTTGTAAAAGGGACGACTAATGTAGAACAATGGATGCAGAACAAAGTAGTAAATAATTGAAGCAGTAGCACTTAAGGACATTTTAGACTCTTTGGGTATATAACCTTGCAGAACACAGCAAAGAATGTTTTTATTTCCGTTTTATATTGTGATTTCCGACATCGTTTTTACCCCGCGACCAGTGTTTCAGATTGCAGGAGGAGAAGTTGTTACTCAGCACCTCAATAGATAAACAATTCTTCCCTCAAGAGTGGTTGAAGGCAGCGCTCAGCTTGGCTATGCGAAGGCAAAGCAGTGTGAATGAATCGCTCTGCACACTGCTCACTGCTCAGCCCCACTCTTGTTCCTGGCACTCTTCAGGGCGATCTTTGCCACCACTGCCTCCTTTGGTTATACCCAGTGCAACAATGGCAGCCAACAGCTAAACCCCATCTGGCAGTTGGAGCAAATTGGTAAAGAAATCCCCACCTAAACATGGTTTTAATGGGGAAAAAATCGTTTACTCTTGTCAACTTTTTTGCCTCCATATTCTCTCTTTCCTTGGCCACAAAATATACAGTCAATTCACTTTATAATATATTCTGTGAAGCTCTTTGAGACATCTCAAAACGTTATAATGCGCTATATCAAATGTGAGGATTATTATTCATTGTATTTAGTACAAGTGTTTTAACTGTATTTAGACGTCCAGAGGATCGATGTATGTGAGATAATGATCGTCGCCATGTTCAGTGTGACATCTTACGTAACATGGATGGATGTGACGAGGAAGTTACTGGGATCAGGCGTTGTTACCAATATAATATCTGTAACCTTTAAGGAAAGCGGATTTTGCGAAGTACATGAGCTATCTTTTGGGCAGATTCTGAGCAAAAAGGGAGTTATTGCTACCAGCTCCGGCAGACCTTGAGGTCCCTGACCCCTGGATTCCTTAACTACGTTTGTGTTTTGCAAGTGCATCCATCCACTTGATCTTGTCTGCCAGCTTGTGTGTGTTTTGATCCGCATTGCATCCTCTGAAGACAACCCTGTGCGCAAGATGTGCTTTTGAAATGGTTTAAAATTGTTATTCTCAATGCAGTATTTAAAAGCAGTAAAGATGTATACAGTTTGCTGGTTGACTTGCATATTCTGAATGATTTAGCAGTGAATATTTACTTAGACTTATTAATAACTCAAATTAAACGTTTGTAGTTGTTATTCAAGGCTTTGATAGAGACTGTAGCACCTCTACATAAATTAACGTGTATAATTTATTGCATGTTCCAAATATTCATAATTTCTTTACAATAATTAAGTTTTTTTNGGCACCTTAAGATTCATGTTTGTGCTTGGATGTTCCTTAGCAGTGCATCCAATCCTTAACATTTGAATTCGGTCTCCAATTCCGTTCATGTGAATTTTAATTGCAAATATAATTATGATCCAAAGCATTTGTGTTCGATATTTAAAACTGCCAGAATTATTCTGGAATTCTCAAGCCAGTCATGTAGAAAATAAATAATACATTTTATTTTTTTGACATGACGACAGGTTTGTCCGGCTTTCCATCCTTTCCAGTAAATGTGGCATTTGCGTTCTGATTTTAATTTTTTTTTAAAAAAACTGGCTTGAGGTGGGTGTAGTGTGTGACGGGGCTGAAACTGAATGATTGGTTGTGCATAGGGACGGATTACAGTAAGAGAAGGTTCACCAGTTTCCTGGTCAATAATCCTTCAAATAAAATCACTCACTTCATGGCTGTTGTGGGACATTGCTGTGTGCCAAATGGCTATTGTGTTTGTTTACAAAAATACACTGTCACGACACTTAAAATCCTGTGAAGTGCTTTGAGACGTCTCAATAATGTGATAATGACGTGATAAAATGCAATATCAAATGCAAGGATTATTAATATTTGTACATGTGGATTGATTGGATCTGCTGCTTTGGAAAATATGGTCCCAGCCTGTTCATCGGACTCATAAAAGCCACAAAGCGGTGCTAGCGAGTGTATAAATGGGGGCTGGATGAAGATGTTTATCTATACAAAGGGTTATACAGTACATTGTAGCGGCACAGAGCACTGCGCAGGTTGTTTGATGTCAGCAAAGAGTCAAAGACTCGATAACATGATGCTGTGGGGTGCACCTTTATGTGATATAAAACCCTTGGGGTCAGCAGATTGTCAGGAATGCCTGCTGGTTTACACAGATATTTATTTGTGTAGAATAGAAATTAATTGTGATTTTGCGAAGCTTATGTGAACCTATATATATAAAAAACAAATTTGTTCTAAAATGGAAGCTGTGTTGTCAGATCCTAGATACATTACCGACTGCTAATTCCAGAAATTGCAACTTCAAATCACTACTGCTTCCTGGTTTGCTGGCTTTCTTTTGCTTCCTATCCTGCTAATACAGCGAGTTATTTTTAAACGCCACTCTTAATTTATTTTTCCACGGATGAAAATAGTGTTCCCTCTTCGCTTGACCCTCCTTTGATAATCGATGATGTGATGAATGGTTGAGGCAGATTTAAATGATGCTGCTTAAATTTTGGCCTTCGAAGAAATCAGCGGGTGAAAAGGTTTCGTCAATTTCTGGTCTGTATTTATCTCTCCTTGTCTGACCTGTTTGGTGTGGAAGCTTCAAGAAAAAAGGCTTCACTGAAAATCATACAAGACTTGTTGATTGCTTAATGAGCTAAAGACTAACAGGTTTACAATGACACTGGAAAAATAAGTCATTAACGATTGCATTTAATAGCAATCTGTCAAAAACCTAGCAACAGCAGCTTCAAAAGCTCCTGAAATAATTTTTTTTCACTACTCATGAGATGTGTCTTGCACATCAAATACTGTTTAAAACACTTTGCTGTAATCGTATGAAAAATCAGGTTTAAATGTAAGCTTTCCTGCAGAAATATCTGGACCAAACATGATCCATTCCACTCTACAAATAAATGCCCAACTTAACACAAATTATTTGTACTGGGAAATTATCTTGGTGGTGGAGGCACTATTTTACAGAGCTGATTGGGATGGTTAACAGGGTCATAGGTACTTGAAGGTTATTGAGGGATTGGAGAAAGGCTGGGGAATTGGGATTAAAAGATGATCTAATGAATTGTTAGACCAAGCTTGATTGGCTGAATGATTTCCTCCTGTTCCTATATTACTGGTGTTATTACTATGAAGTACTGTTGTGTTACTGTTAGCTTGTTCAGATGGTTTGAATTGCAAACCAAGACTTGTTATTTTTTTTTAAAAAGTGCCCAGCAGTATAGGGGTTGGGTTGTGCTGTTTGCCTTTGGAAGTGGATTTGAGATATCCATATATTATATGGATATTATATTATATATATTATATTATATTATATATTATATATTATATATTATCGATATTATAAAGAAAGTGAGTATTGAAGGTGTGAGTGAACCAACTATGATTGAGGTTACGCCTGTTGGTGGGGGTCTATGGAGAAAGCTTCTCTTTCACCTCTTGGTAGAGCAAATTGTGCCATCCATGTATATCTGGGTGCTGATTCACAGCTGGCGTTTGATCTTCAGGGCGCTTTTGGGTTTTGCTGCTTCCCTCAGTTGACCATATGACCTCAACGCCTTTTCTTTTTGTTCGTAGAATAAAGCCCACCACCATAACCAGAGCGAACATTTTCCAACCGATGGATTTGGTAAGTTGGCTGCTCACAGGGTGTTTCTCTAATCCGCGGCAGCCTTGCTGTCCATGTCGTATGTTTCTGTGCAAGCGTCTAGTTCTACTTTATGAAAAATGGCTTTTGAAATTTGTAGGAACTCACTTTCCTTTCACATTTAATATTTTTCAGTTCAACCCAATCCCACAGTATTGATCGGAAATCCCATCAGAGCCTACACCCCACCTCTTGGGGCTCACCCACCCCTCGGTAAATCACCCAGCCCTGTGCAGCGGATAGATCCTCACACAGGGACTAGCATCTTGTATGTGCCTGCTGTCTATGGAGGAAATATGGTGATGTCTGTGCCTTTGTCGGTTAGTATTTCACTGTATTTTATCCGTTCATCTGAACTGATTGACAATTTTATAATCAAATGATTTTCTTCTCTCTTCCTCCTTGTCCTCCTCCCCCAAGTTTCAGGTGATTGCGTGCTGTGTGTGTAGTTCTACATTTTTAGATTAGCTTTTACACAACGTTTCTCATTAAAACCGAGTCGAAACTCGATTGTTTTTCTTGTTTTATTTGATTCATTTAGACGTGCCCTCAGGAAAGGCAGTGACTGTCAATTTCCTTGAGTTGGTTTCAGGTGCCCTCCACTGAGACAGTAAACGATACTCTAGTGTGCGGGAATGCAAGTGGTATTATCAGTAGCAAACCAAGCAGACATTAGACTCGGACAGAAATTGCACTCAGGACTCATATAAAATCATGCCTTATAGCTAATAGAAATTGTGAGGTTTGACAATGTTATTATCCCAAGCTCAAGCAATTGCTGGGAGGACACTGATGTTAAAGCATAGAGTGCATGTACTGACAATGCTGCTCCACAGTTACCCATTGACTGAGTCTATTCTACAGTGAGGTTTCTTAAATGCCTGTTCAGTTTTAGTGTGTCCTTTATAAGTGGGTAGGGTAGAGCAGCACTTACAGAGTCATCACCAAAATGAACGCTTTCAGACATTTTTAGCCACCAGATTGCGAATTCCCCAAAGGGAGGTCAGGATGAGTGACTTGTGCTGGTATAATCCTAAATATAACTTTGTTTTGTTACTTTTTATATAGCTGGTGAAATTGCTTGATATAATTAAAGTACCATTCTTGCTTGGGACATGGGTGTTGTTCATGCATTGGGTATGAATTGTAGGCACCCAAAATACTCCCAGTCGCCCACCACGTACAGCAGCTGAAATGTGCAGTCAAATGCAGGGCTCCTGTTGAATTGACATTTGTGCTTTTGTGAAGTCTAGACTCGATTTGTTCTGAGACAATTTATTCATGGGCGCTGGTACGTCTGTCCTCTGATTGCTCCCAATTAATGGATTTTTATTTGGTTGTCATCATTAAAGAGGTGCACTTAAGCATAAGAATAATTGTGCTTCCACGCCACCATTTCAGACTTTTAGATTTTCCTTCTAGATTTTCTTTCATTCTGTAAGGTTAAAGCCTGCGTATTATAGTGCTATTAAACATTCGAGTGTAAGATAAATTGTTCTTCTCAAACCACCTTTTCAGATTCAACTGATATCTTTATAACCAATATTAATTTGAGCTCTCCCAGTTTTTAATTGCCGGCTACTGAGGCCATATCATTTAATGAGTATTGGCAGGATCAGGATAACAAAGGAATCTTGGTCGTGTAATCTACATAGAAATGAGCCGCCTGAATCTCCCCCTGTTTCAGCACTGCTTCCCTTTCAATGTGTTTACATTGTGTGCAAGCTTCTACAGGCTGAAGATGATATTATGTGACCTTCAAAAACCCCCCATTTTTGCTATAAACCTACAGCTGATGAGTAGGACAAAGTCTGGCATTACTGAGAGCCTGTTGCTTTTTGGCTGCTTGCTGTGTTCACTGACAATTTGATGTGTCCAGCATTACTCAAGATAAGGGCAACTGTCCTGCAGAATGAAAAGTTCTGCTTCGTACCTGGTGATAGCATGTTACACACCCCAGCAGGAAAGACAAATGTCAGGAGGGGCGGGTGAGCACGTCAGGTGATTTGGATGCAGACAGCTTAACTTAACATCCAGAACCATCACAGAGAAGAAACTAAATGTTCTTCATCGGGTCTAATTGTGATTTGGATTATACAACAACAACAACAAAATTACATTTGTATAGCGCCTTTCACGTCAGGAGGACGTCCCAAGGCGCTGAAGATCTCAGGGGTGAAGGTCTGTGTTCTTCTGTCCCATTTCAGTTCACATTTTTGTGATTGCCACAAAGAAATCTAAAACTGGCATCAAATTGCATTATAAATTGTGAAGTGAGTGTCGCAAGCTCAAGGTGTGTAACTCAGCTCCTCCTGACCATGATCCATAAAAATAATCCTTGCATTTGATACAGCGCCTTGTCACGTCTTTGAGACGTCTCAAAGCGCATCACAGAATATACTGTAAAGTGAATTGATTATATTTTGTGGGCAAAACGTGGCAGCCAATTGCGCACAGCAGTGTCCCGCACACAGTCGTGGATTGAAGTGATCAATTTTATCCTTATCTCCCAACTACGGCAACATCGAGTTTGGTCTGCGGTATTTGCATAAAATTGATAAAAAAAAATGTATTTTTGTACACAAACCACTCGATTAGAAGTTGAGTGGGAATATTTTATTCAAATTGAGGAACAGAATTTGGTTCCTGCAGAGCCATGTTTGGAGCAGAAGGGCTGCCTCTTCATTGATGCAATGTGGCAGGCCTCAGCTCCCAAACTGAAAAATGAAGTGACATATTGTTGTGTTGGAATATTCATGCTGGAATGCTTTATTAAAGTAGCTTTTCAGATGCTGTCTTAGAGGGATTACTGCTGAAAATGTCAGTAGTGAATGCATTTGGCTTCATGGAGAAAATGGGTTTAACCATTTCACTGCCTTTGAAATTGGCGGTTGAAGGGAGTAACATTTAATTTTACTTCCCAGCCTACTGACTAGCTGGCCTCTCCCACTGCTCCCACACCACCTGAAGACAAACATGGAGTTTGCTAATAATCTTATTTATAAAATGGGAAGAATTTGTTGTTCCAAAGTTCAAAGGGAATCTAAAAATGTCTGCATCAAGTCGAATATTCCCTGTGCTTCAAAGTTGAAAGGAAAGGCTCAGTGGCCACGATTTGTAAATTGATTTGATGCTGTTGCAAACTCTCAGCTGGACAGGAGTAAGTGAAATGTGAAGAAGAAAATCTGTTGTTGTGAATTGCACACCTCTTTGTTTCCTCTTTAACAAGCGAAGATAAAATGTAGATAAACTGTAGCTTGGTAAATGCGATCTGAAAATGAATAATTCAGTAAAGGAGGTTTATATCCATTTGAAAAGTCTGACTGATTTGTAAATATTTAAACACCATTTGGATACCCATTTCCTCATTCCCTGCCCCCAACCCCTGGATAGAATAACTGCTTTCAGTTCATTTTTCGGAATTATCTGTGTACAGAGGTTGACCGGTACCAGGTGTAGGTGGTGCTATCTGTCTGTATTAGAGATCAGTGTGACAGTTATTCTATGGCGAGAGGCTTAGAAACAAATTGCGTTTGACACAAGCAATTTATTGGATCGATTTTCGTGAATAATTACGTTATTGCTGTTTTCTGCATTTCTAATGATTTCATTTTTGTTTTGTACTTATTGCTCTGATGTGGAGATGTTGCTTGCAATGTTGTGGAGGTCAGTGTGGTGGGCACTTTGAGTCCTCTCATATAGTTGGAGGGTTTCCAGCTAATTGATGTTTGACCTGAAGAGTGAGTGAGCTGCATCACGTGCTATGCACTTGTGTGTAATTGGCGCTTTTCATGAGATTACAGTGAAATAACTTTGCCTCTGAGGAAAGGGGTCAATTACTCAGGCGTGTATATTCCCATGAGTTGAAGAACAATGTATTACCTCAAAGGTATGAAAGCATAATTGAAAATGAATTGTTAATGACTATTCTTTCCTTTTAAATATAACATCTCTTCTTGCATAAGAGGTGTGAAATAGAGGATTGTTTGAGAATGGAAGTGAATTGGGGTGATTGCCGCTTATAATGATACTGGTTAATTCACTGGGTAGGATGAAAACAATTTTCACAAAGTGTTCTAGCAGAAAGATGAAGACACTTAATGGATTTCTGTTCAACCACAACACTCCCTTGATTTACCAGTAAGCTCCCACCCCATAAATGCAAATTGAAAACAAAAAGATTCACCGAAAGAGAAGCCTGGAAACAATTCCAGACTTTTTTTTGCTATTAATATGTTGGATTTCACAAGCCTGTGAACGATCAAGTTTATTGAAGGGGGATATTTGCCAGCGAAGGTGCTGAACTCTTTTGGAACACATTTTGTACAGCAGGACTGGTGGAAGTTGTGCATGTTTCTCAGGACACGGTGTGTGGTGAAGGAGGGAAGGTATGGCTGGTGCGGATGCAATTGGCTTGTTAAATAGATTATGCAGATTCCAGTCACTGCCTCTGGGAGTGTTGGCTAATCTGTCATTGAGTGCAATTTTTAAGTGGAGCATTAATCGACTGCTTACCACCACACCCCGCAGTCGGAAGTCCTCTATGAGTGAGAATGGCAATATCTGCTGCCTGGCTGGATTGGGCTGAGTTGGTAGATCTCAGAAAATTGTTTAATGAAGTTCATAGGATCTTACAACAAAGAAGGAGGTCATTCAGCCCACTGTGCCTATACCAGCCCTTTGAAAGAGCTAGTCCCACTCCCCGCTCTATAGTCCTGCAAAATTTTACTCTTTAATGGAAACCTATCCAATTCTCTTTTGAAAGCTACTATTGAATCCGCATCCACCACCGTTTCAGACAATGCATTCCAGAGTTGATTTGTGCCAGAGAATCACCATTATACTAGGTGCACAATCTGTTGGGATATAAAATGGGACTTTAAATGTGTTCAATACAAATGCAAAGAGAAGCTCCAAAAAGGTGAAATATGGAAATATGCTACACTAATTATGTGGTTGACAACTCCATCTCCCTGTGTAGACAAGGTTAATATGATGCCATTTTGCAGGTTATTCAGCCTATTTGTTTTAGTATTGCTGTGAAGTTGTTAAACAAAGCTGTGCAGTTTATTACTTCACTGTTAATCTGGATCACACTATCTGGTCTGAAGTAGGAGTGGAGCTCCATTTAAAATATCTCGAGGTGGGAGAGAAACTTAACAAATAATAAAATAATCCTTGCATTTGATTCACCGTTTAATGATGAAACTTTCTGGAAAGCAGGTTTTTTTCTGTGGGTACCACTAGCATTTCCAATTGTTGCATCCCTCAGACAAAATGGCATCAGGTCACACCAGATTTTCATGGGTTACAAAGAGACTCAATAAAATTATTTTTCCCGGTTGAGGAGGTTCTGCGATTTATAAATAGAATGTCATGCTCAGCCGTGCACTCACTGACTCCGCTGATGAGCTTGACTCTAACCAGCTTGCCAGTTTGCCATCTTCCCTTGAAGAGAGAATCTGCTACAACACTGAACAGCACATGTTCTACATGCAGAAACTCCTGTAAGATCTGAGCTGTGGATTGCACTATTATATCAGCCGTACCCTGAATTTGATTGAATTCTATTTAGACCAAACACTGTGTGAAGTTTAGATGTGATGCAGTTGTCAGGTGATGTGGGTGAGCACAGTTAGTAGAGTGAAAATATTTCAATTTAATTTTTTTCTGTGGATTGAAATATTTCCCTGTCAGTGTTCAAGGTTGTAATTTGGGCAGAATTGATGGGCTATAAAGGTTCTTCTCTTGCGTTCCTGCCAGGATGTGGTTTCAGAAGGAACGTAGTTCTCACAAACTGCAGTATAAACATGATTCCATTGCACTCTAATCTGCTCGGCGCCTTTGTGTGCTGGTCACTCATTCACGGGCACATTTAAGCTTAAAAAAAAATTAAGTATTTTAAGGGATGTGACTCTTAAGTGAAACCACAACTGCAGTGAGTCAGAGTTGAGCAAAAGGCAGAGGAACACAAATACTGACATTAGAATTGTTCAAAAATGTATTGTGCAGAGGAGCATTTACTGTATAAAATATCGCTGTGACTCCTGAACGTTTAATATCTGAATACTTTTTAATATGTTCAACCCTCTGAATTTTACTATATTATCCACAATTCCAAATAGTTTTGCCCCTGACTTTTACAGTGGTTTAGGAATTGATGCGAGAGATAGCATTGGATTGTAGAGGGGCTAGATTGATGTTTTCACTGTTGCTGTGGTCTGATCAGGATTCCCTCTCCCTCCACCCAATCCACAGGTTCCCTGGCCGGGTTATCAAGGCCGTTTTGCAGTTGATCCGCGTATTATGACTCACCAAGCAGCCATGGCGTACAACATGAACCTGCTCCAGGCTCACGGGCGCGGATCTCCCATCCCATACGGTCTCGGTCATCACTCTCCACTTGGGCTCGGGCAGCAACATTCAGACAAGGAGCTTGAACAAAGCAGAGCTGGTGAGTCAATTCAACTCTGCACCTGAGCAATACAGGAGCTAGCTATCAAGTGCAGTAGACTTGTAATCTCTCCCAATGATAATAGTAATAATATTTGCATTTGATATAGCTCTTCTAACACAGAAGCTTTCCAAATTGCTTCAAAGGTAGTTGCTGTCGGTGTAGTGACGGTGCCTTCGTAGGTAAATGCAACAGCCTATTTACATGTGGTGAATGTTTACATAAACGTAACCTTTTTGTTTTGCAAAAATTGCAGCAAAAAGTGAAGGAAACGTAAGACCTGAACAAAATAGACTTCAAACACCTGAGAAGAAGCCGCCCGATTCGAAAGAGAAGCAGGTATGTGTTCAGTATTCTGTTTCCATTTAATTTAAAGGATGAGAACACACTTGTACATTGGTGATATTTCCCTTATCTGAGAGCTTGTGTCCTCTCCCGCACTCAGCTCTGTGAGCCGATCACCCCTACCCTCGTCCTGCTCACTGGGTCCCCATCCCCCAGAGGATCGAGTTCAAGATCCTCGTCCTAATTCTTAAAGCCCCCCACTCTCTGGAGCCCCTCTGCCTCGCCCCCTTGCCTCCTTCAAGCCCTTCTCAAGACCTTCCTCTGTGACCGTACCTTCCTGGTCGTCCTCCCAACCCGATTTCCCTAATCTCCACCCCTCTTAGCTCCAACCCCCAGCTCTAGTGCAAACCCTTCACTGTCCAGCGCCTTGGGACGTCTTCCTGACGTGAAAGGCGCTATATAAATGCAACTAGCAGCAGAGTGAAGGGACTTGATTTACTAGCTCAAATTTTACATCTCGGATATTTAACATTTTTAAATATGTTTTGGATTTTAGAAGTGGTTGAGAGCTTGTCAGTTTGACTGACAACTTGGATAATAAACATGAACCACACTAAGATGTTGCTTATCATAGCGTTTTAAGAACCTTGTACGGTTCAAACCAGTCGGTGTGTTTTTTTTGGATCCGCCAGGTGTTGTGACTGCTCTTGTTTGTTTCCCATTAGACAGATCCTGAGTTGCTGGTTCAGAACAGAAGCCCGGAATTGCACTCCAATCTAGGCTATCCCATCCCTCGATTTCACCGAAAGGACAATCTCCCTCAAAGACAGCTCAATTACCACCTGGCTCCTTCCCACCCGCCACCATACCATCACCCTTCCAATCGCCAGTACCCTCACCAGCCAGCCGTACCCAGACAGACATACCCCATGCAGCCCCATCAGCTGCCACAGCAACACGGTCAGATACAGCAACAGCCTCCCCCATCGCAGCTCTCCCCCGCTTACCCGCAAGTCCCCAACCACAGTTTTTTCCCGAGTGCTCATTCTCACCAGTCCCAGCATTCCCCGAACGCTGACAGCATGTGTCCAGATCAGCCCCTCCCAGGGCTGCTGCAGGAGGAGCTGAACCCTCTGAGATCAGTGCCACACTTCGCTAACCCCCAGGCTCGTCCCTTCAACTTCATTGAAGACAGTACCTCAACACCAGGACCAGGCATGGGAGATATCTTAGGTGAGGCACTTTATTTTGCCCTATATAATAATCCTTAGAAATGATCCTTACATTTGAAGTGGTACGATCATCTGAAAATGTTTTCACAGGTAATCACTGTGAAGTGTAGTAACTGTACACTTGTGGATAAATACCTGTCTGACGGCCAATTTGCACATAGCAATGTCCTCCAAACAACCGTATTGAGTGTGGTCACTGGGGGGATTGTTGACCAGGAGACTGAGAGAAATTGCTTTCTATTTTCGAATAGTGTAATGGGATTATTAACATCCACCTGAATTGTTCTTTGGAACAAAGGCCTAACATTTTTCACGGTTTTAACCTTGAGAGCATTGTTTTAAAATGTAAGTTATTCCTAAAGAGGGCTGCATAAAACTGGCTTCTAAACTTATGACTGAATCAAAGAGATCTTCCTAGTTCTATATTGGATAACAATTGTCTTGCGACTGAGACCAGAGTAATTTAAAGCTCCGATCATGACGTTTGATCATAACACATTGGTAAAACATTATCCATTTCTCAAACCTAACCTTCCTCAAATATCAGAAACACTGTGAAGTTTAATCTGGACTCCTATAGAGCAGTTTGTAATCGGCCCTAAATAAAGTTGGCATCTGAGTCCTGTGACAGAAGGTGTCATAATATTTGTCAGACATCAACTGACAAGTATCAAATCATTTCACTAACTTCGGCTCTCCCGGGGTGTTAACTATTACCAAACTATTCCATTTGTTTCAAATCTCAGTACTTCCGGGGTGATAAGCCTTCAAAAAGCAAACAAAACAAAATTGGTCGCTCAATCCACGACTGCCGTGTGCAATTGGCTGCCGCGATTTGCCCACAAAATACAGTCAATTTAATTTACAATATATTCTGTGAAGCTCTTTCAGGCAACATAAGACGCTATATCAAATGCAAGGATTATTATTATTATTATTGCTTGCAGAACCTCTGCACACCAACCCTGCCGAGGATCTGATGAGACAACACTCGAGGATGCACCAGTGGAACGAGCACTCAGACTATCTGAACGCAGGCAATGCCCCACCGTATCCTCCCCCACAGCAGCAGCTCCCCCACCCACCCCAGCAACACGTCAGGTATCCACAGCAGCCGCTCAAAGGGCAGTGGAAGTACAGCAACAGTTCCGAGGAGGAGAATGGTCCGACATATCAGAGGTAATGTCCTTGTCCTCCCTCGCTCTGCGTATCTTTAAATATTTTGAGCTGGTCATTAAAGCTTGGGTTCTTCATGTAAGATTTTCTGCAAGTGACATAGTTCCCACGCATCACATTCTTGTCCTGTGTTTTATTGGGGAGGGGACAGTGTGTGGGGGGTGGTGGGAATTGACTCCAATGCTAACTGGACAAAGGCCTCCGAGCGAGCATTTGTCTTGAGAGAATCCTAGGCTGAGGCAAATAAACACCTTTTTACTTTGTGTGGATGGGGAGGGTTAGGAACGGCTCAAAGTAAAATCCATTTCCCAGATCTTTGTTGTTATTAACAGAAACTTAGACACAAATATTAAAGCTTATAAACTCGAAACGTATAAACCCTCTCTTGTGTGTTTTGGCTTCAGATTCCCAGGTCTGCTCCGAGAGATGCCAACGTCAGATCAGACCGAGAACAAAGAGCTCACAGAGATGCCCCTGCAGTCCCGATTATTGCAATACAGACAGATCCAGACCCGAAACCCGCCCGCACACCTTGCCTCTGCTAACTCTAATCACAACAGTCAGTTTCCCAACCTGAACGACAACGGCCCTGCTCTCGAATCCGTCGGAAACCCGGCGTTCCAGCACCTCCCGCAGCAGCAACTATACAATCCCGCATACCCCATCCCATCAGGACACACTCCGCCTCCTTCTGCCAAGTACCTGCAGCCAGAAGGCTCCTGGACGCTTCCCAGTATGCAACAGAATCACCTTCTGGGGCAAAGTATGCAGTATAATGTTTCACAACTGCCTCATCGAGCAGAGCCACCTCCCATAATGTCTCTACAGCACCAACAAAATAGTAGAGAGGACTCGTTTCACCCCGTCTCTTCTCGGCCAGTGTCTGTCTCCTCTCTCCACAGTGTAGAAAAGGTAAGGAGCCTTTTACTCGCTGTTAGTGGGACAGAGTCGGTAGATCAGCGGTAGAGTTGGAAGTATGGAGGAAATTGCGGTGATAGGGAGGGGCAACATTGTGGTGGGATTTGAAGGGCAGGATGAGGATCTTGAAGTCGATCTGTTAAACTGAAATGCTCACACAAGGCTACAGTGTAACGGGGAACAGATGTTCTTAACACAAGTCTAGCTGAAGGGAAGAATAAAGCTTCACTTGACTGCAAAACATCACATCAGCATTGTGCATTTTGGTTCCTTCATTTGTAATATTGTAGTGTGAGCTCCAAACGTCTATCTGTTTCCTTGCCTCCACATTAGTTTCAAATATCACCTGTTTTCCGTACAACTATTTGCTCAGGAATTAATGTCCCGTAGGTGGTGTTAAATAGGGCGTCTGGTAGTTTGACTTCACATTTGCACAGCAATGTACAGAAAGAGGGGAAAAGCATTGCAGTCCATCTGGCCAACCCTAAAAAAAAATTATACTCTCCTACATCTCTCGTACCTCTCCATCATTTCTCTGCCAAATAGTTGTCTGATTCCCGCTTGAATTTGCTGACACATTAAAGTTCAATTAAAGAAATCTCCCTGTCGACCCAGTGGGATTGACAGCTGTTGAGATGTCGCAGTGGAACCTGTGTTGAGCAGATGGAAGGGCTGCAGATTGCCTGGGACGTGGAGAGCAGCTTGTGAGGGGAAATGAGGTCCACAGAGAAAATCCGCACGTGGTGTACTGCTGATTGAACAGTTTTTCTTTTTCACTTCGATATGCACACTCGCGCACACATGCACAACAGCTGCTTGGTGATGCACGTTCTACTTGTACTTGTCCTACAGTGGTGAAAGTACAGTGCCCTCTAATAGTTTTCAGTACAGTACCCCTTGATAGTTCCAGCTCAGGTTTGGAGTGCTTAAGGGAGAGGGGAAGGTGCCATGGGGATAGCCTTGCTGGAGTGGTTTTGTCCATTTCATTTGCCAAAGCACAGTCTCAGGAGATGGCAATAAAGAGACGTCTCTCCAAACAGGACTTCACTTTCATTTAACTGTGACTTGTCAATCACAGGTTATCAAGTCCCTTCCTTTATTGAACTAAATCCTTGAAATTTCCTGATGAGATATCTGAATTGGTACTCATCTCTGTACTGATGTCGCTGCCAAAAAAAAACACAATGTGCAAGATTTTATACAGAAGGATGTTTCTTTGGCAGAAATCCAGTTGGCAGGTGACTGCTGGCAAGATCTTGGATGCAGAGAGAGCTGCAAAACAGCCTTCCTCTTTCACCTTAATCATTGATCGGTTTGTGGCAGTCACTGATAGCAGGTTGTGGAGCTCAGTCACTTGCACAGAAGTGGGTTCATTATTGCAACAAACAGAGCACTGATTAGGTTTGGATTAAGAGGACTTTCTTGTGGGCTTGGTGGAAATATGTGTATTGAATGGAGTTGAGCACTGCTCTTTTGACAGAGCTGCCTATTTTTAACAAATACTTTTCCAATTTTTCGTCTCAGATGCTAGCAATCAAAAAGCATCTAATTCACACTCTTTAGTGTGGATTTATAAATTACTCCTGTATACAATCATACGATTTTCCAGGATAAAAGGTGGTTAATTCAGTCTGTTATACATATGCCAGCTCTCTGAAAGAGCTATGCTATCCATTCAGCCTTAGGTCCCATCTACCTGTTACCTTGCTGACAATCCTCCAGATAAAATGGCTGCAAATTGGCTGTCGTGTTCATCTACAAATAATTACTACGCTTGACGGCAATTACCTGTGAAGCACTTTGAAACGTTGCGGTGTTCTAGACATGAGATCAAATGCAAGGATTATATAATAAAGTAATAGCGTGCTAGGATGGTGTGCATCAAAGCCAAGTGACTTCTCTCACCTTCCTCCTGGATTCCAGAAACGTTGAGTTATGTGTTCTCCTTTCTGGAGCAGGGTAAGCGGGCAACTCTCAATGTTGAAAGTTTCAAGTACGTCGATGTTACATTGGTTCTGTTATCCCATTTCGGAAGAGCTAATAGGAACTGATTGGGCTGCCTGGGATTTGCCTGGAGAAACGGCAAATTTACATAAAAATACATTGAACAAAGAGAACTGTTGATCAAGGAAATAGTAAAGGGTTCTTTGGGTTTAGCTGTCTGATGTGTATGTCAAGGCTTTTCATTTGTAAATTATCCTCACAAGCTTTGAAAGTCCCCAAACAACTTTAGTGTTATCCCTGAGCAGTAACCAGAATTACTTGTTTGGAAATGGAAGAGATTCCCCCGGCTAATCTGCCAGTTTGTACTCTGAACTGAAAGTGACGTAAGAAATTTACAAAGAGGCCCATTAATATTTATGTATGAAAGTGGCAACAGGTGGGAATTGTCCGGAGTGCTTAGGTCACATCAAATCCAAATCAATAGGAACTTAGTCCAAAAGCGAAGTGCGGAAAGTTATAAAAGGGAGGAAGTGAATAAATGATATAAATGAGATCAGAAACAAAAGCAAAATTCTGCAGATGCTGGAAATCTGAAATAAAAACAGAAATCGCTGGGAACATTCAGCAGGTCAGGCACCATCTATGGAGAGAGGAAAGTAAGTTAAAGTTTCAGGTCAATGACCTTTCGTCAGAACGGAGTGTGAGACCAGTACTGAATTTGTGAATTCAGTATAGTTTCTCCTGGACGTTGCTGATTGACAAACCAGCCTGGCTCACCATTAGGACTGGGAGGGGTAGACATGTCATGGGGGGGAAGAAATGGAGAGATTCTTCCCGCTCCACTCATGGCAGACAGGTAGTGGGTAACGCACCAGTGACTTGTACTGGTAAGGTGTGAGGTTTCAGTCAGTTCAAGTACAGCACCTCAACCCCCACCCCCAACCCTTGCGTGCAATTTAGAGTCTCTAACTCCATGGCACTTGCAACTTGTGCCTGTGATCTCTGGAGCTGGGCCAGGATTGACAGACATTCCTCTGTGAGGCGTCAGCAGCTGGAGCAGGAGGGGAGGTGGTGCATGTGTCAGGCTAACCCAGGAGAATAAAATGTTGGTTCATAAATCACAACATTGCAAATTCCTATGGAGCCTCTTTTCCCAGTCCAAGGCATACGGTTGACAGACCTGGCATGTAGAAAATATTTTTGGGAGCTTCTTCCTTACTTGGTGAATATTGGATAAGTTGTGCTCCCAGCTGGCTTTGGCGGAGCACAGAACTCTCAGCCTGAGCACAGACAGAGTAATAATTAGGATGTGACTAACCTAGTACGAAATGTGCAGCTCATCGTTCTATCATTTTATTTCAGTGCAATATCAGTGGAGATGAAATGAAAACATCTTATATATTTCTTCCATCGCTGCCTGTGGTGCATTTCATCTTGTTCTCTGTGTTAACCCGCTAAACACAAGACTTACATGATTGTTTCTTATTACTGAGCGCCTCTGGATTAAGGTCATTTAAACAAAAGGCCCCTTGAGATTTATGATTAAAATGAATACTTGAAGGATTATTTTTTTCTTTAAAAAAAAGAGATTATTTCACAATGTCCTTGTTGCTCCTGGCCTCAGGGTTAGTCTGGGATAGCCAGTGCTCATTTGCTCCCATTTTCTCAGGCTTTGATCTGCAAGCTGTTGAGGGTTTCACATGGAATCTGTTCAGGTTCCTCCAGGTCAAGGTTCCAGTATGAAAGTTACCTTAAATTCTGTGCTCACCATGAGTACACTGGTCAGTGCAGCCCTTTTGCAGACTGAGGAGAGAGTATATGGAAGGTGGAAACCCCACACTGGGGCTCGGGTCTAGTACTGTTAAGGTTTACGATGTATAGGAATTCTTGCCATGGGCTACTGTTCAGCGGAGAGGGTTGGAGAGGGTCCCTGAGTGCATCATGCAAAATGAATCTCGATGGAGCTCACAGTGGATCTGGGTTGAGGGAGTGTTGGAGTGAGGGTGTGCGTGTCTTGGGGAGTGTTGGAGTGAGGGTGTGTGTATTGTGGAGTGAGAGTGTGTGTGTGTGTGTTGGGGAGTGTTGGAGTGAGGGTGTGTGTGTTGGGAAGTGTTGGAGCGAGGGTGTGTGTGTGTTGGGGAGTGTTGGAGTGAGGGTGTGTGTGTATTGGGGAGTGTTGGAGTGAGGGTGTGTGTGTATTGGGGAGTGTTGGAGTGAGGGTGTGTGTGTTGGGGAGTGCTGGAGTGAGGGTGTGTGTGTGTGTTGGAGAGTGTTGGAGTGAGGGTGTGTGTGTTGGGGAGTGCTGGAGTGAGGGTGTGTGTGTTGGGGAGTGCTGGAGTGAGGGTGTGTGTGTGTGGGGGAGTGTTGGAGTGAGGGTGGGTCAGTGTCCCACAGCCGTTGCTGTCGGCACCTGTTGTCATGTTTATTGTGTAGATATTGAGTCTGTCACTTGAGAGGAGGTTGGCTTCTTCCAAATCGGAGTTTCACTTGCTCAGCACTTGCGTAAATTTACAGCCCAGCTAAATCCATCTCGCACGCTATGTAGTTAATAATGTAACTGGCACATGGCTTGGCTAATTCAAATGCCGTAAATCTCAGAAGTTAATTCAGATCCTCTCAGTGGTGTATACACGAGCCCTGTTCACTCAGAACTCTGCTACATTCTCAGTAAATTGAGCTTCTGCTCTTGAAAAAAGTATTTGTGTAAATGCAGTGGCGTTGGCTGCACAATCCTGCGAGGTAAAGGGCAGCTGCATCTCCCGACACACAGCTCCGCCCCAGCCTGAGCACGCTCACTCTTGTAAACTGAGCCTTTACGTGAGAATATTGACAGTAAAGCTTGATCTGACCAGACCATGTGTGCCTTGTGGGGAACATGTTGGTATATACTGCCAGTTTGTTGTCTGTGAACCTAAGTGGGTTAAACTCTTTACACGTGTAAACTGAGCTGCAGTTTGAACAGATGGAGTGTTAAATTCTGACTTAATTCAAGCTACTGATGTGATTCTTGCGAGCGAGCGAAACCACAGACACTACTGACTATCAGCGCTCGGGAACGTAGATGGTATGAAATCACGTTTCCCCCGAAGCCTTGTAGTCCCGTTCCTCACTCCTAATATGTTCCAGCAGCACTGCTTTAACAGCTGAGAAACATCTCGGGAATGTGGCCCACCCACCTGCTGCCGCCTGAGATCAGGAATCTGTTTGTAATGAAAATATCCATTCCAGTTTAGTGCTCGCAATTCAGTAAAGCTGTACTTATTCTGTATCAGGATCCTGCCATCATATCTTCTTTTGGTCCATGTTTTCAATTAAATTTTTTCTTTTCTCTTAAAATAGGGAAAATGTTTTCCCTTCTGTTGTTAATTGTCGAAATAATCTAACATAATCTAACGTCTTTTATCTACTCAAATTGAGAAATGACA
Organism: Callorhinchus milii; assembly: GCF_018977255.1. Classification (NCBI taxonomy): domain Eukaryota; kingdom Metazoa; phylum Chordata; class Chondrichthyes; order Chimaeriformes; family Callorhinchidae; genus Callorhinchus; species Callorhinchus milii. The sequence goes on along the minus strand of NW_024704761.1, from coordinate 2,759,637 downwards.
TTTAAATGCACAATATAAGCAAAGAATTTAAGGGAAGTAGGGATGAAATGTATTCACCGGGAATGTAATACAATGGAGGTAGTTAGAATAAGATTTGGATTTTCAGTTCACTGAACAGGAACATTTACTTAAGGGGGAAACTGACTGTCAGTTTACAAATGTTTCTCCAGAAAATAATTGTGTGAATCGTGCAGTTTGTTTCAGTGTACAATATTAACTGTCTCTGTGTTAGCCGTCTGTGGCAGTTTCAAGATGCTGAGAGACGAGGATATTCCCTAGTGTGTCAGAGTCCAGAGTCCCCTCCCTATCCTTCTAGGTTTCAGGACGAGGGGCTTTTTGGGCAGACCTTCTGGGAGTTTGGGAGATGTTTTATGAAAGCTGCTCGGATGCTGATATGAAGTGAAACTGCGCTGTGTGTCAAACCTAGAGCATCTCGATTCACAATATAAACCGATTACTCCTCAGTTAGTCCAAAATCCAAACTGGTTACTCTTCGTGATGCGACCAGAGGTACTAACAGTGGGTCCTTGTAATTGCGTGTTAAGTATCTCTTTGTGTGGGGAAAAAAAACTTTTTACAACTTGAAGTGGAGTTGGGTATGAATTTTTCAATTGCTATTTGCTCAGGAGAGATCAGTCCTGCTGACTGACATGTATCAAGGTTTGCATCCTCAATGAGATTACTGATGTGTAATTCACAAGCACAGTTACCAGTCATCCTCCATGTAAGGGACACAGTAGTCGTAACACCCTCTTTGGTAAAAGATCTGCAAACACCTAATAAACCGGAGGAGCGGCTGGCGGGCTGAAAGTCCTATTCCTGTGTTACCTGTTCCAGCTGATGATTCCTCTCTGTGTGAAGAAATATTTTATGGTCTCTGTGCTAAAATTGCCCTTCACACTGCCCGAACCTACGAGCTCCTGTCTTTCTGCCTTGGAGTTGGGAATGTTACATTAACCTTGGCTGAGGAGGCTGTGTGGGTCACCTTTCTGCCTGTTGAGGTGTGAATCCAGCAGGCACTGTGTGAAAGCACTCAGCCATGGCTGTATAGTTTGGTAACGTATTCAGTTCTTAAGACATAAAGCTAGTTAATTGGTCCATTCCATCTGCAAAATGGCAGAAGTCCTGGGGTTGTTCCCCATTAAGGATCCGAGGCGGTGGTGTTCCTGTGGTAATGAGCACTTTCACTAATAAGCAAAAGACATTTCAAATACAAGTTAGCATCAAACGGCAGGGTTTGGCAGAGCCAACTGTGCTGTCAAATGCACAAGAGAACTATGCATCTCTACAAAACATCCAAAATGAGACATTTGCAGTGTTTTTGCTTTGAGCACTGCATGTTTACCATCGCCCCTCTCTGTGGCTGCATGTCCAAATGTAAAATAATTGCCTACCATGTGTTGACTGATTTGAAGAGTTTTCAGATGTCGAATACGAGTGGCTAAATTTGAGTTTACTTTTTCTTGTTGCCCGTTGCTCTTCCACTGCCCCCCTATAGCATTGTGCACTGATGTAGAGTGTGACATTGCGTGAAACTTTGCACTGGGCGCTTTTGCTCTTTTTTTCCCCTTCTCTTGCCCATGCACAGATGAAGTGTTGTGCTACCACCATAAATTAGTCCTGTCGAGAATTCATCAATGCACAGCGCATGATTAGAGACTCCAATGGGGAAGCAGTTGGGAAGCCCAGAGCAGTTGCGCTTCAAGGCTGATCTTTCCCTCTTGTTTGGTTCTTTTTGTATTTGCTTGAAACTCTTCTGACTTTGATTGCTCTCCCACTAAACGTCAGCCTGTAAAAGTCGTGGAGGGTGCTGTAAATGAGAGATTCATTTAAATAGCACTGAGTTTGGTTAACATTCAGAAAGTAAACCCAGAGTGATACTTTCAGATACCGTAAAGGCAGCAGGACATAAGGGCACAGGTTCAGGGCTGTGAAAGGCAATTTGTGAACGAACACCAGAAAATATCAGAGGCAGTCCATGACTGGTTAACAGGACAAGTGATTGAGGCCAGGATACTGGGCTTCTTAAGGAAACAGACTCCACACATCAAGTTTTGCCAATGAGAGCTTCTACAGGGAGATGCATTGGAATGCGAGAGCCATGCTTTAAGATCGAGTAACTTGTTGGGGCCTAGTTTTATTTCAAATTAAAGAGTTTGCAAATATCCGCGAAGCTTCCAATGTACAGCTGGAGTACGAGAGAAGAAAGCCCCAATTCCCTGTGGGGAATACATACACATGGCTGCATGACATATACCATACAGTGGCTGCAAATCTTTTTAAGGGTAAATCATACAACACTTTGGAAATGCAATCAGCCCCAAATGTTTTGCAGCAGACTAGAGACTGTTCATTAAAATAATGATGTGGAAAGCCTGAGTTCTCCCGTGCGACAGAAACCTTGTGTCATTTCCTGTGGACCAGAAGTTTTATTTTTAAAATTTGAAACGAAACAGTCTAAGAAGGCGAGGATATCAATCAGCCATTCTGGTGAGAAATGAAATCAGGGAACGTTTCTGCTCTCATGAAAATCTGGAATGGACTGCCCCAGAAGGCTGTAAAGGATGAATCAATTGGCATTGATTCATCCTTTACAGGGTTTGGAGAGATACTTGGGAAGTACGGTCATTGTGGGATATGGGCAGAAAGGTGAGAAATTAGATTAAACATCTGATAAACTGGTAAAGCAGATTTGATGGGCAGAATGGTTTCTCCTCGTGCCCAGTGTTACCTGTAGAAAGGTGTGAAATGGAGAATGTGGTGGTGAGGTGCAATCTTATGGAGTGGCACCACATCTTGTTAATATCGTACAGCAAGGTTGCAACCTTCAACCTGGTTTGCTTAACGACTTTTTTTAAAACAGAGAATTTTAAAATTACAGCTTTTGTTTCTTACCATTGTCTGCGCTGTCCTGCTGTGATACTCTCAAAGATTTGTCTCCCATTTGTTAAGTTGCTATGGTATTAATGGTGAAAACAGTAGGTTACAAGGAGATTCTACAGACAACGATAGATAATGTGCTATGAGACTAAGTCACTCCTGCAGTTTCAGTAACATTCTGGAGCACACAGCGAAGTGTTGAGTGGTTTATAAATGGCAGCAGAACTCTTGAGATTGAATTACAGCCTTGAACTGCCTGTCAGCTCTTTGCTGTTCGCTATAATACAGTGAATATATTGGGTTATTTGAAATTTTTAACCATTCTGTGGCATCATGGTATGTCATAAAGATGGTGTTCACATAACGAGGAGATGGACTATCATGCAGCAAGTGCTGTATTATCACCTGAGCAGGATGAAGGTGACAGCACATTGTGAGTGAAGAGCTGAATGTGATGTACAAATGTAATAAGAACAGCATTTACATGGAAGGCATCCAGCTTACCGATTATTGCTGCCGACAGTCCTACACTGGAAATAAAGAACCTGAATTTGTACAGCTCCTTAGCTCAATGAAATGTCTTGAATCGTTTCCCAGTAATTATTACCGAATTGCAGTGACGTTTGGAGGCAAAAACAGCAGCCATTTTGCACATAGCAAGGTCCACATGCACAGCAATGAGATGAGCGACTGACTGAGTTATCACGAGGATTGTTGAGTATGACACCGAGAAGCCTCCCTTTCAAATATCCCATAATGACTTTACTTCCCAAGTATCTCTCTGAACCCTTTTTAAAACAACCCAATTGATTCAGCCTCTCTAGCCTTCTCTAATGTCCACCTGAGCAGGCAGCCTCACTCGAGCAGAACAGGAAAATGTAGGTTGACTGAATCAGAGGATCTGGTCACCAGAAGCAGTTACTGTGTGTGACTCGGTTCTTAACTCCCTTTAGGAATCACTGTATTAAACCCCATAAAAAGGAAAGAATTGGAAGTTTGGGTCATCTCCATTTTTAAACATTTGCCTTTCCAAATGATAGCCATTCAGGTCTGCCTCAAACACACGGTCACTACACTATACTAGCAGCAGTTCCCCGTGAACCACTTTGGGATAGTTTTGACCTTACAGGTTCTGTATTAAATGCAATTCTTATTATGATCCTGAATATTTATTAGCGCTTGATGGCGACTTACTGCTGACCACTAAGATCTGCTTCTCTTTTTTTTCACAAACAGTTTGAAGCCAGAGGACCTGGAAGGCCTTTGTACCAAAGAAGAATTTCAGCCAGTTCTGTTCAAGTGTTTCCAGAAGATTCTAGTAATCCTCAAGGCAGCCTCGGTCAGTGTAAGGAACTGCAAGACCACAACATCCATTCTTCATACAGTTACTCGTCTCCAGAGATGTGGGCGAACGCCAACTCCTCAGCTGCCCTCCAGAACATACTGTGCAACGGATCAAACAGAACAGTGGCCCCGAGAGACATGTTAGGTATGTGTGCGGAGGTCCCAGGCTTCAGTAAGCCATTTCCACCTCTACGAGAGGTGTTGGGTTCTTTCTCTCTCCCCACCACCTCCCAGGCATTGGGTGAGACAGTGGCAATGACTGGGCCTTACCCACGATTAGATATTGTCTACAGATGGTGGGACAGAACAGCAGTGGTAGATATAAGGTGCTGTGGATTCTTTCCATACTGAGGAAGTGGTGGGAGTGGGAGCAATGCCTGGGGGAGGAGGGGAGAAATAACTTTAGATAATGAGAGATGAATTAAAAAAATATAAATATATAAGAAGGTGGATGACTATTGGAAAAGTGAAAGGTGGAGTTTCTGGCCAACAATCATTCCGATAAAATTGGTTGTGCATTTCAGGGATGTTTGTGTGAATCGGTTGCTGTGTTTTCCTACAAATATACCTTGAGTACAGTTGAATGCTAGCACTTGTGAAGTGATCTTAAATGTTTTAGTGATATATATATATAAATATATATATAAATGCTGGATCAGTCACAAGGATTTATTTTTATTCGGCTGAACTTTACTGTCTGATATTTTGGTTGGTTCACAACACGTTATCACGCTTCCTGTAGATTACCTTGTGGTCAGTAAAGGTGATTTCACTGGTGCCCAGGAATAGGTTGGTGAAATCAAATTAACTACACATTAATTTCAAAGGTTATGGTGCCAGTCTTGCAATTAAGTCTCGCCCTGCTTTCTTATTAACATTTTTTATAGGTCAGCGCGTAAACAAAAAGTTTTCGTAAAATTTGAAATGAGCTTTTGTGGAAATATCAGGATATGTTAATTCCTACGATAGGTGAAATGGCAATTTGTGGTTTAATTGAGGCCACTATTTTCTGTCAGGGAATTGAAGAGGTTTCTTGGATGAAGTTCAGATCATGGAATTCTGCCCTCAAATACAGTCACTCCACTTTTACATTAACATGAGATTGCTATATCAAATCCAAGGATATTAAAGGCTGCTTTCTTCACAAAAGTGTAATGGGCCAATACTGCAGGTGCTGTGGTGCCCAACGATTTACCCACTTTACAACTGAAGGAGCTTAAATTAAAATGTTATAGATGATGTCTCCAAATCAGCAGGTGGTTAGATATATGCATATTAAGGAAAGGTAATTTTGACAAGAGTGACTGAGACTTCAATATGAGAGCGATACTTTATCCATCTGAAAGTGATCTGCCCGATGTAATCACGTGCTCTTAATATTCATCTCAAATCATTTCAAGCAAATGTGTCCATACGGTTAAGTAACAACGTGGTTTATTTAGAATGTCAATTAACTTGGGGAATACTTCCAGTTTTTCTGACAAATTTGGGGGTCAAAGTTGAACGGATGCCAGATAATAATAATAATAATCCTTGCATTTGATATTGCGCTTTTCACATCGGGAGGACTTCCCAAAGCGCTTCACAGAACACACTGTAAAGTGAATTGACTGTATATTTGTGGGCGAACGCAGCAGCCAATTGCGCACAGCAATGTCCCATAAACAGTCGTAGATTGAAAATGACCAATTTATTATTGTTTTTGGTTTTGGAGGGATTATTATTAGGCTCTGTGTGGAGTAAGGAAACTTGCCCAAGGTTTTGCCCTCTGCCTGGAATTGAACTCAGGTCTCTCGCTGTGTTGTGTACTCTTGTCTAACAATGTGTCCTAACCCCATTTGCTATTGCGGTCATTCTGCAAGCTGAGCGAGAGACAGGTTCGTGTTGTATCACTCTCCGTTTATCCTGCCTGAATCCTGGCAGGTTTCACATTTAGACTTTGTTTAGTTGCAGATTATTTTATTTGGGTCATGGTCGATGAATCTTTCCTGATAAAGTTAATTTTACTCCATAATTGAGAGCTTGATATAGATTTTCCTAAGTTGCTTTACTTTGATTGGGGCCCTTTCTTTCCCTCCTCTGCTGAGGCACTGAGTTGTGCTGGATAGACAGTTCCAGAACTGCACTCAAATGGCTTTCGTTTTGTATTGTATCACTCACTGAAGCAAGCAACCACACACACCAGACTGCACTCACTCAGAGCTCTCCGTACACGTACACTCAACCTTTTTCATATGAAAAATTGATGTGTAACATCTTCGTTGCCATGAACGCTGTCAGGTTTGTAAATTTACTCCCATCCAGCCAAGAGAAAAATCTCATATTAACCTGTCACATCCATTTTACCAGCAGAAAGCTACAGGATGGAAAGGGGGAGAGAGATGCAGACTGCAAAACGTGCTGCTGAGATGTAACAGAGATGCCTCACTTTTTGCTGTCAGGGAGAATCCTGCTCCTCAAGGTTGAGATGTTTTGGCAATTTTGTAGGAATGATTCTCAACCCTTGGGGGTGACAGGCAGTCTACTCAATCAGTAGCTCTTCAGCCACTGGGTCAGAAGGTTCTGGGTTCAAGACCCAAGCCATGGTTGAAGTTGTGTTTCGCTCACAAATTACACAGTTAATCTGCTTTACGATATATTCCGTGAAGCACTTTGAGATGTCTCAGTGACGTGATTAGACACTATATCAAATTCAAAGATTATTATTAAGGCTCCTCGTCTAATCAACACTCAGTAAAGTACAGCTGCATCGTCAGAGGTGCTGCACTGTTTCTGGCCAACTATCCTCCAGATAGAAAAATTGGTCATTGACCTCAAGGGACTTAAGTGTACACAATAATAATCCTTGCATTTGATATAGCGCCTTATCACGTCTTCGAGGTATCTCAGAGCAATATGGCTGCCCCACGTTTCCCTATGAGACTATGTCCCTTTGAGACTCTTCAACGTGATGAGATAGTGACACTCGTTTTTTCTCCCTCCTGCAGCTCAATCCAAGAATCTCAGACCCTCAGAGGAACACCTGAAGCCCGACCACCTCCCACAGCACCCCTCCAACTCCTTCAACTACAACATGCTGCAGCACCTCGGCCAGTTCCCCCCGCTCCTGTCCAACAACCAGATAGCAGAGTCCAACAGCCAGCAGAAAGCCAGCGGAAACAAACCCATCATGTCGTACGCCAATGCGTTACGGGCACCGCCAAAGCCAAAACCTCCCCCCGAGCCAGCTAAGAGAAACGGCGACCCTCTGTCTTTATTTCAGGAACTCAGCATAGGCAGTTCGTCAGGTAGCAATGGGTATTATTCTTATTTCAAATAAAATATGGTTGCTTTTTAGATTTTAAAATGAGAGTCAGAAACAGTCAGAAATATAGTTTGTTAAAGATATTTAGCAACTCTGTGATGACTTCCTGGAATATTTTTTTTTGGCAGATGGGTCTCATCCTGTGTATATTTTACATTAATTTACCGTACTTTGTAGTTGATCATAGAGATTACTAAATTCAATCTGATTTCTTTCACAAAAAAAAACCAAAAAAATCTTTGATATGCATAAGTAATTCTTGTATCAGCTCGGAAAAAGAAAAAAAAAGTTTTTTAAGCAGAGCATTAATTTTACAGTCACTTTTTAAAAAGACTTCGCTAGCATACAGTGCTGGGTTTCTGTAACAGAAATTGCCAGTTTATGTGGGGTGGGGGTGGGCTGAGGGGGGAGAAAAATTGTGTTCATTTCAAGCAAAAGTGTCTTCAAAATGTGAATTACATTCTGAAACATTTTGATCAACTGAAAGATTTTACTCTGTGTAAAGTGTTATTGTAAACAAACAGCTTTTAACTTAAAAAAATAGGATATATATTTGCTTAAACATACACACATGTATATTAAGATTCAGTGTAGACACAAGCCATTACTTTTTTAAAAAAAAAGCAGAAATCATTGCAGTAGACGTAAGCACACCTTGATTACAAACTGCTCTGCCTTTTTTGTTTTTTTTGGAACAAGCTAATGACATACCTTTGCTCATTGTTTTACTGTTAATTTGATAGATTTTTAAAAAATAAAAAAAGAATCATGAAGATGAAATCAATCTAGGGTAATGCTGGTGCTTCGTAGAATATTAACTTTAAGAAAAAACTGTGTGAATTTAGTTTTAAAAAAAAAGAAAAAAATATTTGTTTTCACTATGCATGTGTAAATGTTTTTAAATCTGGCTTTTTTTTTCCTTTGAAGGGTATACAGATGTGTGTAGCATTTCACAACTTTTTAATGTAGTTTTAATTTTGGTACATTATTTGATTGTTTACATTAAAATGTGACAACGTACAAGAAATTCTAATATTCTGCTAACTCTTTGTTTTGGGGATATGATTATAGAGTGACATCACTTTTTCGTGTGTTTAATCTTTGAGGCGTTTACTCTTTTTTTCTCCCCCCAGCCCCCCACCCCCCTCCACACACACACACACACACACACACACACCTGGAAATTATTAACCTTTGCTATCAACATTTTAGCTGCTATGACAGATTGTGCTACGTACGTAATGTTCATCCACACTTTTACCTTTATAAAATGCCTTTGTGGATTTCAGTTCCTTTAGTATTTGATTTCACTGATTCCCTTTAGTATCGTATGAGTTCTAATGTTGGCTGGGTGGCATTTTTATCAGGCATTTCTTCCCCCTTCTCCGCCATTTCCCCCTCCCCCTACACCATACCCAATCTTCTTTCCTCTTATCAATTTCTGTTTCATTCATCTGGGCATTGCAATAGCTGCTGCAGTCAGGAAATGTATAACGGTTTCCATCTGCTTTTATTTTTCTTTTGTTCAGTATTAAAGTATTTAAATTGGATTTTTGTTGCCTGCCTTTTTCTATAAATTTCAGGAAACGGTGATGCGTAACTTTTTTTGTGTTGAGGGGGGGGCCGGTATGTCTTGTTCTGGTGTTGTTTTCCTCACCTCACGAACGTTCCTGAAAGTTGGAATGATGACGTTATTCCCCCCCCAGATGTAAAGGAAATCGGGCAAGTCACAGGTGAGTAGGTTACTCGCACAGCACCTGAGAACTGGGAAGGTCTCCGGTAATCCAGGCCATTATTTCTGTGTAAGTAACCTGTCAGGCTCCTCGGCCAGACCTGGAGATGTGGACATGCCCTCAACGTTGTGAGCCAGAGTCTTACCAAATGGGAACAAGGGAGTGTGGAGGCTGCCATTGCTTTTTACAGATAGACTGCTATCATTACCTGTTTCATGTGCACCATAAAAGCTACATTTGCTGCCCTATTGCAAAGCTAATGATCTGTCGCACGTAACTACATCTCGTGCTTATTTATTTTAAGGGCTGTTTCCGGGGAATAAAATCCTAAATTAATTCTGCTGTGCTCAGTTCAGCAGTTTCTATATTTGTCTCTCCCTATACCAGTATAATTGCTTTGACAACGGGCTCCTGCACTTTTCTTTCATTAAATTCCTTTTTAAAACGCTCGATTTCCATTTCAAACTGGAGAAAATGTTCCCGAGGAAAAATATTGAAAATAAACGAAATTCTGCCCGAGTTAAACTCTACACTGCACCTTGTGAAACAATTTCTCCTGTTAGTCACTCCTCACTCACCCCTCACAATGAAGCAGACACTTATTTTTGAAAATCCATTTATTTGTTCTTTTATCAGGTCAAAGAGTAAATCGAGCACCATCACGTTCAGTAAAGAAAGGCCACACGGTTTCAGGGGTTTAAAATAAGTTTGCGAAGTAGGCAAGGCCAAGGGAAGTCGAACAAAATGTAGGTTTATTTCTTATAAGAGCAGTCGGGGTGTAGTAAGCATGCTATACAATCACTCAAATTGTATCTGACAATACACAGCAGCTCCATGCACTATTGCGTCTGCACTGGGACTTCATTAGCATCAAGCATACAAAGAGCTGAATACATCTAACCATGTACATTATCCTTTTTAAAAAAAAAACTTTTTTTGGATGCATTATCAAATTGCAGTGAAAATGCTTGTCTCACCTTGCATCACAGAGCGTTAAAGAAACAGTCACTACACTACATCGTAATTACGTGTGAAGGGCTCCGACTCACCGAGACACAACGAGGTGCTGCCAAATGCAAATTCTTCTTCAAAAAAGGCTGAACAGCTTATTCATTTCAGTACTTATTGTGCCCTTCTGCTGTCAACCACATTTAAACCACACTGTTATGTTTCAGCATAGGTACGCTATACCTGTTACTGCTGTAAAGGGAGTGTTTCGTCAGCATGCAAATAAACCCTGGTAAATGAGATTAATTTGAATAAAATGTTCCACTTTGTTATGACTTTATTTAAACCCTACTGATTTTGTCTGATCCTGAAGTCTCTGCACAATCCATCTGATATCAATTTATAATAATAATAAAAAATACCAATTTAGCAGTGTACAGTCTAGTAGTGAATGCTTTGCAATATTTTAGCTGTTATTGCTTTGTTCATGATTATGTGCCCAAATACATATGAACGCCAAAGACTTGGGACACATTTCAAACCACACAATGTTCAAGACGAATTCGGAACAAATACAATAAGCGCTCGCCAAGCTTGTTTTCCAGAAGTGATGTCTATAATACTGTGTTATCCAAAATTTTGTTATTTCTTTCATTGTGAGATGTGTAAACGGGGTCAATTTTATGGGATTTTTTAATTAAGAAATCTGAGCGGAGACTCCCTTCTGGCCATTGCTTTGTGCAGCTCTCTGCGACTGAATAAAGATTGTTAGAACAGAAATCCCACCCATCAGCATCAGACCTCCCGCATTTCTTAATTAAGGAATATTACAAGTGAGTAGTTGGTCTTCAAAATCACCTTTCAAACACTGCATGATAATATTAACAATAATATTCCTTGCATTTGATATAGCGCCTTATGTCTCAAAGCTCTTTACAGACTCTGTACGTATATTATATATATATATATCTCCCTGAAACTGTTGATTTAAAACCAGCATCTGAACGCTGATCACAGAACAGTCAGGCAATGGGAAAGCACGCAAATTCCAACTTCTAACAATTCCATCGTCGTGTTTCAGCACTTTTTTTTTAAGGTCAAAATGTTGCAATAGAGCGAGCTGGAGCAACCCGCTGAAGAAACTGTCTCCTGGGAAGTACAAAGTTAATGGACTAAACTGTGGTAAAGTTGGATGGATGACGTGCAGATTGAGTTAATCAGAAGCATCAGTGTTGAACTTGTGGTTGAGATGATCAGTAATTTCCCACGTTCATCATCCGCACTTATTGGCTGAAAACTGTCTGTTTTGTTCATGTGGCCCCATCCGCTCTGATGCACCAAACAAACAACATTCAAAGAGGGGATCTCGCCAGTCCTCCTCCGCCTCAAAATCCGTAACAAGGAATTCAAAGCCTTTGTGTTCCATCTCTGTGAAAACAGCAGACGACTCTTGGAAGTCGTGATGTGAAGTTAAGAGTTTGAGGGTGAGGGAGTAGAGTTAACATTAGTAGGGCTACTCACTCCCCAAGTACCCCTCACTCTTAGCCATAATAGATGCGCTCGCTGTGGTTCTGAAGATGAGACACAAATATCACGCTGTGTCGATGGTCAACTCAATTCCTTGTAATGTCTTTATTATTAAAGAGCAGCCGGAGACCAGAGGCGAGGCTCCCTCTGAACACTGGCCTGTGGTTTCACAAAATAAAAGCACTTTTTCCTGCACAAGCGCTGTTTCCCCAGCGAGCGCTCAGCAGTGCCTGGTTCCTCCTCAGTCTCGCTATTCCGGCGGAGCGTCCATGCACGATTCCCAGGGGTTTTGGGGCATGCTAGGCAGGGAGATCAGGAGAAGCGTGATCCCACCAATGACGAGGATGACAAAGGCAGCACAGGCGCAGGCAAAGGACCAGGCGTAATAGTACTGGATCCAGATGGTTTCTTCACTGTCGATCATTCGCTTCACTGACTGCCGTGTGACCTCCACCGATATGGCGATACACAAGCCTAAATAGTAATGATTCATCATTACAATCCTTGCATATTTTATAGCACCTTATCAGGCCATTGAGGCATCTCAAAAGCGCTTCACAGAATATCTTGTAAACTCGCTGTAATTTATGGGTGAAACGCAGCAGCCAATCCACAGCAGTGGATTGAGTGACCCCAATTTTTAAAAAATGTTTTACTTGAGCGATCATTACCCCCAGGAAAACAATCCGCCATTCGACTAATAATCGGGTTGCTGCTTATTGCTAGGTAAACAACAACTTACATTTACATTTATACAGCACTAAACAGAGGCGTGTGAAGTAAGGAAACCTGCCTAAGTTTTCACCCCGCCCGGGAATCGAACCCGAATCCTCTTGCTTGCGAGGCGAGCTCGCCGGGAACAACATTGGGGTTCATTTGGCAGCTGCACAACATATTGGAAGCCTCACGGGCAGGACCCAATTGTTCAACTATTGTTGCTTTGCTGTCATCATAAACATTGGTATGAAATGAAGGACTACTCTTCCCGCAGTGTTTTTCTGCACCAGCATCTGTTCCCTTTTCTGTGTGTATTTTGTAGAAATGACGACCGCTCAGTCTGTTGTGAAATATCCTGATGCCGCATTTCAACACACAAATGTTTCATTATGGAAGAGATTCTTTGGCTGCACACCAGCACAGCTGGCTATCCCTTTCTGATGCAGTACACTGACAACAACTTGCATTTCTATAGCGTCCCTCACGCAGGGCAGGGTCCCAGAGCACACTGGACATGTTCTCGACTGCAAAAGACCACTGTGGTCCATCTCGCTGGTCCCATAGGAAGAAATCATTATTCTTGATTGATATCTTTGACAAATAGCTATTTAATTCTAGGAAGAAGAGGCCATTCAGCCCCTCAAGCCTGTTCTACTATATTACGCTACGGCAGATCTTTTATTCCTTTTCCCAGGTATTTAGCCATCTTTCTTTTAAGCATTTTAAAAATTGTCTCTGCCTCTTGAGTTTACTGACCATCTATCTATATGGAGGGGCTGAAAGGACCTTGAGTGAAAGGCTGGAATTGTATAAAAGTGCAACAAAACAAGTATTTTGTGTTAAAAATTAATGAGCAACCTCCTACTGGTCAATAAAAGCCAAACCCAGTGATTATAAATAAAAACAGAAGTTGCTGGGAGCACTCACCAAGTTGTCGACCTGAAACCTTAACTGACTTTCCTCTCTCCATAGATGCTGCCTGACCTGCTGAGTGTTCCCGGCAACTTCTGTTTTTATTTCAGACTTCCAACATGTGCAGTATTTTGCCTTTTGCCCAGTGATCATAATGTGGAAACCTCCTTGTGACAGGAAAGCCTGACCTGACTTACCTGAGAAGGTCAGGAACATGGCCGCTGGCTTCAGGAGGTAGTCCAGCCTCTTGTTGAAGGACAGCAGGACGCAGACTGTGCCCAGGAGCACGAAGGCGATGCTGATTATGGCGATCGCTGCCGCTGATATGCTGAATTCTACACAGAGAGCGAGAGAGAGAGAGCAACAGACATGGGGGGGGGAAATGCACATTGTTTAATAGAAATTCGTGTCTTGAAACATTTGGACACGATTAAAGGTCTCTGATGTCTCGCATCACCCCTGAGTCGGATGCTCAGCTCAGCTATAATCAACCAGAGCGTGGCTTCGCTGGAGAATGATCAGCAATGAGGGTTCTGGAGTCCTGATATAAACTATAATATCCATCTGACTAACAGCAGCAAACTCAGCCCAAACAGGGCTGTACAACAACAAATTACACTTGTATAGTGACTTCCACATCAGGAGAATGTCCCAGGGATGTAATGTGGTATCCCCAAAGGATAGAGTTCAAAATCCTCGTCCTCGCTTTCAAAGTCCTCCACAGCCTTACTCCTCTTTACCTCTGTGACCTGCTAATTCCTTACCAACCTCTTCGCTCAGCAGGCTCTGGTCTGCTCCATGTCCCCCGTCCTGCCCTACCATCAGCAGTCGAGCCTTTGGTCTTTCTGCCCCAACCCTCTGGAACTCCATCCCACAGTCCCTTCGCCTCGCCCCCTCGCTTGCCTCCTTTAAGTCCTGTCTCAAGACCTTCCTCCTCAACCTTGCCTTCGGTCACCCTCCTACTCTCCCTATCCTCCATCCCACTCCCAGGTCAGGTGCAAATCCTTGACTGTCCGGAGCCTAGGGACATCCTTCCAATGTAAATGGCTCTGTACAAATGTCATTTGTTCTTCTTGTTTTGTGGCTCAGAACCCCCACTGTGTGGCGTGTTTACTCAATGAGCCACCAGAGGAGTAATTAAACAGCCAGAGTATTGGAAGTAGAGCACTGAATGCCTCCCGCTGTAACTTTCTATCTCATTCACAAGTGTGGCCGATATCTGTGTCGGCACTTCACCTCTCATGAATTGCAAAATCAATCTTAGCTTGTACAAATAAAAGATGTTAAGAATGTATCATAGAAGGAGACATTCCATCCAATCAGGAACAATACCCAGTAATAAGCCGTGAAGCAGAGTTTGTCCTAAGGATGAGAGAGAAATCTCAAAGCTCCTGAGTGATCAGGTTAAATAATCCATCAGACTTACCCTTTTGTGTGGTGACTTGGAATATCTCTGCATTCTCCCCAGAGGTAAAGTGTTTGAAGTAGGTGCAGTTATGCTCTGAATCAAAGTATGAAAGTCACAATTAGCTCTAGGAAAGAAACCTTGTACGTGTCTTTAAGGATGTATTTAATTTAATCCAAGAACCAAGCGATCTGCTCTGAAGTCCGTAACTATCTGTGCTGCAAGTGATCAAACTGCTCGCTCTGAATTCATGTACAGTTATATTTTTAAGAGTAATAATCCCTTCAAAATAAATTGGCCACTCAACTGTTTGTGGGACACTACTGTGCGCAACTGGCTGCCACATTTCGCCCACAAAATACAGTCACTCCACTTTACAATTTATTCTGTGAAGCCCTTCAAAGACTTCTCAACAATGTGATAAGATGCTATATTAAATGCAAGAATTATTATTATTACAGTTCAGATGCTGAGGTGATGAAGTCCTTTGCTAACAGCTGCTAAAGGTGTCTTCAGTAACCATAAATTCAAGTGACAAACATTCCCTCCAACGCAGACTGAATCGCCTCCCTATTTGCACAGATGCAATAGCACAAATGGCTCCCTTCCAAGTGCAGAAACTTTCTGTTTCCTGAATCCCACAAAAAAATAAACTCAACAAACCAAACTTTCCTTTCACAACAACTTTCAAAGAATCCTATTGCTGTCCCATTTTGTCACAGGTTGTTTGTAACTTAATACAGTGCACAGTGTATTTTTAACCATAGCGCCATGTGGAATGCCTAGTTGTAAATAGCTGCTCTGTAT
This sequence comes from Callorhinchus milii, assembly GCF_018977255.1. NCBI lineage: Eukaryota > Metazoa > Chordata > Chondrichthyes > Chimaeriformes > Callorhinchidae > Callorhinchus > Callorhinchus milii. Next base: position 2,744,060 of record NW_024704761.1, on the reverse strand, counting down.
TTTGATGATGTTGGGGCTGTGTATCCATCCATTAATCAAGTGAGCTTTGGTGCAAAGTTTTGTCAAAAAATATTCCTTGCATTTGATATAGCGGCTGTATTTGTCAGCAAACCAATTTGCTTTGACCCAGGTCCCACAAATGGCCCTGAAGAGAATGTCCCATTCTAAAGGGTGTAAAAGGATTGAGTGGTCGAGTTACTCATTAAGTGGAGTCCTGTAGTAGAGTGGTTAGCACACTTGCCTCTCAAGCGAGAGGACCCTGACACCAGGTTGGACTGCTTGCTGCATAAGAGTTTGGTTGCTGTGCAGACAGCAGCTTCTACAATATAATAATAATATTAGCCTCAGAAAAGCGATCCGCCAATCGACTAACAACCGGGTTCCTACTTACTGTTGGGTAAACAGAGGCACGTGTGTGGAGTAAGGAAACTTGCCTAAGATTTCGCCCTGTCCGGGAATCGAATCCAGGTCCTCTCGCTTGCGAGGCGAGTGCTCTAACCACTGAGCTACAGGACTCTCAGTGGCTGAAGGCTCTCCCGCCAATGGTGGGGTGGGTGGGTCGGGGGACGTGGAGCAGCCAGAGCGGGCTGAACGGAGGGAACGGGCGGGTTGGTAGGGGTGGGGGGGGGTTCCACTAGAAAAAAATTCACGCACCCAGGTGTTTACACTGTTAACAACCATGTTGGGATATGAAGGGCAAGTGTTATTTTCATTGCTCATTAAATATTTATGGTATTTGTTGCAATGTTCACCAGCCTTGGGACCTCCCCACCACCAAGTGAGAGGTTCACAGCTCTTAGGCTGCCTTCTCGCTCTCGCTTTTTACACTTCCTCTACTTTATTGCCAGTTCTATGGTCATTTGCTGCCCAGGACATTCCTCCTTTCCTGGAGAGCCAATACATTAATTAAAAAGGACATTTGATAGGTAGAAAGATGTCTGAAGGAACCGATTATCAAATGGTTGAAGGGAGAGTGTGGGATTAGCCAAGGTGGCTCTGGATTCCAATTGCTTGATCAATTACCACTTTGGGGAGGCAATTAAATAAACACTTGAAGAATAAAGATACCATTGGCTATTGGGGAAAAGCCTGAAAATGCGGTCAGAGTGGAAGAAATTAACACCAGCGCTGAGGTGGTAGCTGCTGATTTTGGAGTTAAGATGAACAAGTAAGAGAAGCCACCAGCTAATGCACAGTTTGAGGCCAAATGTCAAAAGACCCTGTTTTAAAGGTACGTTTAACTGTTGCAGTTTTTAAACCATGTTGGGAGGGGGGGAGAGTTTGGTGAATTTATTGGCCACTGATATCATCCTTCTAGTCTGAGTTTTACAATTCAGAGCAAGAGGGATTCAGGGCGACTTCATTGCAAAACTTCAATCTTCCGAGTACTAATTATGTTAATATTATTATTATTATTATTACTAATTATGTTCAGAGTGAAACAAGTTGCTTCAGTAAATCAGTCTCCTGCTAGACCAACCCCAGAGCCATGTGTGCATATAAAGCGATGCCGTGGGAGCTGCCTTATAACCGATGTCACGATACCAGTCATACAGAGGCTGCACAGACACCGTGCGAAAGTGACTGGGGAAGAGATACCTTTGTCCATACGGCTGATTATGTATTTTCTGAATTGCAAATCTAACTTCTAACTAGCAATCGGATGTATCTAACTGACTAGCCCCACATAGAAGGAGCAGCGCCTTTCATCTGTTGATACGCAGCTAAACCCAAGGGCATTTTAACCCACCCCATTTAATAGACGGATAAATGAATGGTAGAATAACCCAGGCTGGGTGTTTCATGCCGAGGATGTTTGGTAACTTTCTCAATTAATGAAAGACAAGATTCTGAGCAGCTGTGAGTAGAAAGTGACTCATCTGCTTCTCTTTCCTCCCCCACCACCACACACTTCCCTGGGGTAATGAAGGGTGGGTAGAGAGCTATCAATGCAAAATATCTCAGTTATAAAGTCATTTCTGGGTAAATAAATGATATTAAAAATCTAGTGCTTGCCATTCTATAAATGACTGAGGGTGTGGCAATGGATTAGCAGCAGGTGGTGGTGTGTTGAGCTGTTATTTATAACTCTGATCCTTAAATCATCTTTTGGACTCCGGCTGTGAAGTTTCAGAAATGCGTCCAATGTTATTCTAAAAGACGCGAATCTATTCTGTGGGTTTCCGGGTTAGAGCAATCAGCGACATTTGAGTGGAGAGAGGAACAATGAGAACCAGACCCCAGTGGAACATTCTTGTCTTTAACAACAACAACAACTACTTGCATTTATATAGCGCCCTTCACGATGGGCGGTGTCTTGTGGAGCTTATTTAACAACACTAACTTTATGAACTTGATTTTATTTCTGGGAAGTCGAAGTTTTTTTNATATATATCTATATATTGCCCTGAGAGGCTGGACTCGTTTCTAGTTTTGAGAATCTCCGCTCGCAGAGGGCTTCGATGATAATAATAATTTGATCACTCGACTCACGACTATTTACAGGACACTGCCGTGCGGAATCGGCTGCTGTGTTTCGCCCACAAAATATACAGTCAATTCGCTTTACAGTGCATTCTGTGAAGCATTTTGAGACGTCTCAATGACATAAGGCACCAATTGAAATACAAGTATTATGATTATTCCCTTGGCTCCCGAAGAAAACCCCGTTTGACGATGAGTCATTAGAAATGTTACTTTGTCTTTTAAAAATAAAACTCCGACCCAGTGACTGGGGAAGGACAGTAATTAATTAGAGAATAATGAAGGGAAAATTTTTTCTGTTTGGACTCTGTGGATATGAGTGTACAGATGTATTGGAATAATATAGGAAATAACCAGCTTTGTTATAATAAGAGAAAAATATATATATGGCAGGAGATACACTTGCAGGACAGACCTCTTGGCATTTTTAAGGAAAATAAATGAGTTATGATGTACACTACTCTTGAATTTTCTGAATAATTAGGCAAGTGATGATATTTTCACACCAATGACTCCCAATTGGAAGTAAAAGCCACGAGTAAACATTGGAATGCGGGCAAGAAACTGGTTTAAATGCTGGTGAGACGTGGAATGTCAGCCTGGAAGGAAACCAGCGGAGCCCAAATCCATTGGTGGAATATTTGGACCCTACAGCTGAGATTTGGCAACATGTTCAACGTTTGCCTCTGTGTACGTCGATCTAATTGACTCCTAATCTCGTTGGTTGCTAATTTTAGGTGCTCCTTGCCCTCCTCTGTTTTATAAAGAGGTTTCCCGGACTCACCTCTCCCCCCCCAGTCCAGTCGTGGATTGAGTGACCAAATTATTGTGGTTTTTTTGTATTAAAGCAATGAAGGGTTTGTTAATCCTGATAGAATCAAGAGACAGATGGATGAATCAGACACCTGTGTATTTTTGCCTTGTCTTAGCTGGGGAGACCCTTTTTAAAACCAATTTATTTCACTCTGTCCTGTAAAACCTCATGTAACTGAACACCATCAGCTGTTGTGCACAAGTATCTGGAACGCCATTGCTGCCCAACAGTAATTTTGTCATTAAACACAACATGCATAGTTTTTTTTAAAATAGCAGAGATAATCACTCTTGCATTTTATACTGCGCCCCATCACGTCTTCGGGACGTCTCAAAGCGCTTCACAGCATATACTGCAAAGTAAACTGACAGTATGTTTTGTGAGCGAAACCGGGCGGCCGATTGTGCACAGCGGTGCCCCACAGACAGTCGGGGATCGAAGTGACCAAATTATTATTAATTAATTTATTTATTTATAAAAAAAAGATTATCCCATGAAAGCGATTTGCCAACGGACTAACAACCGGGTTCCTATTGACCGCTATTTAAACAGAGGCGCGAGGAGTAAGGAAACCTGTACTTGTATTATATATATATATATACATATACACACATACACACAAAACTTTATACAACAACAACAACTTGCACTTATACAGCGGCTCTATGGAGGAGCAGTGTCTGGGAACACTAAACAACATATACAGTGTATATATATGTAGATATATATAGTAAAGTGAATTGACTGTATTTGAACAGTTGTCCAATTGCCTTTGGGATGCAGTCGGTGGTTGAAAAGGCGCAAATAAATCTTTTATTCCCCCCACCACACCCCCTGTCCCCCCAACCCCACCACTGTACCCCCACTTCCCCCCCAACCCCCTGTCCCCCCCAACACCCACCACTGTACCCCCACTTCCCCCCCCACCCCTGTCCCCCCCACCCCCACCACTGTACCCCCACTTCCCCCCCACCACCTGTCCCCCCCCACCACCCCTGTCCCCCCCACCCCTGTACCCCCACTCCCCCCTGTCCCCCCCACCCCTGTACCCCCACTCCCCCCACCCCCCACCCCGTCCCCCCACCCCTGTACCCCCACCCCCTGTCCCCCCACCTCCCACCCCCACCCCGTCCCCCCACCCCTGTACCCCCACCCCTGTACCCCCACTCCCCCCCCTGTACCCCCACCCCCTGTCCCCCACGCTCCCACCCCCACCCGTCCCCCACCCTGTCCCCCCACTCCCCCCTGCCCCCCCCCCGTCCCCCCCCGTCCCCCCCCCCCAACTCTTTACCTCTGGTTAGACCGTCCGCCCCGCAGCCTCCGCTGTCCGGACCGGACGCTCGGACGAGCGCCGTCTCTGTGCAGAGTCTCCACAGCCCGAAGTGCGCCCGTTCGCATGTGCCGTTGTGTTGGGCGACGCTCGGGCTGAGCACTGCCCAGTGATCGGTGCTCACGGCCACCAACAGCAGCACAACCCCCACCGCCACCACCGAGAAGGTCGCCCTCACCTTCCCCGCTTTGCCGTCTCCGCTCATCGTTACCGGCGCCGACAGTCCGGGGCTGCGGCTGTGATTTTGTTGGGGGAGGGGGTGGGGGGGGGGGGGGGGGGGGGGGGGGGGGGGGAGGGGGGGGGTGGGGGCTGCTCCTTCCTTGTGCTCACACCCCCCCACACACACCCCACACCCCACCCACCGCCCACCGCCTCCTCCTCCCGATCCGATCCGATCCGCGTCAGGAACGGGATCAGGTTTGACTGTCGTTGTGACAGAGCGGTGAAGTTCACATCTGTTTCACTCACTCACTCCCCCACTCACTCACTCACTCACCCACTCACTCACTCACTTACCACTCACTCACTCACCCACTCACTCACTCACTCCCCACTCACTCGCCCACTCACTTACCCACTCACTCCCCCACTCACTCACTCCCCCACTCACTCACTCCCCCACTCACTCACCCACTCACCCACTCACTTACCCACTCACTCATTCACTCACCAACTCACTCAATCCCACTCACCCACTCACTCACCCACTCACTCACTCACTCACCCACCCACCCACTCACTCACTCCCTCACTCCCCCACTCACTCCCCCACTCACTCACCCACTCACCCACTCACTTACCCACGCACTCACTCACTCACCAACTCACTCAATCCCACTCACCCACTCACTCACTCACTCACTCACTCACTCACTCACTCCCCCACCCACCCACCCACCCACCCACTCACTCACCCACTCACTCACTCACCCACCCACCCACCCACCACTCACTCACTCACTCACTCCCCCACCACTCACCCCACTCACTCACTCCCACCCACCCACCCACTCACTCACTCACTCCACCCACTCACCCACTCACTCACCCACTCACTCACCCACTCCCCCACCCACTCACTCCCCACCCACCCACTCCCTCACCCACTCACCCACTCACTCACTCCCCCCCCCACCCACTCCCCACCCACTCAATCCCACCCACTCACTCACTCACTCAATCCCACCCACTCACTCACCAACTCATTCATTCACTCACTGCCACAGACAAAGACAATCCAATCTGATTGATTGATGTCCCCTCTATTTTGAGTTTTATTTTTACACTTTTTTTTAAGGGGGGAGGGGGAGGGGGGGAGATTAACAAGAAAACCTGTGTGTGTGTGTGTGAGTGTGTGTGGGGGGGGGGGACAGTGTGGAGATTTTAGCTAAAATAGGCTTGAGTGGTGGGACCCACACATTGACCTTCACATCACTTTCAGACCAAAAGAATCTGTGCTCACAGCGAATTCCATTCTGTTAACATGGGGTCGGTTTGGTTTCCCCTGAACGAAGGAAACGCTTCAGAAGCCAAGTCTTTATGTCGAAAATGTGACTTTTTTTTTAAAGAAAAAAGTTATTAATTTCACACCGACAGCTTGCTCTCGACTCGGACCCAAACGGGGATACAGTTTATAAGTTTTTCTTAAACTGTCTTGAATTTTACAGGTACTTTTTGAGCTCCAGAATCCTTACTGTGTGCGTTTGTGTTTTGCAAATTCCTCCTTTTTTTGTGGACTGTAAAATGTCAGGATTTTATGATCTTAATTGCCCAAGTTCAACTGAATGTGGGATTGGAGTTGAGCTGTACAGTTGAGGCGCAATCAACAGCGGCAACAAATTATGTTTACACAGCGCCTTTCATGTCCGGAGTGTGTCCCAAGGCTCTGGACAGTCAAGGGTTTGCACCTGAGCTGCGGGTTGGAGTCGAGAGGGGTGGAGGTTCAGGGAGGGTGGGGTGGGAGGGAGGATCAGCGAGAGTGCGGTCGAGAAGACGGGCCTTGAAGGGGCTAAGAGAGGGGGTGAGGAGGAGGGACCCCAGGATGGAGTTTCGGAGGGTGGGGTCAGGAAGGCTGATGGCAGGCAGGGAATCAATGGCTGTGGAGCCTAAACTTCACTACGCTGAGAAAAGGCTTTAAATTGGTAGGTTGCAGGCATTCTGTTACGTGATTATCCAACTTCGGGCCAACGCAGTTTGACATCATTTGTTAGTGGGATACGGTAAACGTGTGGTCATACTAAGCCCCTCGGTGGGAGCTTTACTAGTTTGTCATTGTCCAATTATGAAGACTTTCCAGTCTGTGGATTAGGCTACAGAGCAGAAGGGAGAGAGGAAAACCTCTCCTCTGAGCCTGAAGACAAAGTTGAAAACTATGAGTTTTTTTTAAGAAATGTGAATATAGAGGCGTCATGTTGTGCACATCTCTGTATCGGTGCTCGCATGAATGAGCAGACTGGACCCTAGGCATATATTGTCTGTTGCCATCTCTCATCTAGCCCCATGAGTAAAGACCACTCTGCCCTCTTTCCCCCCCACCCCTTCCCCAGTCACGACTCTTCTCACTGCTGGGGGGGAGGGGGGGAGGCAGAGTGTGCTCTGTGACTCATTAGTGATGGTTAACATCCTACATATTAATCTGTCAAGATCCTGGTTCTGTTAAGGGAAGCTTTCAGCTGGGATACTTTTAATAAAAATTGGTCACACACTCCATGTCTGCTTTTGTAGGACGCTGCTGTGCGCAATTCGCTGCCGTGTTTCGCCCACAAAATACACAGTCACTACGTTTTACAGTATATCCTGTGAAGCGCATTGAGACATTTTGACGACGTGATAAGGCGCTATATCAAATGCCAGGATTATTATTATTACTTAATAGCGTCTTTTCATGTCAATGACTGAGTGTTTCACAGGTAAATTTTGGGTGGGTTTAGTGACCTTTTTTCTTAAAAAAAAAGACCAGCAAACGATAGCAGCGGAGACCACCCCACACTGCAGAGCATTGCAGGAATTCATGGTAACAAGAAATGAATAGCAAACGCATCAAGCTTGCCTATACTTCACTTCACATAGGGGGGGGGGAAGGGGGAGATAAACAGTCAGTGAAGGAACTACAGTAAACTCCTGATAGCTCATCACTCCGAGGGAAAAGGGCTCAGTGACTAGTTATCCAGAGTGGCAAATTAGCCATACGTAAATAAATATTCTGCGAAGCGCTTTGAGATGTCTCAACGACATAAGGCGCTGTATCAAATGCAAGGATTATTACTATGATTAAATGCAGCCAGGATATTGACAGCATGATGACTTAAGTGGTAGTGACAAGTTAAGCTGGGGTCGAGTTATCAAGAGTTTACTACTGAATACAGTACAGCCAATGCATCCCCTCCTTTCATTCCACCTTCACACAACAGTAGATGCTCACTGCTATACATGTATTACTTTATTGCCACAAATACTTTACAGTAATCCAGCGATACCCATGTACAGACAATGCCATAATCTCAGAGTGAAAGATCCTCTATCTTTCTCTCGCTCTCTCGCGCTCTCTAATCTCAGTTGTTAAAAAAAAATACTTACACAATATCAGGGGATTTTTTTTTTGAAATATTGTTGCCACACGATATGTACAGCTCTAAACTCTTTAAACATCATCTTTACAGTGAAACACGCTTCTGCCTAACTCGGTGAAAAAAATACAATAGAGACGGGAGAAATCTGCATTCATTTAAACAAACACGTTCACAGCAAGATAGCAAAGCACCGCGTAACCATTCACAAGGAGGTGAAAGGAGCCTGCCCTGTAAATATCATTTGACACCTAGAACATTTCCTTAAAATAATCTTTTTCTTCCAAGGTTCAAATAAAAAATAAAATTAAACTAAATCGACTACTTTTTTTTTATAAACGTGTGATTGCAAACGGTTTTTCTTTGTTTTAAACGCTCAAAAGTTGGTTGGGAAAGTTCTTCCAAAAAAAAAAAAACACAACGCAGAGACTTTATAGGAACATCTGGGGGCATTGAGTGAGAGATTCTGTGCCTGACAACCTGATAGGAGTCAGACTTAAACAGCCCAGCAATCTTGCCCATGTAGCCTCCATGACACTGACCATCACCTAAAAGTGGAGAAGGAACTACAACAATAACTTGCGCTTATATAGCGCCCTTCATGCAGGGCAGCATCTCGGAGCGCTTAACGGTGGCGGAGACTAACGCCGAGCTGAGGGAGGAGGTGACCGTAAGCACGAACGAAGAGAAAGGTCTTCAGTTGTGATCTAAAAGAGGGGAAGGAGGAAGCAAGGTGGAGGGGTTGGGGGAGAGAGTTCCAGAACTTCGGGGTGTAGTGGCGGTAAGCGAAAGTGGCTGGAACCACCAGGGTAGTGGATGAATCTGCACTTCACTGAGAGTTTAAACGTGTTTTGAAAAGTATCAAAGGAAAGAAAAATAAACAGACTATTTAGACTAAAATTTGTATCTAGGTAACTTTAGTATCTATGTTAAATGCGACATAAGACAACGTTTATTGAATGTTACAAAACTGTTCTCAATATTAAACTTGTTTTATGACTATCTGAACACAATTGGACCCATTAGACTTCCAACAGAAGATTGGAGTTTCTTTTCCTTCCCCTCCTCCCTCGGACTTATTTATTTGGTTGAAACTTTTTGGGACTGTGAGCTGTTCTCTATCCATCCCGATCCCATCTCCTCTTTGACTTCATTATGGAACTCGCCAATGTTCATTACCTGGTGGTTTCCAGGGATCCACAAGGAAAGAGGAACAATGTGGTGTGTGTGTATGTGTGTGGGGGTGTATGTGTGGGGTGGGGGTGGGGGTAAGAGAGGAGAAACTGGCCCTTTTATTGGTGGACTAGTGACTTGTCAAACCTCTTGTCTCTCCATCACCAAAGTAGAAGGGAGTTAAGTTGGTCCTTGAGGGTTTTTTCCCCCCACTCAAGCAGCGTCAGACTGGGGTTGTCCGTCGGTTGACTATGTTCATATTGAGCCCTTCTTTGAGTTCCTTCTGGAAGCAGTTATGGACTTGCAGGAAGCTCTCCTCTGGATCCAGATGGTAGCTGGCAGCAATGGGTGGCTTGGAGGTGTCTCTGGTCAAGGTGTACATGGAGATTTCGGTGATAGGCACCGTGCTGCTCACCACCTTCATGTTGGGAGTGGAGATATCCCGAGCCGGGGATGGCTCCTCAGATCTCGAGCTGGAGCGAGACCGTCTCCGCTGCCTGTATCTGTAGGTGGACATCCTGGCGTAGGGCGAGGAGGAGGTCTTTAAATACTCCCTGTGCGTTTTGGTTCTCACCTCCTTGTTTTTGTCGATATAAATGCTCACAGCGAGCACGCCGGTCATTTCGGCCACGATAAAGGACAACGCCCCAAAGTAAAAAGACCATCCGTAAGAATACATGCTCTTCTTGTCGTCGTCCTTATCCCAGGGATTGCCCATGTTGCTCGATATATACACGATTATTCCAATGATGTTGCTCAGTCCTGGGAGCAAAAGAAATTCAGAAACCAGGTCAAATCAGAGCTGTCCCAAAACCTGTTCCCAAAGTGAGATATTGAGACCGTTATTTGATCTGGAATTCCCAGCCTCGTATTGACGTACACGGAAATGGTCTGAACATTTACTGCCAGCTAAGGCTCCTCGTGAGCCTCTCACCCAATGAATGATAAAATGGGAACTAGGAGTGCTGCAATGTAGTGGTTAACGCGTTTGCCTCGACAACGAGAGGACCCGGGTTCGATTCCCAGCCGGGGCAAAACCTTAGACAAGTTTCCTTACTCCACACACGCGCTTCTGTTTACCCAGCAGTAAGTAGGAACCCGGTTGTCTGTGTTGAGTAATAATAATAATAGTTTCATTTGATATGGTGCTTTTCGTATCTCGCAGGATTTGCCATCAAGTGTAGTAAGTGTATTATTATAGGCGAAGGTAAAAGTTCTTTTTGCGTTGAGTGCCAGGTGTGTGCGGTCTGCATGTTGTTGGTGTGTTCTTTGCGTGTTGACTTTTTCTGGGGTGTCGGGGGTGGGGTGGGGGGAGGACGAGGAGAGGGGAGGGGGCTAGTGCTTACCTGCCGCTACAAAGAGAATGCCAGCGCTCAGCATGATGTTGGTTTTGCTGCTGTACAATCTGCCTGCTCCAACACACAGGGCTGCCAACAGCAGCAGGATGGCACTCAGGATAGGGAATAAGCTGGACGCACGAACTATACCTAAACACGGAGAGGATCTGTGACACTTTACCACCACATCCCGTCTTTGCCACAGTGAAAGCTTCATGATAAACATTGTAACCGTCGAATGGCTATCATTAGATGGCACTGATCTAGATTCGTAGGAACAGGAGGAGGCCATTCAGCCCCTCGAGCCTTTGCCAGCTCTCTGAAACAGCTGTCCAACTAGTCCCACTCCCCAGCACTTTTCCCCGTAAAATGACATTTCTAACAGTGTAACATTACATCACTGAAATACTCACGTAAAAGGTACTCAGATCCTTCCTGGTCGTAATCGTCATCATCAGGAAAATAATTAATTCGGAAACAGTTTCCTTTCTGAAGGCCTGAAACGATGGAAATTAGCAGGTGACGGCCCCATAAAAAGGAATAATAATAATAATAATCCTTGCATTTGATACAGCACCTTTCACGTCCTCTAGACGTTTCAAAGCGCTTCACAGAATTCACTGTAAAGTGAATTCACTGTATACTTTGTGGGTGGAATGCGGGATTAACACTATCATTTTAGAGGATAAAATGTGAAATATCCTTATACTTTACTGCCTCCTCAGTTCTTAACACTGTCCCATTTGTGAGATGAATGAATCGCAACCTTGACCTATCTTTTGGTTGCGCTATCAGCTTTTTACTTGAAAACTTCCGAAAGTAAGTGGTTATAATCCTCCCAAGTCTTTCTCTCTCTGCTCCTCCCCCCACTTCCCCCCCCGGCCCCCAATCGGTTTCTAACTAGCATTTATTTAACTTACTGGTTTTACAGAGTAGAACAAATAGCTTGTTGTAAATTGGGTGCAATTCTCTTGTGTCCCATAGTGGGATATGACATAAATAACTAGTGTTACATGTACTTTCTTGTTAAAAAAAATACTTTTATTCCTGCCCTCCGCCCCACACCAACATCAGGTATAAATGAGTATAGTAATTGGGCGATTAAGGTTTGAGAATAGACAATGGATTGAATTCCAGGTTCTTTACCTTTGATAGAGGGAGAGCTTCTTAACAGCTGTGGGCTTCAGTATTTATCAACAATAGTCCTCGCAACTGATCCTGCACCAAGAATTTCTAAACATCTCCAATCGCTTCACACAGAATAGCCGTCATGTCTAGCGACTGTGTTTCTAACCTAATGTGCACTGTTAAGGTTCCACAAAACAGCCGTGATGTGAATGACCAATTTACAACAACAATAAAATTACATTTACACAGCGCCTTTCACGTCGGGAAGGAAATCTCAAGAATCTGGACAGTTAAGGGTTTGCACCGAACTGGGGGTTGGAACCAAAAAGGTTGGGTTGGAGGGGGTAGAAAGAGAGAGTGGGGGTGAGAATAGGGCTGAAAGCACAGCCAAAGAGGAGGAATGCGAGCTAGAATTATTCTCTTTTTTTAAAATACTATCGTATGGATCTTTAACAACCACCTGAACAAGGCCCTTGTTCCAATGTGTAATACCTCACATTTGGCTCCAGTAATAAGATCCATGCCCCTCCAATAGCTACTTAATTGGCCCCAATCTTCACTGCTATCGTTCTCTCATTCACTTGTCTCGCTTATTATGAACAAATTGCACAGTATTATACAAAACAAAAATCTGGTGTTCAGAGAGTCCTCTTGTACTTTTTGACCCTTAAATTGTTTAATTTCGGTTTGGTTTGTAAAGAGGGTGGACACTAAATTAATCTGAAAAAAAAATCACTGGTCTGTAAACTAACACACTCGCAAATCATTGCGCCAGACCCACTTGTGCTCTCGGCTTTAGCTGCAAGTCAGTGCCAAATCTGTAGGAAGAAACTCGCATAAGGAGTTGATGCCCAAATCCCCAAGTGGGAGTCTGGAAAATCAATTGGCCAGCGTTTACCTCTGACTGCTTCCTCTGCCCTCCTGTGGCAGCCTGGCTGCTCAGCAGGTTTCCCTACCTCCTCTGCCACCGCACAGCGGAATAAATCGCAAGCAAACATTTTCTTTTTAAACATACAGAGACAAGGCGGTGCTTTGGTTAACCTTGAATCTTGATCCGATCGCTTTTAAAAGGGAATACTGTATTGTTGAATAATAACCCTTGCATTTGATGTAGCGCCTTATCAAGTCGTTGAGACGCCTCAAAGAGCTTCACGGGATTACACCATGAAGTGAATTGACTGTATTTTGTGGGCGAAACGCGGCAGCCAATTGCGTACAGCAGGAATTAGACAAACGTTTTGGGAAAATAACCGATGCATTAAATAAAAGGGAAGAAGGGACAGAATGAGATCAGGGTGTCAGAAAACCAGCACAGACCCTATTAAACCTGATGGCCTCCCATACCGTGGATGCAAATGATTTATTCTATGTTATTAAAACGGGGATGTTTTTGAGGAAGGAATTTGTTCATCCCTGGCATTCGTGTTGCAAAACAGTCAGCGCACACACCACCTGCTGTGCTTCTGTCAACACTGAACTCCACTAATACTGGGTTGTCATCCCAACGCCATTCAGAATTCACACAGATTGACGGCTCAGATCTGTTGCTTGTTAAAAAAAATATATATTTTTTAGCAGAGGCCCTGATTCCGAGCAAGTGCCTGTTGCTTGATCTGTTTTCAGGCATATTCTAATCTCAGCACAGATTGAGGGGACTGGCAACCTATTCCTACAGCAAGTTCCTGTGCACCATTCCTGCTTGGGTACCCAGCAAATGTCAGCCAATGCCTATAAGAGGAAGCCCTTTATAAAAAATGAACTGTCACCTCGCTTTTGCTCATGATTCCGCTTGGATAAAGGCACCACCACCTGGTTTGCGTATTAGGACTGTGTATTAGGACTATATTCGCCTAATACACAGTCACTACATCCTACAGACAACCTGAATCTCTGAGATTTTTTTTGACCTGATGAGGTGCTGCTATTACAGTATTAAATGGAAAGGTTATCATCATGTGAGCAAATGTGAACCATAAGGTTACAGGTTGGCATCTTGTTGAGGTAACCAGGGAAGTGCTAAGAGGGGGATTGAACCGGCTCCTGGGTTGAGTCTGTGAAGTTTCTCAGCTTCTGATTGACACCCAGAGACCATTGCTGGGAGGTGCCCATTGAGCGAGGCTAGAATCGGGCTCGGCTGTTGTGGACCCTAGAGTTGACCCTGAAGCCCGACACTCACACATGGACCATCGCCACTTGGGCCAGTCACTGAAGGGCGATCAACACACAAAGAACTAATAATAATAATCCTTGCATTTGATACAACGCCTTATGTGTTTGAGACGTCTCAAAGCACATCACAGAATGTACTGTAAAGCGAATTGACTGCATATTGTGTGGGCAAAACGCGGCAGCCAATTGGGCACAGCAGCGTCCCACAAACAGTCGGGGATTGAGTACCCTGGAGAATCCAAAAAGGAAAGGCCTTGTGGAAGGGAGGGGAGAAATTTGGAAGAGAAACTAATGGGACCAGTCAGATTAATAGAGCCCTTTCATTCCCTCTGGATGCTTCCCAGTGTCTAATTGCGCTCCCTCGCTGGACCCCGAGAGAGGAGAGAGAGACAGCACTCAATGCTATCGTTGGCATGGTGCCATCATGGCTGGGGAAGGCTGAATAAAGCTGAGAGACACCTGGTGCACGAGGTCTGCCAGGCCCACTTTAGAGGCGCTCGGCTTCAGTAGGAACGCAGTGGAGTGAGAAAAGCATGAATGAAAACTCTGCATTGTCTATTCCTGCCGTACGGTGGATAATGTACTTCACAATTGTTCATTGGTTCCATTCACCAACTCTTCTGTGCCAGCACATAACTGGCACCTGCAAGAAGTGCAACACACTAGTCAGTGCCCATCTCAGCTGCCCAATTGGGTCGATACTGAGATGCCTCTCTTTTGGGGTGGAGGGGGCAAGCCAGGGGTTAAGGTCACCCTCACTAAAAATTGCTAGTGGCTAACTTATTTACCCACCCGCCTGTGAAACTGTAGGGTGACTTTATCTCATTAAAACCTCTTTGTAACTGAGAAGGGTGCATTCTCTGCGCATTTATCATTCTGTGATATTTCATTTCTAATTGCCCAGTGGCTTAGATTCTGGCAATTAAAACCAGCCAGTGAGGCACAGGAGGGCTCATTCTGTATGTGTGTGTGTGTGTCTCACCAGTGATTGCATTAAGAATGGACACACTCCTCACTCACATCACCTGCCCCCAGCCCAGCTCAGCCTCGATCACTTGTGTGCATGCAGTGGTGGGTGGGTGGTTGGGGGCAAGAAAATCAGGATGAAACTTCTCATCCCTGTAAACGGAAATCACCTTCACCATTCGTGGCA
Source organism: Callorhinchus milii (assembly GCF_018977255.1). NCBI lineage: Eukaryota > Metazoa > Chordata > Chondrichthyes > Chimaeriformes > Callorhinchidae > Callorhinchus > Callorhinchus milii. The sequence continues at coordinate 2,728,906 of NW_024704761.1, read as the reverse complement.
AGTGCTTGGATTAAAAATCCCATCTTCTCTTCGCAAAGGCAAACTTGGTCTTACATAAAGGCATTGGAGCCATCTCCAGTGCGGGGAGAGGCGAGGTCTGACCTGTCCTATTGTATTCAGCAGCAGTGATGTGCCTTTCAGCCCAGACACACGAGCTGTCGTCAAGAATAAGACAGGAATGTGCTCACCGAGTCTATGTGCTAAGATTAGCTGATTGAATTAGACGGCAGAAGATGTGCAGCGAAGCGGAGACTGTGCGTGCGTGTGTGTCTGTGTGTGCGCGTGCCTCTCCTCAAAGCCACGGTCTCCACTTAAGGGGCTCGAGTCGAGCAAGTAAATGAGATTAACGACGGAGAAGAAAGCCAATATTTCATTGCCAGACTGTCTCTTCTCATCTCCTCTCCACCCCCACCTGCCTTGAATGTCAACCACTTCCCACTGACTCACGACCCAGCAGTTAGCCACTGCCGTTCAACAATAACAAGCCTCGCATTTGATATATAGCACCTTATCATGTTGACAAGACGTCTCGAAGGGCTTCACAGGTTATACTGTGAAGTGTAGTGACTGCATTTTGTCAAAAAAAAACCCTTGCTGTGTTTTTTTTTGAATGAAAGGCAACTTTCACTCCCTGGAAAGCCAGTGATGGGGCTGAGATGAATTTATTAACAGGATGGATGGATAGCTTTGCTGTATCGATGTTAAGTTTGGACCAGGGGCAGAGGAGGGGGAGGAAGAGGTGGGGGAGAGGAATAGTGGGGGAAATCCAGCTTTGGCACCTTTTGTGCCTTTTTCTTCCTCGAAGAAAAAAAAGATAGTGTGTCTGTGTTGCATTAAATGGGTCCAATTCCTTTGAAAGCCAAACGTTAAACCAAACCCATCCGCGATCTCTCCATCCCAAAGCCAGTCACGAACTGCTCAAGTTAACGTGTGGCTATTTTTATTGATTTAGGGTTTTTTTTTTGTGGAGGGGGGGGAAGGGGGTGAAGAGGATAAATACCCTTCTCCCTCCCATCTCCCTATCCCACATTCCCAGCATGGCGTGCTTTTCCCAAACACCTGGAAACGCAAAAAACACGCAAAAATCCTACATTTTTTGCCCCCCATCCACTCCTGCATTTTTGCAAACGCTCGATTTCCGCTCCAAAAAAAAAAAAAGGGGGGAAATGAAAGAATCTATTGCTTCGGCAGCAAAAAAAATATATTATAATAATAATAATGTTCCTTTATATAGAGAGAGAGGGAGAGAGAGAGAGAGAGAGACGCCACTTGCACTCAATTAGGGAGGGAGTGAATCAATTTCTGGGGCAGAATAAATTAATATAATAGTAATATTTCTTTTGAGAGAGAGAGAAAACGCCAGTTGCACTCAAATGGGGGGAGGGGGGGGGGGATAAGAGGGGGTGAGGGGAGGAATGAGAGGGGGAGTGGGGGGGGGGAAGAGAATCAATCAATTTCAAGGGCAGCAAAAAAAAATCATAGCCCTAATAATATTTCTTTTGAGAAAGACAAAAAAAAAGAAAGAAAGAGGGAGAGACAGAGAAAGAAAGAAAGAAAGAAAGAAAGGAAGGAAGGAAGAAAGAACGAAAGAAAGAAAGAAAGAAAGAAAGAAACGCCAGTTGCACTCAAAAGGGGATGAGTGAGTGTGGAGTGAGTGAGTGAGTGAGTGTCTGTCTGTGTGTTGTGCGTTCGTGTGGAAATGAATCCGTTTCTGGGGGCAGAGGGAGAGAAAAAAATAATAGGGGATAATAATAATAATAATAATAAAGATTTTTGGGGATGGGGATGGGGATGGGGTGGAGGGGAGGGGGGAATGAGTGAGGGAGAGAGGGAGGGAGGGAGGGGAGGGGAGGGAGGGAGAGAGGGAGGGGAGTGAGGGAGAGCCCAACCCCAACCCCACCAGCCCAGGCACCAGAGCCCACCTCACCTTCCACACAGCAGATCCTCCAAAGCCCCGAGTGGATCAGGGCGGCTCTCTCCTTCTTCACTTGACTGTCGTCTGCGGTGGCGTTGGTGCCGTTGCAGATGTGAGCCCGGGAGTACAGCCAGTAATCGGTGCCGATGGCCACGGTCATCAGACTGAAGGCTGCGAACGAGCCCATCATCGTGAAGAGCATCTGGACGCCGGGGTCGCACCAGACCATGTTGTCTCATAGTCCTGCCCCAGCACCGCGCGGGTTCAGCGGCGACCACCACCACCACCGCCACCACCGCCACCGCCGCCCGCACAACCGCAGCCCCGCACAACCGCAACCGCAGCCGCCAGCGGCGGGGCGAGGGCTCCTGGGCTGGTGCTAGCGGGCCGGCAACCTCCGCCACCGCACATCCCCGCTCCCCATCGGCGATGCTCTGTCGTTCCTTCTTCCTCTCGCTCTGTTGCTCGTTTATCCGCTCTGTTGCCCTCTCCTCTCCTCTCCCCCTCCCCTCTCCTTTTCTTTTCCCCACTTGCACCCCACCTCCTCCCCCCTTCTCTCTCTCTCTCTCTCTCTTCCCCCTCCAAAAAAAACACTGGGAAGGGGTTGAGGGGGTTTGGTTGTTGTTGTGGTTGGTGGTGGTGGTTGTTGGGTTAAACAGTCGATCCAATTCCTGGTCTGTTTTCCATTCCAAACACTCACTCCCTCTCTATTTTCCTCCCTTCGTTCTTTCTCTCTCTCTCTCTTTCTCTCTCTCTCTCTCTCTCTCTCCCCCCCACCCCCCCCAAAAAAAAAAAGACACGACTTTTTTTGTAAAAGAATGAAACGAAAATAATTCACCCCCCAAAATAAAAGCTGTGGCTTAGGAAACTTTTTAATCAATCCAATCAATCAATCAATCAATCAATCAATGGATGGATGGATCAATCAATAATCTCCAGCCCAGCAGTAGTTTGATCTATTTTTTTTTCATTTGAGTTGTGTTTCCTTCCCCCTCTCCCCCTCTCCAGCCTCTGTCCCTGGTGCTGCAAACATACACAACCTCCCGCCGATAAATGGGGGAATAAACAAGAAAAGCTTTTAATGAGAATTCAGGAGCCGCGTCAATGCTACTCCCTCCTCCCCCTCCTTTACTCGCTTGTCACTGGCTCTGTGTTACGTGACCTGGTTCCTCCAATCTCCCTCCCTCCCTCCCTCCCTCCCTCCTTTTCCCTCCCTCCCTCCCTCCTTCCCTTCCTTCCCTGGGCTAAGACCTCATTGAGATGCTCTCCGCCAGCTCCACAACCCGACAGAGACCGAGAGAGCAGACAGACAGCTCGATCCGGATCAACAGGCGAGGAAAGGGGGACTTAACGCCTGTCCTGGTTTGTGAGTAGGAACCCGGTTGGGTTGTTGGTCCATTGGCAGGACGGCTTTCCCCGGGGAAGGGGTTGGGGGGGGGGAATAATCCCTCTCGGCGCAAGAGAAATGCGGTCCCTCTGTCTGCGGGATGCTGCCGTCCGCAATTGGCTGCCGGGTTTCGCCCGCAAAATACGCAGTCAATCCGCTTTTGCAACCACGGTATATTCTGCGAAGGGCTGTGAGACGTCTCAACGACGGGATAAGGCGCTGCGTCAAAGACGGGGATTATTGTTATTGTTATCGGGGACGTTGCTCGGTGACCTCCGTCTGTCTATTAGAATAATAATAATAATAATTAATAATAATGCATCCATTTGACATCGGGCCCTTATCACATGGTTGAGACGTCTCAAAGCGCTTCACGGAATATACTGTAAAGTGGAGGGACTGTGCGTTTTTGGGGGTGAAACATGGTGTCCAGTTGTGCACAGCAGTGTCCCACAAGCAGTCGTGGATTGAGTGACCACATCTTTTTTTGAGGGATTATTACCCCCGCAAAGCGATCTGCCAATCGATTTAGCAACTGGGTTCCTACTTACTACTCGGTAAACAGAGGCGTGTGATGAAAGGAAATTGCTGAAGGTTCTGCCTCGCCCTGGAATCAACCTGATACAGACTGTTCCCCCACCCCCACCCCAGCTCAGCCTCAAACCCACTATAAGGTGTTTAAGCAGAATTAAGATTGACTTTCATTGCCTCCCAACTAATAGCTACACCCCACCAGCAATGCAAAAGAAGTTGAAGTTATTCCCTGTTCAGTTGTTGACCCCCTTCCCTCTCTCCCTCCCTCTCAGACGGATGCGACAATGAGTTTTGGGTGAGACACTTGTGGACGTGGGTGTATATATGGGTGAGATGCATACAGTATATGGTGTATGTTTGTAAACAAGTACAAAGAGGTTTGTTCAAACACTCTCCTCCTTGGAGAACTTCACGCGGAGACTGTCGGTATGACACAAATGGAACCAATTAGTCACACACTTATATGTGTTTGAGAGAAAGAAGAGTTCCTTTTCTGGCCTGTACTCTATTGGGGGAGATGGTTTGGCAGCTCAAAGCGTGAAACGAAACGTGACCAGAAGCACATTTGCTTTGTGTGTCCGGATGTTGCCGACAAGTGGAGGGGGCAGAACTGGTGGTCAATGGGGGTTATTGATTCAGTCGGCAGGAACTGGCTGTTATTTGTTGGCCTGACTCAAGGCTGGCAATGGTTGCTGGTGCCTGGCTCTGAGCTGCCTTTCAATAGGCCATGTTTGACAATTCTCTCACGTGTAAGTCGCTCATCACTGCTTTCAAGTCTTTTAATAACTAGGCCGGTTCTCTTTTTGATGGGCGGGGTGGGGGGGGGGAGAAGGGGGAAGAAATGGAGAGCTTATTTTAAGAGTAAATTGGTTAGCGAATCAGTTAGAATGAGGAGTTTCAAGGTGTTGCTCACTCACTCACTCACTCACTCGCTTCCTTTATCACATCGTTGAGAATTGTTCACAGAATATACTGTAAAGTGGATTGACTGTATTTTGTGGACGAAACGTGGCAGCAGTGTCCCACAAACAGTCGTGGATTGAGTGTCCAAACTATTGGGGGGTTTTTAAGGGATTATTACCCCCAGAAAGTGATCACCCTATCGACTAGGTTCCTACTTACTGCTAGGTAAACAGAGGCATGTGGAGTAAAGAAACTTGTCTAAGGTTTTGCCCCGCCTGGGAATTGAACCCAACTCCTCTCGTTTGCGAGGCGAACGTGTTTACCATTACGCTACAGGATGAGATATTTGTACATCATAGGATCTACATCAAAAGTAAAGATTATTTTCTTTATTTAAAATCAAGGGTTTCTGAGATATCTGATGATTATAATCTCCATCATTAGCACATTCATAATAAGCAACAGCAGCACATTATCCTTAATATGTTGCTTTTTTTTAACTTTAAATTTTTAATTAAAATGGATTAATGTTTTCCTGTGCGTCGGATAATTAGTTTTTTTTTCAACTCGACTGGACTCATTTAAAAGAATAACTTTGAAAGCATTTCTCACTCAGGAATGTGCTGATGTGTGTTATAATAATAAATAATCCTTAATAATAAGACAATTGCACAAAGCAGGGTCCAGCAAACGGTCACGGCCAAACTATTATTATTGTTTTTGGCGGGAAACAAATGGCTTGTAGGAACTTCAAAGATCTCGCGATTTTCACTGAGTCGACATTTAATGTTCACCAATACGATCCACACATTTTTATTTATTCAAGAAAAGAAATTCTATCTGGGTCAAGCATGCATTATTCAAAATTCACATCCTGAGAGAAAACACAAAGAATAAAGCCTGACTTTAATAAAATGATTTCACTGTAAACTGTGATCTCTTCCTTGACTTGCCAATATCCACAAGTTGCTGTAGCGTGAGAATCGGTTTCAATTGTTTCTCCTGGTGTCCTGGCCAACAATCTCCTGCCCCCCACCCCCCCTCCACCCCAATATAATTTGGTCACTCACTCCACGACTGTTTGTGGGACGCTGCTGTGTGCCACGTGCGCCCACAAAATACACAGTCAATCCACTTTACAGTATATTCTGTGAATTGCTTTGAGGTGTCTCAACGATGTGATAAAGTGCTATATCAAATGCAAGGATTATTATTATTAAATGTCTCTGACTGCTCATCAACCTTGCTGAGCTGAATTTCTAAATAACACTGAGATGCCGTGTGGATTGCAGAGTGGAATGATATGCATAGCTGACACTTGAAATAAACCATACACAAAAGAATTCTTCCTTTTCTCCCTCAGCATGCGTGTGTGTGTGTGCGTGTGTGTTTGCACACACACACCAGACAGAGGGACAGACACATGCAGACAGATACACACATACACTGCACACACCACCACACGCAGACAGATACAGACCGACAAGCATGCACAAAGGCATGCTTGGAGACCCAGACCGAACTGACCACAATTGAGCTATTTCAAGTCTGTGCTACAGGCATGTATGTTGCAAAGGTCAGAGTGGCTGATGCAAATGCTCTGCTCATACAGAGCAAATGTCAGCAGATTCAATAGGAAATATTGTTTTCAGAAATGCAGGAGTTTGGCATATGGAGGTATGAAGATGCATTTCAACTTCATTTCCTACGGTTTTCCTTTATTCTTTACTCAGAGAGAGTGGGTGCAGAGGTGTTGCCCTGGTTATTTAATGCCAGACACCAAGAAGCAGCACAGATTTCTGACTCTTCCTCTTCCCTCCCCCACCCCCCCACCCCCCCACCCCCATCTCTCCGAGTTTTCTCCACCCACCACCAGCTTCTACAGTATCCTGTCATCACTCAGATCTGGGTTTGACCACAATGGTATCTCTAGGCTTGGAAGAGTATTAGCACTAGGGCAGAATCCAAATGACTGCATTTACAAACTTTTTGGTGTTGGGTTTGCCTAAAGCTCTCTGCTGTCAACATGTGTCCATGCCTTTGCCTAGTCCTCTGACGCTGAGCTAACCAACTAGCCTTCCTGCAACCCTCCAGTTTTCTTTCACTGAACCTTGACGTATTTGCAGTTCCTTGTAACTGAGTCGCAAGTGAGAACAGTGGGATTGGCTTGGCTTTTTCTATTGATCGGATGATCAGAAGAGACCGGTGATGAGGGTCTGTATGACGTTGACCTCTGAAATCTTCAATTCTGGAATGGGAAGCTCACCCCCCTCGCCTCTATTGATGTAAATAATATGTAATATATGCAAGTACCCTTTCAGATGATTGTTATACCAACTGTTTGTGGGCGAAGGATGGCAAGTTGCAAAGCACCTAGAGCTGGTGAGAAGCATATGTGGACCATTTCATGATCTCACAGAGCAGTGGTGGCTAAGTGTTAGCTTCACTGTTTGCATCAATCCTGCAGAGAGCTTTAGGCAAATGTAACACCAAATATTGAGTTTATAAATGCAGTAGCTTCAGGCTCCGATTTAGTGCTAATGTGGATGACTTCCAAAGCCTAGATATCTCTACAACATCCGGGGGAGGATTCTGCTCAATTGTCCTACCCCAAAATGTCATGTCCTTTCAAGCTGGTTCTGATTAATGTGATTTTTGTTTTGCTTTCTTAAAATGTTGTTTTTTTTTTTGCAAGTGCAAATTTTTGTATATCTGACCACTCCAACCCGAGCTTACACAGGGTCGATTGACTGTTATCATTAGATTCATAATTAAGCAAAAGAAATCTGCTGTATCCTGTACTGCATTGAATTGCATATATATATTACTGTGTGCTGTCTGTTGCAATTCATGTGTAGTCATTTAGAGGCCAAGAAGGAGCCACATCAGATGCAGTGATGAGTGAGTAATGTATACCTTCCCTCCATTGTTTAACAGTTAATCGGAGATTAGTCTGTTTGCAATTGGCTGGTCGCATCTGTTTCAGAGAGAGAGAGAGAGTGTGTGTGTGCCTAGTGGAGAAATTTATAATAATAATAATCCTTGTTGCATCACATCACTGAGGCATCTCAAAGCTTCGCAGAATATACTATAAAATGGAGTGACTGTGTTTTGTGGGCGAAATTCCACCTGGACTGTGATTTCAAGTCCCGATGTGGAGCTTGATTCCTCAGCCTTCTGTCTCGGAAGCAAGAGTACTGCCAACTTGCACCCTACCTACACAATTTAAATGTGTATCAATATATGTGTATACACATGAATCCGTGTACCCCGTTATACAATATGGTGATGTGTGCGCACACTTAAATCTGTGTACATGTATGTTTTGTAGATATAGGTTATACGTGTGTATTCTATGTGTGGGTGTATTTGTGTATATTTTGATTGTGTGTGTGTGTATATATGCTCTGTCTGTGTGCGTTTGTTTGATTACTCTGTATGTTTGATTATGCTTCTTGTGATGGATTTATAACAAACCTAGGCCGGGGTTTTAGATTGTAAGAGCACTTGACAGGCCCTGCAGATTGAATGCTAATTATGCAGAAGATTTATGTGTTTAAGTGAGATTTTTATTTATGATCTTCACTAGCTCAGAGTAATTGGCTGGGCTGATACAACAGACAGAATAATTACTGCTGCTTCCTCCGTCCCCTTCGCCAGGAGACTTGCAGTGATTCCAAGAACTGTGGCACAAATGCAAACATTTTTTTGGTCAGCTGGGTGTCTGACATGTGGAAACCCATCACCGTGCTTAAGAGTATCCAAACCAAGCTGAGAATTGCACTTCGAGACGTTTTCACTCCTGAAGTACAGTAAAAGCCTGGCATCCAGACCTGTGGATTCAGATGGTCTCTCTGTTCTTCAGGTTATTAGTTTATAGACACTTGTCCATTGAAAGCCGCAGTTGATCCGAGAGCTGTCTATGGTGCTGAACGTGGCTGTAGTGACTGAGTAGGGTTGGGGCTGGAAAATGATGATCAAAAGTGCAGTCGAAAAGGTAATTGCTAAGGAACAGGATTGTTCTTGCCCTTCAAGCTGTGGGAAGGAGCGGAGAGTCCCAGGAAAGAGGAAAAATATTTTTAATTTAAGAGAAAAAGAAACATCAACCTGTTTTATATTTTATTTGTGTTATCCTTGGCTTTGCCTTAACCAAGAGCCCAGATGGTGAAATTACATCCTCAATGTTTACACAGCCAGTGGCTCTGTTTTTTCATAGAGTTAAAAAAAGGTGATAAAAGACCTGACTGATCCGAAGAAGCAGGATTGTTTTTCTCTTCCTTATATTTTGGACGTTTTGTTTCATATGTTCCAGAGTTAACTCTTTGAATATTGAATTATAATAATAATATAATAATAAAAATAATGGTGGGGGTGTGGGGCACTGCATTGTCTGAGATGGTGTCCTTCCTGTGACACATTAAACTGAGTCCCTATCTGTGCCTGTTCAGGAGTACATTAAGTACATCCTGTGACACTACTCCAAAACGAGAAGGGAGTTGGTTTTCTGGCTGACAATTTACAATTTGCATTAAAATCTCAATCCATGACTATTTACGGGGACGCTGTTGTGCACAATTGACTGCCAAGTTTCACCCACCAAATACAGTCAATCCACTTTACAGTATATTCTGTGAAGCGCTTTGAGATGTCTCAACGACATGATAAGACGCTATATCAAATGCAAGGATTATTATTACTATAAAATCTTGCAAAGTGCTTTTTGATGATGTGACGAGGTGCTACATAATAATTACTATTATTGATGATTATTAATTATTATTATAATCCTCTGAAGTTTGGGTTTCTGGTTCAGGCACTTGCTGCATTGTTACTGTTCTAAGGCACTTATGCCACCATGTGCTCAGACTGAGAGCTGCATTACAGCAGCTTAACTCAGCTGCAACCCAAATGCAACATTTGGCTAACGAAACTTGGTAACATGTCAGCGTCCAGGGAGAAAGTAATAATAATAATAATAATAATCCTTGCATTTGATATAGCGCTTTTCACGTCGGGAGGACGTCCCAAAGCGCTTCACAGAACACACTGTAAAGTGAATTGACTGTATATTTGTGGGCGAACGCGGCAGCCAATTGCGCACAGCAATGTCCCACAAACAGTCGTTGATTGAAAATGACCAATTTCTTATTGTTTTTGGTTTTGGAGGGATTATTATTAGGCGTGTGGAGTAAGGAAACTTGCCCAAGGTTTCGCCCTGTCTGGAAATGAACCCAGGTCTCTCGCTTGCAAAGCGAGCGCTCTAACCACTGAGCTACAGGACTCCAAAGTACCTGAAGAGAGACCCAGGGTTAGGCACCAGCATTAGCTTTCAAAGTAACTGTTAACATAACACGTTCAAGACTGATTTTCGTGAGATAAGGGTATCAAAGGATATGGGGCAAAAGAGGGTAATTGAACTCGAGGTACAGATCAACCATGATCTGATAGAATGGCAGAACAGGCTTGAGGGGCCGAAACGCCGACTTCTGTTCCCATGTAACTGCATCTTCAATAGAAGATATATTTTGTTTGCCCACAAAATATAGTCAATTCACTTTACAGTATAATCTGTGAAGCGCTTTGAGATGTCTCGAAAACGTGATGAAGCCCTATATCAAATGCAAGGATTATTATATATTATATATTAATACTAATCCTTGTATTTGTTACAGCGCCTTATCACGCCTCTGAGACGTCTCATAGCGCTTCACAGACTAAACTGTAAAGTGAATTGACTATATATTTTGGGGGCGAAATGCAGCAGCCAATTACACACAGCAGGTTCCCATAAACAGTCATGGATTGAGTGACCAAATGATTTTTTTAAAAAAGGGTTTTGAGGCGTGAACCCTCAATCTCCTGGCTGAGAGGTGAAGGTACATTACCACCTGAGCCAAGGTGACAATCCAAATCTTTTATTCAGTGTCACCGACCCCTCGCAAATGAGTTCTCAGGAGGAAATGAATTCTAGCTATGGGAGAATTTGACTTAATCCCTTCAATATTGAAGCTGGAGACTGTGAGCAGCGCTGGTTACAATGACTGAGCAAAGCTTTCTGTCTCTCTTGCCGCAGCTCCAGATGCCCTAGAATGAGGACATTCCCCAGGGAAATACTCTCCTGCAAGTTGAATAGTGATTTGTTTTTGGTGGAGGAACTGTTTGGACTGGCTAGTCAGTCAGTAACCAGAGGGCACAAATTTGAGCTCATTTGCAAGAGGAGAGGTTAGGAGAGGTTTTTTAATATATATATATATATATATATAAAATACACACACACACAAATACACACAAAACACACACATATACAAACATGCACACCCATAAACACACACACCAATGAGCACTATTAGAACATGGAATGACTTACCAAAAAGGCCAAGTCCATAAAAAGCTCTTAAAATGGAACTAAGAGAAATATTTGGAAAGGAAAGGTTTTTGTGGGGGCTGGGGAATGGGACGTAACAGATAGCTTTGTTACACAGCTCAATGAGCTGAATGCCCCCTTTCTGTCAATGTGGTGAGTCTATGTGATCTGCGATGGAGAGATTCGGTCCCAAGCTCTTTTATGACTGGGTTAAACCAGCAGCTCTGTATCTCGCTGTTCCAACTTTGCTGAATTATTCATGTTTTTTTTTAAAAAAAAGCTGCAGGGACCTTTTTGGGGCGTTTAAGTAATAATAATAATAGTAATCCTTGCAGTTGATGTAGCGCCTTATCACGTTGTTGAGACGTCTCGAAGCGCTTCACAGCATCATACTGTAGATAATAAACACCATAACTTGTGACATTGGCTTCAAGCGATGTGTTCGCTCACACTCGCACATCCATCACCGAGCCGCAGTACCACGATGTGACCGGGTGGAGGTGCCGTGTGGTCCATGAATGAAAAATGCTCAGTGTGAATAAGGCGAACCCAGGGAATGGAAGAGCTTGTGGTTTATTTTTTTTGTACCCTTGTCACGTCAAAATGCCCGGAAGCTCTCGGTGAGCAATTACTGTCAAACGTTGGGGACCTTCGTAAGCAGCAAACACAGCAGCCATTCGGCTCAGGAATGGAAAGGATCCCTCAATCCCTGCGCTTTTTTTGACACGGCGCCTTATCACGTCTTCGAGACGTCTCAAAGCGCTTCACGGCATATACTGTAAAAGCGAATTGACTGTATATTTTGTGGGCGAAGCACAGCCGAGAGGTGAATGTGTAATTAATTTGGATTGTCAGCCAGGACACCCAGAGAACTAAACCCACTTCTTTTTTCTAATAGTGTCGCAGGATCTTTAGTGTGAAGGATGGCGCTATGGGGAGGGTTTGATGTGGATGGTAGGGATGGTGATGGGTATCTGTGTGGTCGCCCTTTGATAAAGGCTGTGATTTGTGTTGGCAAAGGGAAACTAGTCGATGGCTGGAAGCGTTGCTGTGGAAACGGTTTTGGTTATAGCAACAGATTTAAGTAGCCTGTGTTGTTCCCATAGCAACTGTGTCGGATGACTGGTATCCTGGAGGACAGTGAGGTTTTACAGCTCACCACCCAGTCCCATCTGATAAGAAGAATTAGGCTTATAACTATCCCGACGGTGGCACCCTTCACATTGGGAGGACACCTCAAGGCATTTAATTGGGTTTTAGTGTAAACTGTGTTGTTGTAGGTGTACACAGCGGCCAATTACAGAATCTTTTGGACGTGTGGAACTATTTCAGTGAACCGCAGACAGTAAAACAATCTACACTTCTGAATTGCACAGGACAGTCTGGTATTTTTATGCGTGAATCCTTTAATATAGAGACTATGTACAATTTGTCTTTAATAACCTTTACAGTTCTTCGGCCCATTGCTTTGGCTCTTGCCAACCTGCGCCTAATACTTTCCGGGATTAGGTGAGCAGGATGCTTCCCTCCAGGGAAAGAGAGCATTCCACTCCAATAATCCATCTCTGGAATTCCCATGTGTAGGTGGGAGGCATGGAATTCTCAGCCAGGTGGATACTCTTAAGCAACGGTGATGGGTTTCCGTATGTGTCAGACACCCGGCTGAACCCCCACCCCACCCCAGAAAAAAGTTTTTGTCTGAATCCTTTAATATACAGAGACTATGTACAACTTGTCTTAATAATCCTGACAGTTCTTCAGTCAGCAGCCACCATCGTTCTCATCTTAACCTTGTTCCAGTCTCCCATCAGTAAAGTGATCCCATGTCACTGAATACACTTCGAAACCCTGGTGTATGTCATTGAGGACTATGTGGTTGACCATGTGGTGAACATGGATGATACTGGGGTAATGGAGTGAGAGCTTAGAGACTTGAGAGACGTGAACAGCATTGAGCAGATTATAGGGACAGATGTGGACTGACTTTTGGGAATGCTCCCAGCACATTTGTGTTCATTACCACAATTAACTGAGGCATCCAAATTCCTCCCCCCAGCCTCACTGATGTGAAAGGCACGGTACATGACTGTTTGTGAGGCTCTGCTGTGCTCAATTGGCTGCTGTGTTTCACCCACAAAATATAGTCAATTCACTTTACAGTATGTTCTGTGAAGCACTTTGAGACATCTAAATGACATAAGGCGCTATATCAAATACAAGTATTATATACAAATGAAATTTGTTGTTGTTCTCTGGTCAGAGTGAGGGCAAGTGTTGTCCATAGAGGTGAGCTGGTGGAGATGTATTTTTTTTTGCTGGGCTGGGGAGTGTGTGTGTGTGGTTTTCCTTTGAACTGTTGGTGGTTTGAGGTGGGGACGTGCATTGAATAGGAGGCAGGTTTGGGTTCCTCTGAAGATGAGTACGAAGATGAGGACGTCCTCTCGATATGAAAGGTGGCGCACAAGTGTATTTTGTCGCTGTTGTTATCCCAAGCAAACCTCGGTGATCTGAATAAAAAGCTCCAGTGCTGCAACGTTGGCTGATTTTAGAAATGTTTGCAAAACTGTCAGCATCTCTTATTAATAATTTGACATCCTAATACAGTGCTACTGACTACACGGTCGATCACATTTACATTAAAATGTCTATAGTGACAAAAACATTTGAGGTTTAACAAGTTGAATGCACGTTGATTTAACACAATGCAATATATTAGTTTGGTTTCTATTAAATATCCGGCTGTTTAAATTCTTCCTCTATCAAATTCTTGTTACTGCTGTAAGGTGTGTTTGTGATTATGTAGGTTTGTCCCATTTCTCCCCCCCCACCCCTCCCACCGGCCTCTCCTCAGATCTGAAGTGCTCTGGGACACTACCCCACGTGAAGGGCACTATATACAAGTACACGGAATCTCCTCTGTTAACAGATGCAAGTCAAGTGACCAAGTGGTACACTAGCAAACGCCTCCAGGTGATGTATATCCTAGCAACCAGCAACAGCAACTTGACTGCCATATCCCGGAGACCAGCTGGAGTTGGTACAGTATCTACAGTAGCCGAGCAACCACATTTTTTTGATGGCATCTGTGTCTGTCATAGCAACCAGTTCACACAGAATCTGTGCAATACATCTCCGCCCACACCATCCCTGTGGCAAGCACCACTTCCTGACAGCTTTCTTTGAGTTTATTAAAAAAAAGAAATCAGTTAACACTTAATCTACGAACCTTCTTAACCGAGACTCTAAAACGTTTTGCAGAGGCATTTAAACCTGTTGCGGACTGACTGTGTAAATGGCAGTTTCCACTCGGGGAAAGAGGAGTAAGTGACTGAGATACACAGAGCAGCAATGTCCTGGGCTGGTTGGTCACAGGTCCCATAGCAGCCACAATCAGGTGGAATTCCTGCTGTTGGCTGGTGTATGTTTGTGAGTGTGTGTCCCTTTACCCCTAGTGAGGGCAGATTCAATTGATCCCTAAGCCCACTCCCACCCTGCATGGTCAAATACCCTGCTGACACTCACAGTCAAGGCTCTCACAATAATCCTGGTCAGTTGGGTGAGTTTCCAAAGTTGACTCAATATCGATGGGGGCTAAGAACAACATCTTCTGGAGAGGAGGGGAGAAAATTGTCTGTGGGGTGGGGACGAGGAGAGGGGGTGTTTTCTATTGCCATTTGTGCTGTAGACACCCCAAAGGTTGGTGGCCTCACAGTGTTCTACATATGGCTAGTATTAATTAATTCATCAATTAATAATAGGACAACCTTCAGCTTCTTGTGTGTGTGTGTTAATGTGTGTTTTATATACAATGAGTGATTACGTAAAACCCGAACATTGCCAGGGTTGAAATGTGCTAAAAGTTGTCCTGGGATCACCTGCCTCTCTACCCCACCCTCTGCCCAACTCCTCTTCCTCTCTAATCACTTGCCCCACCCCCCCGCCGCCATATCTTGGTCCCCTCCCCCTCCGCTCACAAAAAACCCATCCCACCTGGTCCAACAATAAGTATAAAACAGGGTCCAGGGGATGTAGTGCGTACAGAGGCTGGGGGAAGTGAGCTCAGCAGGGTGAGGAGGAGATGATGTTGTAATCTGGGCATTTGAGGAGGGCCGGGTAGCTGGTGTTCATCTGCAGTGAAGCTTCGCTGGAAATGTCTGAGGGGCTTCGTCCCCGCGGCCAGCCCTCCGGGTGCAGGAACTGCCCGGAGTAGTCGGAGCAGTTGCTGAGTCGGGGTCTGTAAAAGTTGGGGTGCGGGCGGTAGATCTCCTCCGCCGTGTATCTCTTCATGAAGAGGTACACGGACATCACGCCAGCGCTCTGCCAGAGGGGACAAGAGAGGGCAAAACGTTTAGCTTTCAGTCTCGTTCAGCGGCTAGGGTGGTCCGAGCTGGACTAGCGGTGGGAAAGCTGGCCAGAGAGTGCCCTCAATGGCAAGTTATGCAGTTTTATCATAATAATAATCCTTTGGTTTGACACGGCCGAGACTGGGGATGGTTACCTCTGTCAGCAGGAATGATATGGCCGAGAAGGCAAAAGACCATCCGTACTGGTAGTGAAAATAGCCGTCCACCTCCTTGGTTCTGCTCAGGATCTCGTCGTTAATGTTAGATATGTACAGTACCAGCCCCACCACCAGAGACAGGCCTGACAGAGAGAAGGGGGAGAGAGAGGGAGGGAGAGAGGAATTATTATAATGCTCACATCAAGTAACCTTCACCGCACGTCACCAAGGTATCAAGACCTTCCTCTTTTACCATACCTCCGGTCATCTTCCCTCTTCCACCCCTTTCTGATCCCAGGCAGCAGCTTGGGTGCAAACCCCTCTTTGTCCAACACCTGGGGACATCCGTCCTCCCAACGTGAAAGGCACTGAGTTGTTGTTAGTGTTGTTGTCAGTGTTTTGCCAGGGCTCCATGTGGTGTGAGCTTAACCGGCTGACCTGTGGCGAGGTGGCTTACCGGACAAGATGAAGAAAATTCCAGAAACGAAGGCCAGGATTGTCTGGTGAGGCCGGATGTGTCCGATGTTGTTCAGCACGAAGCCAATGAACATGAAGAACAGACTGACCAGCGGGAAGGGGGTTGCCGAGCGGATCATTTCTGTGGCAACAAAAGGGTTTTCAGGCCGTGAGTCAGTCACCCCACCATCAGCCTCCGCCTCGCTTCAGCTGCTACAAGGGCTGGGCAGGACCGTGCGTGAGCCTAAGCATAGCCGCCACTCCTGACCCTCCCCTCCCCTCCCCGCGCACACTGGACCTCCTGGAGCTCAGTGGTTAGAGCCTTGCCTCGCACTATTTGTGTTTGATTCCCAGCCAGGGCGAAACATTGGGCAAGATTCCTTACTCCACACACACGCCTCTGTTTACCAGCAGTAAGCAGGAACCCAGTTGTTAATCGATTGGCGGATTGCTTTCTGGGGGGTAATAATCCCTTCCACAAAAGAATATTTGGTCACTCAATCCACGACCTGTGATCCCCTCACTCCCCTCACCCGAAACGCAGACTGATCAGGGAAGTGGGGTTTGACTTGTCAACCTTCCGACCCAGAAGTCAGGGGACAAGTGTTACAGTCTGAGCCAGGGACCCCCTCTCCCCTTCCACCACCCCTCACCCCAGATAGAGATCAGCGAATGCATACTAACTTAAAACGCTGATGGTGGATTCGGATGTCAGTTGGACACTGGAGGGCATGATGTACTCAATGGTGAAACAGCGGCCATGCTCCTTCCCTGTGGGTCAGGCAACGAGAGAGTGTGAGTGAGAGCCAGCGAGAGCACGACAGAACGTGAGAGCGAGAGCCAACGAGAGAGAAAAGATGGAGTGAGAGCGAGAGACAGCAAGCGAGATCCTTTGTACACCGGGTGATATGGAATGGGGGGGTGGGGGGGAGGGAGGAAGAGGTGTTGATATGGGGGGAAGTGATATGGGGGAGGAAGACGAGCTGAGATACCTGTCAGGAAGCAGACCCTCCAGAGGCCGGAGTGCAGGGACATCCGGATGTTGGCCGTCATGTTCTGGGGGGAGATGGTGCCCTCCTCCAGGTACAGCCAGTAATCGGTGCTGACAGCCACACCCAGCAGCCCCAGCCCACACACCGCAAACACACTGCTCAGCAGGGTCAGCGCCTTCCGGCCGCATGTCTGGATCCCACACAACATCAGCCCACTTCCCGGGAGCCTGGGAGAGAGAGAAAAAGAATGCATGAGAGAGAGAGAGAGTGCGTGAGAGAGGGCGAGACACTGTGTGAGAGGGGGGTGTGAGAGGGGGGTGCATATGAAAGAAGGGGGTGTGAGAGAGAGAGAGAGAGAACAGAGAATGTGTGTGAGTTTGTGAGTGAGACAGCGTCAAAAAACTAACATTAACTTTGAGGTTGTTTTTTTCTTAACCGTTTCTAGATCAAAACAGAACTCTGCTGAATGAGTGAGTGAGTGAGTGAATGAGTGAGTGTAGGCTTGAGTGGAGGGAGTGAGTGACTGAATGAGTAACTGGGACACCACTTACCTGCACTTCAACCGCGTGTGTGTGTGTGTGATGGCAGGTCAGTTACAGCCTTGGATGGGGAGGGATGAATCGTCAGCAAGCTGCTGAGAGAAATCAGGAATACCTTAACACCCAATAGCCACAGGATGTCTTATTCATCAGCTTTAAAAAAAAGAGCAGCATTAAAGGGGAGGTTAGAAACATTGTCTTGATACGAATTCTGTTAATCCTTGCGCTTGGTCTGCAGCCTATAACATTAATACACCTGGAAGAGTTTCACAGACACTTGCTGTCGAGTTTGGGTTTCTAAACCCTGTCACTCTGCCCCAGCGAGAACGAGTGTGACTAAGCTGCTGAAATCGGTTTGCCTTGAAACGCTGTAATGCTCCCGATCGCAAACAACAAACCCCAGTAATTCCAATCAGCCTGCGGGGCGATCAATCAAGCTCCATCAAACGAGATGAGCACCCATCCCTCGCGGCGAGTGAGGGAGCGAATGGATGCAGTACAGCGATTGACCAAACCCCTCGTCCAGTTTGGTGTCTGTTTATTTTAACATTAAAAAAAAAGTTTAAAAAACGAGTTGGATTCAGTCGATTCATTTCCTTAAATCCACGTTGCTGCACCCAACAGGCAGTGAAATCCTCTTTAATCCTACACTGTGAGCCGCACGCCTACACGGTTGGAAACATCAGTAGAGAGAGGAGCAGGGAAAGAGAACATTTTTCTAAGCCCCTCGACACGTCTCAAAGTGTTTTTGCAGTAACTGCTGCCCGAGTGCAAATGTGGCATAAGGAACATAGGAGTTGTTAGACAAAGAGTCCATCTCGTTCGCCTTCTAACATCCTAGTAGTCGCATGCTACAGTAATGGAGATGTTGGTAATTAATACTGTATGGATTAGTCTACAACAGAGCGGGAAGCTCGGATCCAATGGGATCTAAACAAGGACTCGCCAACAGTCACGAGGTCAATGAACCTTCTGGAGGTTTATTGGCCAGACACTGGGAGGAACTCGCTTCTCTTTACATACCATTCGTGCCTTGGGATCTTTACGCCCACCTGCCACACCGGGCAGATGGGCCTCTGTTTGACGTCACTAAATTTGAGAGGGATTGTGCTGGGTGACTCAGAGCTTGGATTTGAACGCGGAGCGATGGTGGGAGGAAGGAAATACTTAAAGAAGTGGAGGTTCCAAAGCCTTGACGTCACGGGATATAACAAGTTAGTGTGGCGGGCGGCCAGGCAGAGAAAGGAGACCTGATTTGAACATGAGTGGAGGGGGCAGAGGGAAAGAGAAGGAAGGTGTATTTTTGGAGTGTAGGTAGATGATAAAAATGGAGGTTTAGAGATGCAATTAGTTACACTCCTCCGTTCTGTGAGGGCTGAACCAGTCTCTACTGCTGCTAACACTGGGAACCCTTTGGGAACAGATCTGAACCAGGGGACTGTAATCAGTCCATCGCCACAAGGGGGAGGGGGGAGAGGGGGAAGGAAGGGGACATTTTAGCTACAGTTAAACCAAATGGCTTTTGAGTTGCTGAACACCATCACCAACAAATTGTATTTGTATAGCGCCTTTCACGTCGGGAGGACATCCCAAGGCGCTGTACACTGTTGGGTGTGAGCTTTGGCCGTTTGCTCCCCATCAATGATATCGAAAACTAGTTGGTTGAGTTTGTATTGACAGCAGCTTTACCCAGCCTTTTCAATGTACCCAACAGATCTGTGAAGCAATTTATAATTGAATTATCGAGCTGTGGGCATGAGGCAGTGCTGGGTAATCAGTGAGTGCTCTAGCTGATCAATACACTATAAACAGGGAGTTACATTTACAGCACCGCACAGCACTGACACACTAACTCCAACCTTAGAGAGAATCAGCTTTCAATCTGGTTCATGAAATGAGTCACTCCGACAGCTGTGGGTTCAACCTGACTGAATCAAGTTCACCCGGGGAAACTAGAATAACTCTATAACGCTTGCATTTGATATAGCGCCTTATCACGTTGTTCAGATGTTCCAACAGAATATATTGTAAAGAATATATATTATATATATTTTAAATATATACTATATAAATTTATATACATTATATATAAAGACTTGAGAGTGACACGAGGTGTCCCGCAAACAGTCGTGGATTGAATGACCACATTTTTATCGAGGGATTGTTAGCCCCGGAAAGCCTAACAACCAGGTTCCTGCTCACTGTTTGGTAAGTGTGTGGAGTAAGGAAACTTGCCTAAGGTTTCACCCCACCCAGGAATCGAATCCTGAACACAGCTAAACACTCTCCCCTTCACTGAGCGAGCTGCTTTTATAATGTATTGCTATTAATTTGAGTTTGATGGTAGTGCTGGCTGCATTGTCGGAGGTGCTGTACTGCAGACGAGATGTTAAACTGTCTGTTTATTGAGGTGGACGTTGAAAATCCCATGGTATTACTTGAAAAGAGAAGGGAGCTTTTTTTCTTCCCCCTTTCTTCCCCCTATTAGAGAATAACAATAATATTAATCCTTGCATTTGATATAGCACCTAATAATAATCCCTCAAAAAAAATAATAAATTGGTCATTTCAATCCACGACTATTTGTGGGGCACTGCTGTACGCAATTGGCCGCCGCGTTTCGCCCTCAAATATACAGTCAATTCACTTTACAGTCTATTCTGTGAAGCGCTTTGAGACATCGAGAAGACGTGAAAAGCATTATATCAAATGCAAGGATTATCATAATTATTATTATCATGTCTTCGAGACAACAACTTGCAATTATATAGCGCCTCTCACGCAGGATAGGGTCCCAGAGCGCTTGACGTCTCAAAGAGCTTCACGGAATATACTGTAATGTGAATGGACTGTAAATTTTGTGGATGCTATAACAACAACAACACTGTCCTCTGTTGTTGTTACAACAAAACATGGGGTGAGCTTCACACAAAAAAAACCAACCCATTTGTTTTGGAAAGTTGTGCCAATAGGACATGAATTGATTTTTTTGCAGCAAGTTAAGTGACAGCTTGTGACAGAACATGTTAAGTGGAGTGCTCTCTTTTGTAGATAATGATTTATGAATTGGGTGGTGCTGGGTGATGGGGGAGAGTTAGAGTTTAAGGGGAGAGAGTCCTGCCAATACAGGAGCAGGAGGCCATTCAGCCCACTCGGTCTGTTCCAGCATTTTAGCAGATCTTTAATTCCCAATTTCCCCGCCCTTTCCCCATATCCCTGAACACCTCTACTCCCTGGAATACATATCTCATAGACATTCAATGGCGCACGGAGGGGGATGGGGAGAAATTAAACATGGGAATCAAACACAATCTTCAATTAGGAAAACAGCAGAGAGAAGAAATTCCAGCTAGACGTAGCCTGCAAGACCCTGAGGTCTTAAAAATTTAAGATGGCACAAAATTATGGTATAATTCCAGCTTTACATTGTAAAACCACACAGATCTTGCTGGCTAAGACCGGGTGGAATTTCAAGTCACCCACTTGGCAAATTAACTTTATAGAACCATAGAATCTTACAGCACAGAAGGAGGCCATTTGGCCCATCGTGCCTGTGCCAGCTCTTTGAGAGAGCTACCGACTCTTCCCAATCCCCCGCTCTTTCCCCATAGCCCTGCAAATGTTTCCTTTTCAAGTACATATCCAATTCCCTTTTGAAAGTTACTGTTGAATCTGCTTCCACCATCCTTTCAGACAGTGCGTTCCAGACCGTAACAACTCGCTGCGTAAAAGAAGCCTTCTCTGGTTATTTGCAATATCTTCAATCTTTATCCTCTGGTGAGGATTTAAACAGTCGTCCACAGAAAGGGCCAGTGGGTGGGCATGTGTGTGAGAGAGATAGAAAGAGAGCTGGAGAGTTAGGATCTGGGTCAAGGTTGTGTCGCGGAAAATGAGCTTGAGGGCAAATGGAAATGTTTATGGATTTGTGTTTGTTGTTGTAACGTCTGGATCGGAAGATGATGGCACTTTCTCACTTTTGTCACCCGGCGTTAACATCAAATGCTCCCAGGTTAGAGACCGAGTGAGTGTGAGCACAGTGACGGGTTTCCGCATTGTGTCAGACACCCGGCTAACCCCCCAAAAAAATAATAATTATTGTGCCTACTGTTATTCCCTGGGTTTCTGCCCAGGGAGGAGAATGTGGGCAACTTAATGGCGTTTAACATATGGAATTTCAAAGCTCCATCTGCCGCATTCTACTTACACTGAAACACTCGAAAGTTACATTGTGCAACAGGGAGTAGCTGTGAGGACCGACGTCTCTTATTAAAAAAACAATCCCAGTAAAATTCCGTGGCATTTCATTAAAAAATAAATAGTGTTTTCTTTTGTAAACCACATCAATAATATCTCAGTATACAGTTTAGGACACAACCTGTGCATTGAACTGCCAGGGTGGGCGGAAGGCAAACTGGATGGCCCTTGGTGTTCTTTCGCCTAGTAAATTCTTATGTTCTTATTTGTTTTGTCCCGATCATTTGGGTTTCAAAAAAATCTCTGACTAATATTGTTCTGTCTATTTATAGCCGGAGGCACACTGTGTGCAATTTGCAAACACATTGCCAATTAAGACAATGCAGTGGGAGAGCATCGCACCAGGTTATCTATCAAAAAAAACACTTTTTATGTGGGAACAGCAAAGAAATCTAATTTGAATGCAAATTAAATGCAATGTTCACCATACAGTACAAACAACATTTTTTTTTGAGTGTGGCTTTATTTTTTTTAAGACCAGCGACTCTTGTTACGATGAAATATGAAACGTGTGGTTTTTAAACCTCCCTTTCCAATTTATTTGATTGAATAATTTCCTTCGAGCAACAAGCCCTAATGACAACATCAGAGGTGCTGTCTGACTCAGACATGCAGAGGGGAGCCGTCAATCATCACACAGCCTGGTAAACAGCGAGCTGATAGAGTGGCCGTCAGTTAATGAAAGTATTCAAAATAGCTTGCGTTTCCACAGCACCTACAGTGCAAAGTAATATCTCAAGGATTTTAGGCGGACGGCGGACGGGGTGGGGGGTGACTGTAAGAAAGGACTCTGGCTGCTTGTCCACCCTACCCATTGGGCTTTGGCTTGTGGGGTTAACAGGAGCTGCCCCCAGTGACTGGTCTGTCCTTCCAGGTCCTGCCGATGAGCCAGGCTGTGCTGGGCTGTCATCAGCAGTGCCCTGGAGTACTACGGACCCGCAAGGCTCAGGAACCAGCGTAGAGACTGTCACAGAGGGTTGCCTTGATTCTGACATTCCTTTGCCAAACATTTCGCTTTGAAGCCAGTTCAGCTCCAAAGAAACCCTGCTCCCCACTACCCCCACCCCCCCTCCCTCCCTCCCTCACCAAGGAGGATAGAATGCATGGGGAAGGGGCAGGTTTTCAGGAGGCTTTTAAAGACAGAAAGATCTTAGGACAGAAAGATGTTAAGGTTTTTTTTAAAGAAAGACAACAAGGCATCTCTCAGAGACAATGGTGCTCTGTATCGTCCACACAGCAGCGCCAATGCTCAGCACTCAATAGTTTAATGTGGATTATTATAAATTAAATCAATTTTGTAGCTCAATTTCTGAAGAAACAACCAACCGTTATTAGCTCAGACTCTGACTACAGCTGGTGTGATGAGATCAGCGGTGACAAGTCACAGTGGTTAGTGTAATAGGATTGAGACCTTTTGTTATTCTAATTCATCGTACTTTGTTATGATCTGAAATGATTCTTTAAGAAAAAAATTCCTGTTCCCAAAGAACAGCAAGTGATCTGATAACAAACCACCAGGTTATCTCTCAGCATTAACTTCTTCCCTTCTGCTCCCACACGTATCTCACTACAAGTTCCCAGTACTTTACTGATGTTGGGAGATGGAAAGTTGACGTGAACAAATTGCTCGTTCCGCACTCTGTTACAGCTCACCCCCGAGGCCTCTAGGCTTCTTATAAACACTATCCTTAACATTCACATTGGGACTTTGAAATGTGACAGCTCCCGCGAAGCCTACAAGCCAAAGCCCTCATGGGGAGGGTGTCCTCGCTGGACAAGCAGCGAGAAAGCTTGCCAGACAGTGCTATCAATGGCAAGCTATGCGGTTTTAGCTGGTTAGACTCCAGCAGATACCCCAACGCACGCTCTGGGGTCCCCAAGCCTTGGCTCCTGCCAACTTGAGCCTAATACTTTCCGGAATTAGGTCAGCAGGGAGAGAGAGCGCAGTCCATTCCAATAAATATCTCCGAGATTTCCATGTGGAGGTGGGATGCATGGAATTCTCAGCTTGGTTTGGATACTCTTAAGCACATGATGGGTTTCCGCATGTGTCAGACACCCGTCTCCACCGTCATCCCCAAAAAAGCAACATCAAACTGAGGTCCCTCTCTGCCTGTTCAGGTGGACTTTAAAGATCCCAACATGGGAATTACTCTCTTGAGTGTAAGTGAGCACAGCTCTGCGTTTTAACCTCACGAGTCCTGTTATTTACAGAAACACTGCAGACATGGCTCCCTCACTCACCCCCACACCCCACCCTGCAATCTTCACACATTCATGCCACCCATTCGCTTCGCCCACAAGATACACAGTCACTCCACTTTGCAGTATGTTCTGTGAAGCACTCTGAGACGTCTCAACGACATGATGCGGCGCTACATCAAATGCACGGATTATTATCATTTCATCCGCTCTTTCACTTTGACTCTTAAGTATCTCCACTTGATTATTTCAGTCCACATTGGAAAGGAAGGAATGTGAGGTGAGGGCGGCGGGGAGAGGATTATAAATTATAATAAGCGTCAAAATCTCACACAGAATGTGCGCCAGGCTGCTCTCTGCTCGTGTGCCAGCCTCACTAACTTGTTGGCTTGCAAACTTGTGTTGACGCTGTGATGTTTGGGCTGTCGCTTACCTAACCCTGAGCTGCTCACTGCTGTCACCCCAACCCCCAGACCCCAAACCTCAAACCCCCACCCCATCCCCGGCCTGATTGCAAACACTCTCTGTGTATTTGAGACGTTGGCAGTCAGGCTGCTGTATGTGTGAAGAACCTACAAATAATCACACCAGCTTCACACACAAACTGTCACAGGCTACGGGTGCGTGTGTGTGTGTGGGGGGAGAGTGTCTCTACATGTCGGCGAACATGAGTGTCAAACACATACTTTCACATGGCAAAAATGATCCCCCCCCCCCGCCCAAAAAAAGCCCTCCTAAAATCTCATCTCCTGGTCTTTGTTGGAATGCTTTAACTGTTTTTTTTTGTCGATCTGACTCTCTCTCACTTCTTTCAAAATCCTCCTCCAAAAATAATGTTTTCCTCTACGGCAAAAGGCTTTGCACCTATACACATTGCTTCTGTAACTATTGTCGGGCTGTGTGTTAGCAGGAGCAAAGAGAGTTGGGGGTGGGGGTGAGAAGATTAGGCTGGTGGGTGGATTTAACAGTCTGGTCACGTCCTGACAGCAATGGAGTAAAGTGTGGGGGAAACTGAGGAACTCTCTACACTACACATTGCTCTATTCTATTCCACCCTCTTTCCACGTTCTCAGTCGCGGTGACCAACAGTATTTCATGCTGGTTGTTTTATGTGTGGACACTCAAGCGTCTCAGTTTAGTTTGGATGTTCGTCTCTGTGGCCAGGACAGGATTTGAGCCGCTTGAATAAATATTAAATCAAATAATATTTATATTATTATATCATATTTGTAGTTCTATTTATTTATTATATATAGATATTATATTTGTCTAATATATTTAATAGGTACAAATACACTGAATTTATATATTTACATTTTGGGATTAAAAATATAAATATTCTATCAATATAAAACCACACGTCGAATCACATTCAGTACAGAGGAAATCAAACCCATTAAATAGGTACCATTCAATTAATTTTGCTTAATTGTAGGAGTCCTGTAGCTCAGTGTTCAGAGCACTCGCCTTGCAAGCGGGACACCTGGGTTCAATTCCAGGCAGAGGGCGAAACCTTGGACAAGTTTCCTTACTCCACACACAGCCTAATAATAATCCCTCCAAAACAATACTGATTGCCGCGTTTCGCCTACAAATATACGGTCAGTTCACTTTACAGTCTATTCGGTGAAGCGCTTTGAGACGTCTAACCCAACGTCTATAATAATATTAATAATAATCCTCGCAGGTGATGTAGCGTCTTAAAAGTATTGCCCCCAAGGGTGTGGGGAGCTGCTGGCGCGGTGTGTGTGGGGGTGGGGAAGCCCCCAGGGTTTGGGGGGTGTGGGGGGGGGGTTGAACCCAGAGCTAAACTCAGAGGGACCCCCAATCCGATTAAAAGGCGTAGCGAAAGTTTGGTACTTTCTTCCCATTTCCGAGCGCGGCCCGCGGGCCGCCCAGTGAGCCAAGCGGAGACAGGTGGCAATTGGAGCTCCTTATAAACCCCCCCTCCCCCCCCCCCAAAAAAAAATTACCAGAGTTTCGCGAAACATTTCTTTTCCTTTGTGTTTCTCCTTTTAATGACCCCCCCTTTCCCCTCCCCACCCAACACCACAATTCAAACCCTTTTATTTCTTTGCCTTTCTCCCCTTTTTGCCCATATTTACCCCCAAAAAGACACTCCACCAATATCACCTGCGAAACCTGGTTATCTTTCTTACTGTGATTTCATCTCAAATATAAAAACAGTGTGAAATTAAAAACAGTGGGTGGATGTGGGTGGAGAGGGAGGAGGAAATTTCCCTGAACTCTTCCTTAACCTGTATTTAAAACACACACGAATCCTATTAACGCGCGTGGAATAAATAAGTATTTATTACTGTGGTTTCTTACCTGTCCTCCACAGTATCACTTGCAACGATGTCTCAGCACCATCCTGGAGGGGGGGGGGGGTTGGGGTCTGTGGGGGTGCAGGAGGGGTAAAGGGGGAAAGAGGAGGGGAGAGGAGGGTAAGAGAGGCTTTTGTCGGGGAACCTCAGCAGAGTTTGGTCCTCTGTTTGCTGACTGCGGAGCAAGTGATGGAGAGACCCAGAGAGAGAGAGAGAGACACAGAGAGAGAAGGATGGGCGGTGGCACATGATGCTGAACACACGTGTCTCCATCACTCCCTCCCTCTCTCCCTCCCTCTCCTTCTCTCCCTCCCTCTCCTTCTCTCCCTCCCTCTCCTTCCCTCCCTTGTGGGTGGTGGCTGGAGATCCAGGGAGAGCTGCAGTCTCTCTCCAAATCAAGAGGAACAGAAATAATAGCCATAATCATCCTCGCAGCCTGATGCAGCGCCTCGTCACGCCTTCGAGACGCCTCAAGGCGCTTCGCGCAACATACTGCGCAGCGAATTGACTGGACATTTTGTGGGCGAAACGCGGCAGCCAATTCCGCACAGCGGCGTCCCACAAACAGTTGTGGATTGAGTGACCAGATTATTATTATTATTATTATTTTTTGAAGGGTTTATTACCCCCGGAAAAGCGATCCGCCAATCGACTAACAGCCGGTTCCTACTTACTGCCGAGTAAATGAGGCGTGTGGAATAAGGAAACTTGACTTAATGTTTCACCCCGACCGGGAATCGAACCCAGGTCCTTTCGCCTGCGGGGTGAGCATACCAACCACTACGCTACCGGACTCCATTAGACGTAACGGCTCTTACCAACCAGCGTCTAATAATATACAGTCTTTTGTAGGGGTTTCGCCTACAAAATGTACAATCAATTCACTTACAGTACATTCTGTGAAGTGCTTTGAGACGTCTCGAAGACGTGATAAGGTGCTGCATCAAATACTTTCAGCTCCTGTTAACCCTGCAAGCCCCAAGCCCTAACAGGTAGGGTGGTCCTAGCTGGACAAACAGTGGGAAAGCTTGCCAGACATTGCTCTCAATGGTAAGCTATGCAGTTTTAGTTGGTTAGACTCCAGCAGTTACCCTAACGCACACTTTGGGGTCCCCAAGCCTTGGCTCTTGCCAACCTGTGCCTAATACTTTCTGGAATTAGGAAAGCAGGATGCATCCCTCCAAGGAGAGAGTGTTCCAATGCATTTGGGGGTTTATAACGCATTCCAACAATCTATCTCTGGAATTTTCACGTTGTAGGTCGGGTGCATGGAAATCTCAGTTTGGTTTGGAAATTCTTAAGTGCACAGTGATGCGTTTCTGCATGTGTCAGACACTAAAATAAACTCCTCTGCTTCCAAATGTAGTTTTACGGGGTCTACCTGATGCAGGAAAGTATGTCGACCTGGTTTCCTCCACGCCATCTATCTCCTGTCTCATGAATGTTATTGATTTGTGCTTCAGTCGCACGAGCATAAAGGACATTGGGATATTAATCACTTGTGAATGTTCCTATAGTAACATGGGGAATGTGGTGGCTTTGAATTCCGCTACACTACCTCCCTAATGCCAAAAAACACACATACATACACACACACACACACACTGCAACGGTTTCTCATTTTAACTGCGGCTATTTTTAATTTGTTTAAAAGTAAACTGGGCTATAAATATGGATTTGACTGATGTAAGTATGAGGTCATGTGCTGTGCTGTGCTGTGGGGTGAGGGATGTTCACAGATCTTGCGTTTTTCCTTTTCAGTACAAATAAAATGAGTTTAAATTAACTTTGCTGTGTAATTAGAGGCTGGTGGTGACACATTCTGAATCGGTTGCTCATTCCCTCGGGCCTCTTTGTACTCTGCGTCCCCGTGCTGTGATTCCCTGGTGTGAGGCATCAGTTATAGAGAGAGATCTGTCGTGTCTCCCTCGCCTTTGGACAACCTTTTGTACCTGTGATGTACAAGGTGCTGGGTTTCCAGTGTGAGAAAATCACCACTTCCTGAACCATCTTCCCATCTTCGCCTTTTGATGCATCGATCATTAAACTTCAGTCGATGCCCACCCCCATTAAAATTGATGAATCATAGCTTATTTTAATAGATGCCTTTCTTTTTCTCTCCCTGGTTCAATTTTGCTAAAGCAAATGCTCATTTTAACTCGTCCGGTTATTTTCAATTGGCCATAAGGGTTTTGTTTTAACTTGAAAGGCAAGCTGTGGAAACGCAAGCTGTTGTACTGGAAAGGCATAAGAGACCTGAAATTCTGGCTAGTCTCAGCCTGCGAGGCGTTGTTAGCCTCTGAAGTGTCTGCCTGAAGCAGTGAGACTCAAAAGTGAGGCATCCTATCAGCCTCTGCATCAAAACTGTGAGGTTAGTGTAGAGATTAACACAGAACTCGGAACCACTGAAAAGTTTTGCATGAATTCACAAACACAGTGACTCCACTTTACACTATATTTTGTGAAAGCGCTCTGGGACGTCCTCTGGATGTAAGGATTATTCCTATTATCATGTCTGTCATTGGTTCATGCATTGCTCTCGATATAAACCGAAGAGTTTATGAAACAGGGAAAATCGTCACTGGATACGTTCTAATATCAGAATAAGAAAATTATCTCTAACTTTGCGCTTATTTCACTAATGGAAGAAGGGAAAGAGGAGGTTGTTTCTCCTGGTGTCCTGACCAACGATGGCTCTTTGTGGGCTATTTTGCCTCCTACAAAATCAGCCACTGACAAGTTATTGCTGTCAACTTTGAGATCTCTCAACATAAAATAAGGTATATAAGATGTGCAGGTGTACAGGCAGGTATAAAAATCATTGCCTTTTCTTTATATATTTATATATTATATATTTCGTTATATATTTTGCGTGGACTCCTGTGGCTCAGTGGTTAGAGCACTCGCTTTGCAAGTGAGAGACCTGAGTTCAATTCCAGGCAGAGGGCGAAACCTTGGGCAAGTTTCCTTACTCCACACAGAGCCTAATAGTAATCCCTCCAAAACCAAAAACAATAATAAATGGGTCATTTTCAATCTACGACTGTTTGTGGGACATTGCTGTACGCAATTGGCTGCCTCGTTCGCCCACAAATATACAGTCAATTCACTTTACAGTGTGTTCTGTGAAGCGCTTTGGGACGTCCTCCCGACGTGAAAAGCGCTATATCAAATGCAAGGATTATTATTATTATATTTGGATTTCAGTGAAGGAGACTGCTACTTCGTCATTTCTATTAGTCATGTAATTATAGCATTTTGGCATCTGTAGGCAATTGTACCAGTGGTGTGCAAAAGTAAAACACTTTCCTTCAATTATTCCCAACCTGCTCGTACATGAGTTCATGAGAAAAGGAACAAAAAATGTCTAAATACCGTGGGTGGGTGAGACTTAATGTGGGCGATGTGAAGCCTGTGTGCTTACTCTCCTCTCTCCAGTTCAGTAAGGAGTCTCCAGCATTGGACAGAATGTCTCAATCCTTTATTTCCATGCATCTAACCCAAATTTAGCCAAATTCAAGCTAAGATACTGAATAGCAAGATCCGCTTGTGAAATCTAGAATGCGGTTTTATAATGGACTAATTATTTTAGTAGAAAGTGAAGATGATTTGTCCATAATTTGTCAGGTTTTACTAAGCATCTCATTGTTTGGAAGGAAAGAGCCCAATTTAGTTTGTAGACAAGAAACAAGAGGAGCTCAAGGGTAGCGCTAATGAGCTCTCAATGATCCAGGCTTTGTGTTACACAATAAGGAATTCAGTTGGCGTTCTGCTATCTAAAATCAATGCCATTGAGACACCTGTGATTCCAGCAACTCCTAATGAGATGTGTTGAGATGTATTAACATTACCAGGGTCCACTGGCTGCACCTTGTTGCAAACCTCACATACGTCGTGTCAGTTGGGACCATACATTTAATGTGACTTATGTAAAGTATGACTTATGTAAAACTTGCATAGAATATAAACTCTTAAACGGGACTTGGGCAGATGTACGACTTAGGCAATTATATGATTTACACAGATCAAACTTATGCAGGTTTTAGTGTATTTGAAAAATGAATTGGGTGGCTCGTTTTTAAATGTTTAATTAAGAAAAACTGGAAGCATCCTCTCAGTGGAAGGAAAGTGTGTCACAACACCGCCAGGAGAGGAGATGGGCTACAATCTGGACAGAAAACCAGCAAAGGAAATTTATCAGCAGCCCCACCACAGATAAACGCAGCTTATCAACTGGCTCGCATGATTAGGACAAGATTAATTACCTCTTCTGTCAGTATTAATTAACAGAAAGGAAAAGAAAATCAGTCTTAAGCCCCAAACTAAGCCAGTTATGTAAGCTTTTGGGCCAAAGCTGCAGGTGTCGGTTTCTCCAGAGCATTACATGTGGTGCATTGCCTCCTTCAAGCGTCTAGTTAGAAGTCGTATTTTGGGGGATATTTTAAGGCTGGCTGTGATGAATATCTTCGCGTGATTTCTTTATAGCATTGTTTTTCCTTCCGAATTTCCTCTCATCTGCTTCTCTCGCACGCCCCTGCATAGACAGATGCCTGACACCCTCAGTCTTAGCAGCTAACTCACTCTCGGGATGGGATGAGGGGGGGAATGATATTTTATTACTGTCATCCGAACCCATGATAAGACTATGGCCTTTATGGTTCATTATGCATATATCTGTTCAAGGGACGGTTTGTGCAATTTTTGATCCATTTTTGGGCTCTGGTGCATTGGGGCCAGAACAGTCTATTCAGATAGTCGGTGATACCAACTGAAATATATTTAACATGTTTAGGGCGCTAGATTTACATGAACATACTGAGGGTCTATATATTTTACAGTAATGTTAATTACATCTCCCTTTCAGTATTTTGGTCCTTGGAGCCCAGTATCTGGAATATTAGGTCTGCGGTATAAAACACGGCCCTATTGTGCAACCGTGTAAACATCAACAGAAACTTACACTTGTGTACTTACTATCAGGACTTCTCTCTCATGCTGCAAAACCTTCCTCTTTGACCGCACATTTGGTCATCTTCCCACCCTCCCACCCCTCCTGAATCCAACCCCCAGCTCAGGTGCAAACCCTCGACTTGCCCAGCGCCTCGGGACACCCTCCCCAGGCGAAAGGCGCAGTATAAACCCCAATTGTAGTTGTTAGCACTTTTCACTTAAGAATGACTGATGTCAGCCAGGAAATGGGAGATATAAGATATAAGCCTCAGAATGACTGAATTTTCCAAATTCTTTTTAATCAATTAGTTTTCATTTTAGGATTTATTTCCCCCCCACCCGACCCCCGTCCACATACCCACCCCCCACCCTCCCTCCACACCACCTCCAGATTTTCCAACTGAGATCCGGCCAGTACTGTGGAGAGTGTGTTTACATTGTGGAGCGACTCTTGTTTTCTCCTCATTGCTTACGCCTTTCGGAAGCTCTTACAGATGGCTCGGCTGTGATCGGCAAAAGCTGTACCACAGGGCAATCTCCATGCAGCCTAAAGCCTCTCTCCCCCTCCCTTCCCCTGCTCTGACCAGCGCCTATCTATCTCCATCCCCTAACCTACCCCACTAGCCCCCCCCTTGCCCAAATAACAGAGAGGAGCTCGCTGCTGACAGCCATTTTATTTATTCAGACACATTCTCTTTCAAACTACAATTAACATATAACAAAGCATATCATGCGAAACAATTTGAGAAAAAAGATAAATGTTGCTTAATAGAACAGAAACATAACGTTAGGCTTTAATAATTTACTGTTTCCCAACCGACTTCCAAATCAACATCGTCACTTCCGCACCCTTTACTGTAGTGCCTATTGCTCCGCCCCACCAAAAAAAAATATTCCTCAGGATTTCATCTTAAGAGAGTAAGTGCAGCAGTAAAGCAAACACTGTTACTGTTCACACACACAGGATAGAAAGTCTTCCTTCTGTACATCGCTAATCACTCGTTTGGAAATATTGTCTATTAAAAATGTGCTGCCTATTTATAAAACGGCTCTGGGCCATCTCGCTGGGAGGAGCGAGTCTCATTAGCAGTGCCGCGGGTTGTAAATATAAATGCTTTCACCAGTCGTGCTCTGATTAAGATATTTTAAACAAAACGTGTCTTGTCGCCCGAGGCTGGAGTGCAGCTCGCACTGCGAGTGGGTTTTGCTGGGATCGTGTTCGTTCCTTGCGGCCGATGTGGGAACGGGAATCGTGCTCTTGGTACCACAACAGAACCAGACGCTGATGTGACAAGCGGCCAAAGTCACAGACGTCACATCACCGACTGGCTCCTTCTGTCTCATCTCACTGCCTCACTTCAGTATTACCGGCTTCTATAAGCCTTTTTAAACAAAGATGCCGCTAAATCTTTTAAGATCCCGGTATCAGTGCTTCTCAGAACATTCATACCTTGGGTTAGAAATTTTTGTGAGGTGGGAGGAGGGGAGGGGGAGGGGGTCACGACACACAGATGTTTGTGAACTGATGGAGTGTATAACCTGGAGGGTTTGCTAACTCAACAAAGGCGAGGTGTTGAAACACACAGTAAACGGTAGGAAATCTGATCCAGCCGCAGTCTGAACTGTTCATACCACTTACACCCCATACACACATACATACACACAGGCGCTTTAGTGGTAATTATGCCCCCCCCACCTCTCTTTCCCTCCCCCCTCCTCAATACTCTAGTGCACATAGTCAACAAGGGGTTTGTTATACTATGATTTCCTGAACCCCGGTTATATAATAATCTTTGCATTTGATACAGCGCTTTATCATGTCGTCGACATCTCAAAGCGGTTCACAGGATACACTGTAAAGTGGAGTGACTGTTTATTTTGTAGGTAAACCCAACAGCTAGTTTGCAGACAGCAAGGTCTCACAAACAGACATGGAGGGAGCGACCAATTTGAGGGATTTGTCAGCCAGGACGCCGAGAGAGAGAGAAACTCCCTTCGCTTTTTGAATAGCTCCAAGGGATCTTTAACGTCCACTTGATCAGGAAGACGGGACCTTGGTTTAACGTCTCATCCGAAGGACAGCACCTCTGACAATGCAACACCTGATCACACCATCACATTGGAGCCTCGGCTTAGATGATGTGATTCCATGTCCTGATGTGGGGCTTGAACCCACGAACTTCTGACACAGTTTACCTGCAGCTGTAATCCATTGGGATCACTGCTGATTTTTTTTTGGGGGGGGGAGAGAAGAATAGGCAGAAAATGCCGCACAGCCCTGCACTGGAATCATAGAAAATGTTAGGTTAACCGGAGGACTGGAGAGCGAGACAGAGTAAGCTTCATATGCTGCCTCTCATCTTGTTACGAACAAAATCCTCTGCATTTATTTTCAAATTATTCTCATTCCCTGAAATGCAAACAATTCCATAAAAGAAACCAATCTCAACAAACCACCCGCTTGACATTTTTTTTCCATTTACCCTGTCTTTTGAATACTGTATCCTTGTTTTATTTAACAAACCGGGGCCCTGATGTGGAGGCGTTATCAACTCTGAGAACAAGAGAGAACTGAATTCATATCAGTTGTCACCACCATTAAACCTTGGTTCTGTGCCTTTTAATTATAATATTAACAATAATAATCCTTACATTTGGTATAGCACCTCATCATGCCGTTGACAAGTCTCAAAGCGCTTCACAGAATACACTGTAAAGTGAATTGACTGTATGTTTTGTGGGAGGAAGCAATGTCCCACAAACAGTCGGGGATTGAGTGATTAAGTTATTATTATTTTTTTTTTGAGTGACTATTGCCCCTGGAAAGCAATTTATCAATTGACTAACAACCACGTTCCTACTTAATGCTAGGTAAACAGAGGCCTGTGGAGTAAGGAAACTTGCCTAAGGTTTCACCCCGGTCGCGAATCAAACCTGGGTCCTCTTGCTTGTGAAGCAAGTGCTCTAACTACTACAGGACTCCACTCTAGGTCTTTACTCAGTTCCTTCCTCGGGTTCTCGGTAACTCCTCACGGTCAACTCCCCAGTCAGTTGGGATGACGAGCGACACTGAATGCGAGGCTTTCAGAGCCGATGTATTTAACATCGTGCTGGAAGATGGCAGGAGGGTACCTTAGGAGAGATAACTCGCAAGATCTGATTAATCTTGAAACTCAACAGATAAAGGTTACATATATTAATTAGCATGTCATCTACAAGCATTTAAAATGCTCTCTCCATTTCAGTAAATATTTGTACCTTATTCGAGCGAGCAGACTTGAGTAAACTTATTTCGTATTAGTTTTGGTCCAATAGGTCTCCTTTAAATGTTAAAAGATTACATGCAAGAGTTTCTCTTGAAAATAAATAGTTATTTTTTGTTTTTGAAAGTTTTCCATTTTCTGCTTTCACCTAAAATACTTCACTCAATAGGTGTTGGTTGTAACGATTTATTACTGAGCAGCGACAGGAAGGGTGAAGACGAGATTTTTTTTATACCAATGTTGGCACAGAGTTAGCTTAGGTAATAATGATATAATAATAATAATAATCATTGCATTTGATATAGCACTTTTCGCATCTTCTAGATGTCTCAAAGCGCTTCACAGAATAGACTGTAAAGTGAATTGACCACATATTTGTGGGCGAAACGCGGCAGCCAATTGGCACGGCAGCGTCCCACAAACAGTCGTAAGTGACTTTCACGTGAGTTGTGCGTGGTGTGATGACCACCGCGAACAAAACGCAAGCGTTAGTTGAGAAAATCAACATTAAAGAATGACTTTTTCTTAAAAAAAACATGCCATTTGATTTGTAATTTTTTTTAAAAAAAAGCTCATTAAGTGTGGCAAACCTTTTACTGAGACCCAATCGTTTAAAAAACACGTGCTCTCAAAATGTTGCCCAAGCTTTGTGCCAGCACCTATCATCCATAACATGCGAGGATTGACATGCACTTCTCAAAGGCAGAGAGTAGTGAACTCACTAAAAGTATTATTCCTAAAACAACGCAGACTTTACCTGAACTGAACGTGCAGCTCTTTGACAATTTCTCAGATTTTATTTCATTTCGAATAAAACATAAAACCGAAGCCGACTTAAACTGGTTCCGTTTACTGTAGTGGCGATCAGAGGAACTAAACAATGCTTTCAAAATGTTTTCCGATAAAAAGTTATTTTCTTTTTAAAAAGGTGAATCGTACCGTTATGTAAGCAGGCGATTATTTTAAGGAGGAAAAAGAAGCACATTTTGTGTGTGTGCTTGGTATAAAAACTGCACGAGTTCTCTGAAAGTACAAGAAATGCCTTTTAGTAAAATGCCGGGGGTTGGGAGGGGGGGAATAGAGGCAGACATGGTGTTCTCAGATAATGTATGTGATGGACTGTGATTTGTGTGAGGCAGACTTGCATTGTGTATTGAACGAACAAAGAAAGCTTTGTCAAACATTGATCTCACGAAGGCCCTATCCCTTCAGCACATGAAACATAGACATCAACAAAGCCTTTGCTTTGCAGCCAGCAGAACGATGCTATTTTTAAGAAACACAAGCTCATTCCGTATAACCATAACGTAATCAGATACAAAGCTCCACATAGGCTAGCGTTCTCCATAATTATAAAACGAGTCAGATTCTCCACTGTCTTTGTTACGCTTAGATTCCTCGCCTTGGAACAAGAATGTGTTAAATCCACATGAATGTTCCATCACCACCTTAAACTAGAAATAGCTAATTCAAATACCAAAGTAACTTGATTAGTGATTTCCCCCCCCCATCATTTAATTAATCCCTCTAAATGTTTTGTGCAAGACGTTTTGATTTCTTCTGTAATCTTAATGGAACTATCACCAATGATTGCTTCTGTCTGTCTCTCTCTCTCTCTCTTTATATATATATATATTAGTGCAATTTGTAAATGGACATGGTCTATAGACTTTTTTTTTAAATTCTGTTTTATAAAATACAACAGCTAGTTAACAATTTTGGACAACGAAAAAAAGGTCTGTCCTTTTATGTACCAGCCTGTTGAACTCGCATCGTGGGAAGACAAAGGCAGGAACATTGATTTCCTGGGGCCAATGTATATTGCAATTTGTACCTAAACATTAAAAAAAAGGATATCCAGCTAAGTAAGATACACACTTAAAATTCTTCCTTTTTTTTTAGTTATTTGACAAACCATGGACTGATTAAAATCAGCACTTTAACAGTTTTTTAAAGAAATCTTCGTACACTATTATTATTATTAATTATTTGTTGCTAGAAGTTAAAAGTGCTTGTTTGCGCTCAACGGGTTCTGAACATTATTAATCTCGGAAAGTCATTATCCATTGATTGATTAGACAATTATTCAATTGTTTTCCTCAGGGGGCTGGGTGCTGCTGTTCTCTGTTGCCCAGTTTCATACAGTGCTGGTTAAGTTGGGGTGGATGAACTCTGGGTTTACATACGAGAAACCCTCAAACTCAGCTTGGTCGATGTTGGAGATGACTAGCTGGTCTGGAGGTGTTAACACTGGTTGGCCTCGTGTGAAGAACTTGTCAAAGTTTTCAGCGTTTTTGCCGGACTGCAGAGAGAGGGAGGAAGGGAAGAGGTAAGTAAGTAAGGTCAACAAACTACAGTAATTCCCAACCAACAATAAATTACACGTGTGGAGAGCCTTTCACAACGGGAGAACGTTCCAATCCGCTGAATCACCAGTAAATAAATCTAACCCTTCCTTGAACTGTCACCTCCAGCTCTGCTATATCTTTAGTGAAACAATACATTTTGGGTGGTAACTGTTCGAATTTTTTTTTAAAACACACCATTTGCTCCTTTGCCTCACAGTGGAAATGTCCACGTACTAGATTGATACAATTCTGCCATGTTTATAATACAGTATTTCTGACAAAGAAAGAAAAAAAAGAAAAGAGGCATAATTTACGAGTTTACAGATGCTCCGATTACAACGTGCTCTCCGAAAGGTCAGCCATTTGCTTTCATCTCTGATTCCCCCTGAAAGGATTTCATTTAGTAAGCTCGCTATAAATAATACTTTGCTTTCGGTTCCTATGCACTGAGCCCATTTCTCCAGGGGTCAGGTTATAATGCAGGCTCTCCCGGATGCCTTTCTCTTATGCCCCAGAAGCTCACAGATTGATAAATAGCTGCTGGACCCACGGGAGGCAAGCAGCAGCCGTGATGATGCCATGTAGTTTGTCACACACGGACATGCTATCACGCATGACTGAACAGCTCCCTGTAATGCACTGTTGCCAAGTAGGATGAAAGCAAAGCCATTGCTTTCCGCTTTTTTTTAAAAAAAGACTAGAACAAAGGAGGAGCAATACGTTGGATACGCTGGGGAAGGATTTCGAGATGGCATTTCTAGGTCACATTTCCGAATGCAACCAGGCAAACCAGGGCTATTTAAAGGCATCAAAATGCACACGGCACAGCTTCCCCCCTTTTTTTTTGAAGGTCCTTCTACTGCCTACGCTTCTCCTCAGGCCTCGCGCCACCCGGGACCTGGTTTGCTCTCATGTCTCTGCCTAAGCCCCGAATCAAACGGCAACGACATCTGCACCTGATTAGGGCTCTCCACATGGGGCGGGGAAGCTCCTGGCTTTCTCCTGAAGAAGAGCGATCGAGCGATTCGAAATAAAACGAACCACATCTGCTGAGTGGGGTTACAGCTGGTACAGGGGCTAAGTGACCCTCACCTTCCCCGCTCTGTGCAGCACCTATCTGTCGTGTTGTTATTTCGGTGTTTTAAACAGTTTCAAGAAGATGTAGGGCTTTATTGTAGATCTCACCTGACGAGGTGGATGTACGTTACAGTCATTATTCACTCTCCCCTCCTTTGGGGATGGGTTCTTTATTAATGTGTCTTTTAAAAAAAATGTGCACAATTCTCACAAGCCCAGGACCTGCTTTGGGATCCACTAAGCCTTGGCTCACGCCAACCTGAGCCTAATACTCTGTGGAATTAGGTAAGCAGAGCGCCTCCCTCCAGGGAGAGGGTGCACATTCCATTCCAGACAGAGAAATTGCCACGGGTAGGTATGCGGAACTCTGGGTATGTTTTTATACTCTTAAGATGGGTTTCCAAATGTGATGGACACCCGGCTGACAAAAACAAAGGGGAAAGGAGAATGGTGGAGCATTAAGTGAGGACCATCTAATAAACCAGTGGAAGAGGCAATGGACTGTGTCACCTGCTCCTGTTTTATGGACAGGCTCAACATTTGTAACTCAATATATTGCACCTAAATCCTGTCACTGATGATACAGATCAGAGAACTTAGCCTGTTTCAGTGAAAGCAATGCGCCTGCATATCTCTCTCTCTCTGCGGGATTTCAAGGATATATAATGATCCCATATAATAATAATAATCCTTGCATTTGATATAGTGCCTTATCACGTCTTTTGAGATGTCTCA
This sequence comes from Callorhinchus milii, assembly GCF_018977255.1. Classification (NCBI taxonomy): domain Eukaryota; kingdom Metazoa; phylum Chordata; class Chondrichthyes; order Chimaeriformes; family Callorhinchidae; genus Callorhinchus; species Callorhinchus milii. The sequence continues at coordinate 2,690,159 of NW_024704761.1, read as the reverse complement.
GGAGTGCTTCACAAAATATACTGTAAAGTGAAGTGACCCATATTTTATGGGTGACTATATATTTCTAGTGAAACATGTTTTCTCAAGGTGATGTAATATGAATTGGACGATGCGGTTAAAGAAACCTGGTTAAATCCATAAATGTATAAAATTTGTCAATGTGAGCCAAAGGTTTGTTCATCAAAACCTCCAGCCATTTCGATTGGACATCACTGAAGACTAACTGACAGTAAATCCAGGAGCTTTAATAAGAGTGTGGAAGAAGCCTTGGGGTGGGCAAAGATCTTACTGAGAAGCCATCTGGTTTCATGTAGAAATATAAAAAGGAAAGCAATTCAACTGATCTACCCTTCAGTCCGTGATACAGAGGTCACTGATTCAAAGCGTGTTTGCGTGCATGCGTACATGAGTGTTTGTGTGTGTGTGCACACGTGGGGTAGGGAGGGTTGGAAAGTACACAGATTCCATAAGGAATAACATGAAAGAGTGGTTGGCTGGTTTGCAGCTGGCAATATTGCTGGGTAATGAATTCAGCCAGTGAGAAGATTGATCTCGCTGCACTGTGTACTTCAATCACTGCACATTGACATATACCGTTTTTAACCTCTACCTCTTTGTAGTCCAGCTTGGCTGCACTCTGAAACTAAACTGTAAAACGTACAAGATATTTGAGAGCTCGCTCTTTGGGGTAATGAGCTGACATTCAGATGGAATACACTAGTTCAGACTGACGTCACATTACCTTATTTTACCTTTATAATGCATCAGTCAGTTGGCCTCATCTGCGAGTTTGGCATTTGGGGGCACCGTAGGTTTCAAATAGAAAAGCGCACGGGGTGAGAATTTATAATAATAATCCTATAATCCTTGCATTTGGTATAGAGCTTATCACTTCTCAAAGCACTTCACAGAATACACTGTAAAGTGAATTGACTGTATCTTTTGTGGGTGAAACATGGCAGCCAATTGCACACGGCAGCATCCCACAAATAGTCGTGGATTGAGTGACCAAATTATTATATTTAACTATTTTTTGTTTTGAATGGATTATTAGCCCCGGTCAATCGACTAACAACCAGGTTCCTATTTACTGCTGGGTAAACAGAGGCATGTGGAGTAAGGAAACTTGCCTAACGTTTTGCCCTGTCTGGGAATCGAACCCAGGTCCTCTCGCTAGTGAGGCAAGTGCTCCAACCACTAATTTCATCCCAGCCTTAGACTTGCTCTATTTTCAACCCCTGTTCAGACTCGCCAGCTGCACCCGTGACATTGACCAGGATTTCCAGTCAGTACTGGAAGTCGTTTGTCTGGCATCAATCTGACAGTAACAAACAGACGGCCTGCAAGCTCCCAGGTTATTGTCCGTCTCTCTAACCAACAGCTTTCTGAACAATTTTATTTGGTCTGCCGGGTGCCTGACACATGCGGGAAACCCATCACCGTTCTCAACAGTATCCAGACCAAGCTAAGAATAGAACGGAGGTGAAGCACTCTCTCCTTCTGCAAAGCATTAGGCTCAGGTTGGCAAGAGCCAAGGCTTGGGTAGCCCAGAGTGTGCGTTGGGGGTGACTGCTGGAGCCTGACCAGCTAAAACCACGTAACATGTATGTGTGCACGTGTGTGGTCGTGCGTGTGTCGGGACTCACAGTTTTGGGTTTGAATGGTGGCTGAATCTCCTTTATCTCCAGCCTTATCCAGTCAATTCTTCGGAAGAAAGCGTGGTCCTTGATATCTCTCTCGCCTTCCAACCCGCAGCCCAGGCGCTTGGCTGGGTGTTTAGTCATCAGCTACAAAAGAGACAGAAGATGAAAGGATAGAATGGAAATCGCAGGCTGCAAACCAATAGCCCACAGCAGAGTGGAGTGAACAGCAGCTTGTGAGAGCTAAAGAGAGGTGAACATTTTTCTCTCTCTGTTTCAAATAAGTCATAAAAAATTGTAAAGAAAGAGTTCCAAATCCTGCAATTGTTAAGACACTGGGGTATTTTACAGTATATTCTAATACAGTATTTGATATAGAGCCTCATCACGTTGTTGAGACGTTTCAAGATATACTGTAAAATGGAGTGACTGTTTATTTTGTGGGCAAAATGCACCAGTCAGTCATGCACAGCGGTGTCCCACAAACAGCCGTGGAGCGAGTGACCAATTTTATTTGGGGGGGATTGTCGGCCAGGACACCGGGAGAGAGAGAGAAACTCCCTTCTCTTTTCGAGTCGTGTCCTGGGATCTTTAACGTCCATCTGAACAGGCTCAGACGGAGAGCTCAGTTTTAACATCTCATCTGAAGGACGGCACCTCCGACAATGTAACAGCCTCCCCCAGCGCTGCATTGGAGCGTCAGCTTCGACTGTGTGATTCCAAGTCCCGATGAGGTCTCGGAGCCCGTCAATCAGCCAACATCGGATCAGCTGCTCACACCTCGTGTCCCACCGCAAACACACATCCGGCTCCGGGAAGACAGAGGTGATGACTGCAGCTTCACAACACGAAGACGCCAATTTAGCTCCTCCGCACCACCAGGCTGGGCTCAGTCACACCCCGGGTTAGATTGTCGGCACATTTACAATTCTTTGACAAAAGGCTAAAAATAAACAGACAGGTGGCGTTCGAGGCAATGGAATTCTTTTGCAACTTTTATTTTAAAATGAAAACAGGGTTTTTTNGTGGCGACACTGTTATAAACTTAGGGTAATGTATTGTACCGTAAGCCAGTCAAGCTGTGCTGAACTCTGATTATCATTGTAAAGGCCGTTGGCAGCCGATTGTGCACAAAAGTGTCCCTCAAACAGTTGTGGATTGAGTGACTCATTATTTCTGTTGTTGTTTTTGTCTTTTGGTGGGATTATTGCCCCCAAAAGCCAATCAACGAACAATCGGGTTCCTACTTACTGGTCGGTAAAGAGAGTGTGTGTGGAGTGAGGAAGCTTGCCTAAGGTTTCGCCCCTCCCCGCCCGGGAATTGAACCCGGGTCCTCTTGCTTGTGAGGCTTGAGAAAGCTAACCACTACACTACGGGACTCCAGTGATGTTCAGAGAGCGATGCTCTCTCTCCTTACTCCAGTAAACAGGCAGAACCAGGTGACGTACGGTTGACACAACAACAGCAACAACAAGATTACATCTGTGTAGCGCCTTTCACGTCGGGAGGACGTCCCAAGGCGCTGAGTGCAGACTTACCCCCTTGCAGATCAAGACGGCCTCTTTTGACATGGATTTGGGATATGAGACATTGTGCTCCATTATCGACTGGAAGAGTTCGTCTTCATCCTCCCCATCAAATGGAGGCTGTGAGAACACAACACAATCAACAAGGTCTCGGTAAAAACCCGGGAGCAACAATCAACAACACCCAGCAACAACCATGGGCCCCTTTTTCATCCAAAGATCGTTCAAGCACATCCGTGCCATGACCCGTTCTGCCACCATATTTCTAACACGTGTGTTTGATAAGATGATTTAAAAATATATATATATATCTTTCCATCTGATTGTTCTCTCTCTCTATCTATCTCGATCTCTCTGGTTTGCCATCCCTTCGTCCCTGGAAGAAGCACTCACCTTCTGCTCACGGTGTTGTTCTCTGCTGTTGGCTTGGCTGTGATCGTGGACTTAACAGTGTTACAGGACCTGGTCTGGCTAATAAATCCTCTTACCTGTCCCGCCAGCATTTCATATAGCAGCACCCCATAGGCCCACCAGTCCACCGAGCCTCCGTATGGCTGATAGGCAATAATCTGCAACCAAAGCAACAGCCAGTGTGAGAAAACAGGAGCGAAACAATCCATGAGCTGTGAATTCAGGTACTTTCCGAGAGAGAGGAGCCCTTCTCCACAACCAGGGTCTTGATCACTAGGACCCCTTGACTGGTAGAACAGGCTACAGGGGATGAATAGCCTACTCCTGCTCCTATGATCCTAATCGAGCTCCGGTGGCTTGAGGTTATGGCTGCTGGTGGGGAACACGAGTCAAGGAAAACATCTCCATTTCAGCCGCAGCATCGCCTGGTGCACAGAACAGAACAGCGCTGAGCCACACTGGATGTTGTTTCTGTTTTGGGGGGAGGGAGGGTGGGCAGCCGGGTGTCTGACACATGCGGGAACCCATCACCGTGCTCAAGATTATCCAAACCGAGCTGAGAATTCCACGCATCCCACCTACACGTGGAAATTCCAGAGATAGATTGTTGGAATGGAATGCTCTCTCTCTCCCTTGAAGGCACATACCTCGCTTACCCAATTCCCTGGGCGTTCACTGTTGGAAGCAAATACAAATCTAGTGTCATTAAAGTCCCCAGCAAAACACCCTCTATTCTCTCCCCATCTCCTTTCCCTCTATGCTCTAAATTGCTGCCTGTTGGGTTAAATTGCAAAAGAAATTTTAGATGTTTTACAGATAACAGCACATGTCTGACAGTGCGTTTAAGGCAGTAAATGAATCTCGAGGGCTCTGCTTTTCTCTCCGGCTTTGAAGGCTGTCAATTGAATCGCTGTTGGTAACTCGTCGCCAGGTGTCTATTCTAACACGAAGGAGCTAACTGGGTTCATTATGCCCGTTCTTTGTGAGAATAATCTCCAGATTATCTGGGAGACGTCGTTTGACATTGTCAAAACCGCTGTCAAAAAGACAATGCCTTTCCTGTAACTGCGCATCTTAATTCGTTCAGAGAAAAATCTTCCATAATATTGAATTCCCAATAAAACAACCTCATTTCCATTTTGAGATCTCTGATAGCTTGTCAGAGAGCAGCGTGCTCTCATTTCAACGTGCTTGCTTTCTCTCTCTGTCATTTAAAAAATTCCAACGTATAAGGCATGCTCGACTGCCTCCACACCTCAAGTCTATAATTTATTCAGCTCCTGGAGAAATGTACTGCAACATTTCTATAATTAAAAGGACATTACTCTGAAGACCGTAAAGCATTTTAATTAGGCCTTGAAAATACTTGAATATTCGAGACCTGAGCAGTGCTCCTCTCCCAAATGACTAATTGATTTATTCTCTTCCTGAATTTCCGTGGCAGAAACAAACTGTCGACGTTTGATTTGGTTAAACGTCGAGTGTAAATATTTCCTGACCTGGAAAGCTGAGACCGTGGAACGCATTGCCACAGAGGACTATAGATATTGAAGCGTTTGTGATGTTTTAAAGGGTGATGGATGAAAATGGATGAAAGCATATCACTTTCCGGGAGCAATAATCCCTCTCAAAATAAAGTTGCTCACACAATCCACGACTCTTTGTGGGACAAGGCTGTGTCTCACCCACAAATTACACAATCACCACACTTGACGATATATTCTGTGGAATCCTTTGAGAGGACTGAGTGACCAAATTATTATTTTTCTGAGGTATTACCACCTCTGGAAAGCGATCTGCCAATCGACTAACAACCGGGTTCCTTTTTACCACTAGGTAAAGAGAGGAGTTCGGAGGAAGCAAACTTGCCTAAGGTTTTGCCCCACCCAGGAATCGAATCTGGGTCCACTTGCTTGCAAGACAAGGCTAGTGAATAAATGTTGGGGTCTGCAGCCTAATAAGCAGATACGCATTATAATGAAGCGGATTATAACAGGATTCTACTGTAGTTAACACCCAACACATTTTCGTAAATCAACCAAGAAGAAAACCAAAGTGAGGACAAGGAGAATCACCAATTGATGGTCGGGGAGGAAGCTGATGGTGAGTGTTTTGCAGTTCCTATTCCACTGATGGACTGGGTTCTCTCCTGGGTTTGGCTTAAGGTCATCCGAGGCTTCAAAGCTCTGCCCTGCCAACTTTCCCTCTTGAATCAGTGCATGGCCTTTACACATCAAACGCCCAGTTAACCCTTCTCTGTGTAACAGCAGTAAAGATAGCGTTTTGAATCCACACAATAACATTCGATTCCCCAAAAAGGTCATCAGAACCCGGGAAGTGTTTGTTCTGTCCACACGAATTGGCATTTCGGATCGAACCAGGAAATGTGAATGTTTTTCTCGGCAATAAACGGCTACAGAAGAGTCAAAATCAAAGCACGAAACCAACGGAACCTTCTGCATCCAAACTCATTCAACGTAACTGATTGTTGGATTTATTTGTTATATTTGAGCACTTTCAACAAATAATCTGATATTGATTTTCCATGAAGTTTCCTGTTACAAAATGCCCCCCTTGGGGATGAGTTTAATTCCAGTGAACGTTCCCTTCCTAACATCATACATCACATGTTGGAGCTGTTGCACTGACCTGGAAAAACATGAAATGCATTCTGCGTTGATTGGGAGAATGTTTCACGTTTTGGCCCAGTTCTCGCCGCTCGCTACACAGCCATAGCTTTTAATTTGATAGAATTGTATTTCACTCCAGAAGCCCCTAATCGCTTCGATTTGCTATAGAGTGCATTTTGTTTGGTGCCAATGCAGTCAATTAACTGGAATTATCAATTCACAGCCCCATTGAAAACCGTCGCTGTGAATAGTTTTCAGATCAATCCTTAACGTCAGGGCAGGGATGAAGCTGGATATCTTTTTTTTTGGGGTGGTGGGGGCGAGGTAGGTGTCAGCCACATGCGAAAACCCATCATCGTGCTTAAGAGTCAGTAAAAGGGTTAACTTCTCAAAGCTCTTTTGGAATTTGGTTTTGTGCATCTAATGTGTCTCATTAACCTATGATGGATTTCTATTAGTTTGGAATCAAGCTTCACATTGAACACATCCTGCGGAGAGTGAGTGAGTGAGTGAGTGAGAGGGGGTGGGGGCACCTCAGCTGTAGTCCATCACCTTCAATCATGCTCAATTTACATGAGATTATATGTTGCACTAACACAGTGTCACGGTATTATGGTGAAGGCTATTTTTTAAGCGATACAAAATCTGATTGTCAGAGCTCCAGCGATCGGCAGACACTCTATTAGGCCAGTAATTGCGCAGCATTTAGACAGTGAGACGATTGGTAGCCAAAGGTGAGCTCATCCCCAGAGGGGCTGGCTATGCTGTGCTGTCTGATGTACACTGATGTTTCCTCAGGTTTCCTGGGCAGGTCAGGGCAAATCCTTAGGCAAGTGTCCTTACTCCACGTGCCTCTGTTTACCTAGCAGCAAGAAGGAACCGGGTTGTTAGTCGATTGCCAATCTTTTTCCAGGTGTATTAATCGCTCCAAAAACAATCCCTTCAAAAAATAATAGTAATAATTTGGTCACTCAATCCACGACTGTTTGTGGTGACACTGCTGTGAGTAATTGGCTGCCGTGCTTCACCGACAAAATATAGAGTCAATTCACTTTACAGTACATTCTGTGAAGCACTTTGAGAAGTCTCAATGGTGTGATAAGGCGCTATATCAAATGCAAGGATTATTATTATTATTAAAACAGTGACGTGCTCGCGGGCTAACTGACTTCCCCTCCACCTCGCCTTAAGCCGTCTGGGTAAACAGCTCCGTGTTTGATCAAATGTCAGATGAGCTAATCTGACAGGAGCCAATCACTGCGTGCTGAAGAGGTCTCGGGTTAAGCTAATTCAGTGAGACATTTCCACTCGCTGCTCCGAGCTCTCTGTGTGCCGCTGGAGCTGGTGTAAGAGCCTCGACGGCCTCAAGAGAACTGCTCACGAGTTCAGGATGTCACCGTAAAGCACACACCATTGGAGGCGAACGGCAACTGAGAGGGGCAGGAACACACATTATCTTATTACGTGAGAAAGGTCACACTGACAATCAGCCCCGCACACACACACCCACACACACTCACACGGTTATTCCAGCCTTTAGGCGCTCCGAGACGCCGCCTGGCTTGAAGGGCGCTACATAAATGCAAGTTGTCGTTGCAATAATTTTACGCTCATGCCAATGAGCATCTCATTGTTATAAATGGGTAGGTACCCTCCTACCCCTACCCTCCTGATCCCAACCCCCAGCTCAGGTCCAAATCCTTGACTGCCCAGCGCCTTGGGAGGTCCACCTGACGTGAAAGGCGCCGTGTAAATGTCATTTACTGTTGCGCGAGGGGTTGAACGGGTTCTGGGATCTGGTCCTGTGCTGCATTTTCCCAAGCAGCTGGGGACGGGCTGTGACTGAATGGATTAGCCGCAGGCTCACAGACACCAGAACAGTGACAGAACCATCTGACAAGAGCTCGCAGCACAGGACACCTGACGTCAGGCCACCCAGTTAGCAACGCGCTCAGAAACATGAGGGGGGTTTGGGGGGGGTGGGGAGCGAGACACTGACAGATCAACAGCAAGTGATGGCACAGTCTTTACAGTGTTTACACAAGAAAACACATCCCTCGGCAAACTGTCAGAGGAGCCATTCTGTGCTGCATTCTGTGACACCTGAGTCAACGAGGTGCATGTTATTACTTAATCCTTCCATTCGACATAAGGCTTCATTACGGTTTCGTGGGTTGGGCTGGACCCGGCCTTACCTCCGGGGCGATGTAGTCTGGGGTCCCGCAGAAGGTCCGTGTCGTCGCCAAATCAAACATCTTCTCTTTGCACATGCCGAAGTCCGCGATCTTGATGTGTCCCTCGGAATCCAGCATCACATTGTCCAGCTTCAAGTCTCTGCACAGAGTCAAAAAGACACAGCAGTCAGCGGGATACTCACAGGGTGTTCACAAAGTCCTGTTGCTCCTCTGTGTGTGTGTGTTTTTCTTATAATGAATTGTTATTTACTGTTGCAGTTGTCTGTTGGCGTGTGCAGCGAGCAGCCAGGGCTACTACTGGGGAGCTGTGTGATACACTTAGCATCGAGTTCATGACCACTTCGTTTTTTTTTTCACCTGTTCCCCCCCCACCACTCCCTCTTCACCACCCCCCCATCCCCCACCTTACCCCCACCCCCCTCCTTCCCGGAGCCCGTACCTGTAAATGATCCCCTTCTTGTGCAGGAAGAACAGCCCGATCGCAATCTCTGCCGCGTAGAACCTGGAAATTATCAGAAAGAGGTGTGACTCGGCTCATGGCCACGGCACGCGGCAGGGACTCGGGGAGTGTCATGTCCGCGGCAAATCACCTGGGGAGTCAACCTGGTTGGTTCGAACTTCGAGCCTCACCCCAACTGAGCAAGTCGTTGCTTCCTCTCTCTACAGATGGAAAATGACATGTGGCTGTGACACATCCATTAACACTGGGTAAGTGTCTGGTTGGGAAGTTTGTTGAAGGTTGTGTGAGCTGAGATGGGGTGGGAAGCGGGGGGGTGGGGTGGGGAAGGGTAGTCACTCCCTGGGAAGCACCTAACCACAACCCCCTTCCCCATGTTGGACATGGGGCAGTTTGGCCACTCTGATTGACTGGGCAACACTCAATGGGATTGCTGTGCAGACCTGGGACTCGGTTTGGTTTGGAGACTCTGAAGCATCGCCATGGAATATCGCCAGACTACGGCACTACCTCACCACTCACGCGGCTGAAACTTTGGTCCACGCCTTTATCACCTCAAGGCTGGACTATGGGAACTCTCTCCTCGCCGGCCTTCCCGGCACCTCCCTCCACACTGCAGGTCATTCAGAACTCTGCAGCTCATGTACTGTCCCGCACCAGGCTTCGGGACCACATCACTCCCACCCTCGCCCTCCCTCCCAACCTCGCTCGCCTCCACTGGCTCCCCATTCCCCAGAGGATCGAATTCAAGATCTTTATCCTCACCTACAAGGCCATTCACGGCCTTGCTCCCTCCTACCTCTCTGACCTACTATCCCCCTACCTACCTGCCCGTACCCTCCGTTCCTCTGGCTCCGGTCTGCTCCACATCCCCCACCCCAACTGCCCTACCATCGGTGGCCGGGCCTTCAGCCTCTCAGCCCTGAGGCTCTGGAACTCTATCCCCCAGTGCCTTCGCCGCTTCCTCCCTTTCCTCCTTCAAGGCCGGTCACAAGACCTTTCTCTTTGACCGTGCCTTCAGCTCCTCTCTTGACTCCCTACTCCCTCCTCGCTCCCTCCCTTCCCTCCCCTCACCCTGACCATTTCCCGCCTGCTCGGGTCCCAACCCAACTGTACAGCGCCTTCGGACATCCTCCCGACGTGAAAGGCGCTCTATAAATGGAATCTTGTTGTTGTTGTTGTTGTTGTTGTTGAAGCAGGGCGATGAGTTTCCGCGTGCGTCAGACACCCACCCGGCTGTCCAAAAAAAAAGAAATCCATGCTCCAATACTCACACTGCCTGGGGCTCCTTGAATTTACCAACTTGTTGGATGTGGTACATGAGGTCGCCACCGTTCACATACTCCATAACAAAGTACAGGCGATCCTAAGGCAGAAAGGGCACCAGTCAGCAGGTATCTGCTTTTGCGTCACAACCAGTGTCATGTCCGCAGTTACATTCCCACTGTGCATCTAGAATTGTGGAGTCCCCTAAGGTAGTGGTTAGAACACTCGGCTCGCGAGCGAGAGGACTCGAGTTTGAATCCTGAGGGGCGGACATGGCAAAGCCTTAGTCAAGTTTCCTTACTTACTCCCCACACCAAGCAGTAAATAGTTGTTAGTCGATTAGCAGATTGCTTTCTGGGGGTAATAATCCCACCCAAAAAAATAATAATCGATTGTGGGATGTTAATGTGCGTAATCGGCTGCCGCATTTTCACCCACAAAACACGCGGTAAATTCTGTAAAGCGCCTTGAGACGTCCCAACGACGTGATAAGGCGCTATAGCAAATGCAAGGATTATTATTATTATTATTATTATTATTAGATCTGTGAACTCTAGAGACACCGGAATCCTGGTCAGAGGTTGGGATGACGTGGGGAGCCTAGCAGAGAGGAAACACGTGGAATCGAGGAGAGGGAGGAAGAAGCAGATAGGGATCCGTCCACGGAGCACACACTGGGGGAGTCAAACGCAAGTACCAAACCCTTTCCCTGAACCCCGGTTTGCTTTTAATCACCTGAATTCAGTTTGATGCTGAGAGGCGCCACCCGCTGGATCGTACTGCGACTCTAGTCTCGGGATACTTCACGTCCCTGTGACTGTACAGTATCCGGTTCTAAAGCTCGCGAGCTTCGTGCGATGGCAGATACGGGTGTGGAGGGGGTGGGTTACAGACGCGGAGGAATTGGTGTGTCATTCTACGGACGAGGCTGAGATAAAGCCTCCTGAAACCCTCCCCACTCTGTTCCAGGCCATTGACCCAACTCCACACAGCTAGTCAGTTCAGTGGATACGTTTCAGAAACCCGCTGTACATAAACCCATCGAAGATTTGGCAAGACTGGACAGCACGGAAACAGGCCACTCAGCCGAAACCAGTCCGTGACGGTGTTACAGGAATCCTCACCCACTCCCACACCCTTCTGCTCCCGTCTCCCTCATGTGAAGATCTAGCTTCCTCTTGAATGCATCGACACTATCGGATTCAACCACCGCTTCAGGCAGCGAGCTCCAAATTCTCGCTCCCGTCTGCGTGAAGCAGTTTCTCCTAAACTAGCTGTCAGATCCTCTAGTCGCGAGGCACCCAGTCTGGCTACGGCACGTGGCATTGCCTTGGGCGTCAGAAGCAGAGGGGCGAGAACATTGGTCTCTTGACAGTCGGACTGGGAGTCACGGCTGAGTGTGCTCTCTCTCTCTCTCTCTCTCTGCTATCTCTCAGCCGGAGCCAAAGCAGATTGTTTCAAAATTAATGTGCTCCCGTTGCCATGGGAATGGAGTCGGTCCAGCCAAGCGAGCGAGCGAGGGAGCGAGGGAGGGAGGATTCTCACAAAGAGTTTTATTTTGTAAATGACGGGAGAGCTTCATCAATATCATCGGAAGTAATGTTTAACAAACCAGCCCACAGGCAAGGCACTGGGCACCCGTTTGCTGCCCAAATCATAATCGTTTGCCTGTTGTCACATGCCGCTCGCTTCACAACAAGCTTTGAATCATTGTGAAACCCAATGTTAATGGCCATCAGTGAACACTAGTCACACGAACTATCAGTCCTCCGCAGTGGACGAGATTGAGTGGGGATTAGGCTCCTCTGAAGCTTTATGACTTGAGGCTTAGCAGATCTGCACTAAAGCGCAGCATCCGCAGCCCTGGTCTCATTACAATTAAGTAAATATAATCCTTGCACTTGATGGAACCTTGTAGAGCAAAACCATCTTCAGAGGCCGCACTGTGATTCAGATCCCCCAAAACATCCTACTCCCACCCCTCTTGTCCTGCTCTCGGTCTGCTCAACTTGTCCTAACACGTGTCCAGCAAATATCCGTCTTTAGATGGTTAATACTTCCCCCAGCTTACAATCTCCGAGACGCTATCCTGCGTGAAGAGCGCATATATATATACAAGCTGTCGTTCTTTTGTCTCACCACCAGTCCCTTTCAGCGTCTCCCTAATCAGAGAGGAACTTGCCGGGAGGATGGTTAGAACGCATTTAACCGCCCAATTTCCCTGGCGAAGGTTTCGCCCAGCCCGGGAATCGAACCCGGGTCGACATAAGAGCAAAAGAATTTGCCGGGCGAAAGAAGATCGAGGCCCATCCAGTTCCACTTCCACCATCCATCCTGGCAGTCGCTTGACATGTCGTGCCCCAAACTACATACTGTATCCCCAGATATTACTGTCTAGCAGAAATCGATCTACTTTGTCGTTGAAACAAACAATATTTTCTGCTCTGCCCACCGTCTGTCTCCCCGGAGAGCCTGTTTACTACTCGCTCACTGAAGTAGCGCCTCCTCTCGCTTGCGAGGCGGGAGGGCGCTGACCGCTACGGGACACGGACTTACCACAGTTTGGAAGCAGGAATGCAGCAGGGTGAGGAAAGGCGGCTTCTCCTGCAGAGCCAGCACTCTCTTCTCGATCATGGTGCACTCCACATCGTCGTCCTGAATAACCACGTCCTTCTTCAGGATCTTGATGGCGTATAGCTCTCCTGTCCCCTTCCTCTCCGACAGCATCACCTGGGCAGGTAACAAACAGCACACGCACACACACCCGTCAGACAGACAGACGCTCAGGAACCCGGGGGGGGGGGGGAAATCCCCCACCCACATCCTCCCCCTCATTTACCTCCGTCTTTTTTTTAAGTGAGATATAAGGTCAAGCTCAGGCGCCATTAACCCTCACCTTGCCGAAGCTGCCTTTGCCCAGGACCATGAGGAAGTTGAAGTCCAGCAGCTTGACGTGCTCCACATTGTTTGACGGGAAACTCGATTTCCTCTCGATGACCTTTTTGGTGCCTGGGCCGAGCCGGGCTTTCTGTGGAGGGAAGGGAAGTGAGCTCAGGGTCAGTGGGGAAACCAGAGAGCCTCCGAGGAGCGGTACAGTACGATTAGGGTACCGGCCGGTTAGAACACGGTTAAAATTCGACCCCTAATTCCGCTCGACCGATCCCTGCCAGCCAACCAACCGTGCAACGTCATGTCAAACCCAGACAGGTCAGTGCTCACGCTTCCTCGCAGTACAGACACACGCTCGTGCTCACACGGCTCATTCTAACTGGCTCGGACTGCACCCAGCAACACTCAGGTGCGTTAACGGTTTCAGACCCTCGGGGTGGGGGGAGCTTTGTGGCTCCTTCTACGCTCTCGGCCCGTGAAGTCGTTCCAATCTCGGCCGCCTCTGAGCTGAACGTTACAAATTATCCGCAGCCAACAGACGGCCAAGCCTGGGTTTCAATCAGAATAAACTGCTCCAGCAAAGCACAGCCTCCACATCACCGACAGCCGAACTGAGGCATCACAAACCCTCTCCGGCTCCCCGTGTGTCAGTCTGGCTCGCTCAGCTTGCTCCACTCCCAGCCAGTAACGCTGTGTGTTCCCATCGGGACCTTTGAGCTCACAGTCTAGGCTGACACTCCGCAGTGAATGCAGTGCTGGGTGAGCATTACAGTCATAGAATCGTAGAATTACACAGCGCAGAAGGAGGCCATTTTTGGCCCATCGTGTCTGTGCCGCTCTTTGAAAAGAGCTATCCAATTCGTTCCCACTGCCCCACTCTCTCCCCTGTAAACTTGTCCTCCCCAAATAATTATCTATTTGCTGTGAAGCCACTACACCTCATGGCAAAACTCCGTGAAACGCGATGAGGCGCTAAGGCCAATTGCAAAGATTATTATTGGATGTTAACAGTGGCCACCGGCTCCCAATGCTGGCTGTTCGGGTGTCAGGTGTAGGTTTCCGATCAACAGGAGTGTGCATTTACCCAGCGCTCTAACACTTGCGGTTTAATTACGCTTTGCCCACAAAATACACAGTCGATGCACTTTACAGCATATTCTGTGAAGCGCTTTGAGACGTCTCGAAGACGTGATGAGGCGCTGTATCACATGGATTATTAATAATTAACTCACACACTTTAACCCTAAAGCCCACAGACTGCACGGCACACAGCCTGTTAGCTGGATGAGGTGCCAGATATTAGTAGATTTTATTTGCCAAACATCTTATCCCCCAAATGAGTGCGACTCCATAATCTGCAGAAAGTCTTTAATTAAAACAAACAACTCGGGAACGAGCTGGGACTCAAACCTCAAGCAAAGACAGAGGCCGTCGTTCAAGATCATTATAGGTTTCCGCAACAATGAACACGAATACCAGGCAGCGCTAATTACAGCTACAGATGTTCTGCGTGTCAGGTACACTGCTCAACATCTGGAGTGTTTAGTAAAAATACTCGTCAGATGTAACCATTGTGCTTCAAAACTCCCCCACTCCCCTCGCCTCACACACTGGGGAAAGGCTCCGCTAACCTTAGCTCCTTCTGGTACCTCAACTGAGCAGCCATCACATACATCACACACTCACACCACACACACTCACACCACATACGTACACCTCACACTCACACAAACATCACACAATCACACCACACACATAATAATAATCCTTGCATTTGCATCTTAATATCAGTTAATTCACTTTACAGTATATCCCCTAAAGTTTTGAGACGTCTCAAAGACGTAATAAGGCACTATATCAAACGCAAGTATTATTATATTTTATTATTACACATACACCACACACACACTCACAAACACCCCCCCAACTCTCCCCCCCCACAGACACACATGGACAGGCTTTCCTGGGGGTTACGTAGGTTGCAGCGAGGAGCAGGATAACTTCTCGGCCAGTTTCTGTTTGATGAGTCCCTCCTGTAATCGACAGAGGGCACTTTTCCCCAGACTCTGGTATTGGTAAATCATAGTCAGAGTCAGTGCATGAACGTGTGATTGTAGCTGATCAGAGCCGAGGCTATAGTGTGACGTTGCTGTGGGGGACTTTGTAAAGAGCCTCTTTTGACCCACTTTCAAATCCCGCCTAAAGACCTTCCTTTTTGTTCGTACTTACGGTCACCTCCCCACCTCCCTCTCCCTCCGTTTTGGTGTCAAGGCTCCGCCACTGTCAAGCGCTCTGGGACGCTACCCCACGTGAAGGGCACTATATAAATGCAAGTTGTTGTTACCGACCCATGTGCACGGAGGGTTGGTGGTGGTGGTGGAAGTGGTGGGGGGGGGGGGAAGAGAGAGAATCAGAACAGTTTAAGGAGAGGATGGAAGGGAAGAAAGAAAGCAGAAAAGGAAAGAGAGCGAGAGACAGAGAGACAGAGAGAGAGGGAGAACAGAAATCCTCGTCCACGCCAACTTGGTAGCTGAAGTTCAATGAATCTCCAAACCTCCAGAGAAAACGGGGGTGGAGCGAGGCAGGA
Organism: Callorhinchus milii; assembly: GCF_018977255.1. NCBI lineage: Eukaryota > Metazoa > Chordata > Chondrichthyes > Chimaeriformes > Callorhinchidae > Callorhinchus > Callorhinchus milii. Next base: position 2,674,558 of record NW_024704761.1, on the reverse strand, counting down.
GGTTAACGAGTTATAACGTAATGATAATTATAATAACCGTTGCATTTGACAGAGTGCCTTATCGTGTCGTTGAGACGTTCTCGGGGATTGAGAGGGCAGGGATTATACTCCCGGAAAGAGATCCGCCAATCGACTAACAAAGCGGGTTCTTAAAAGGAAGGCCAAGGGGGGAGTAAACGGCCTTTGCCCTGTTTCCTAAAACTTGAATCCGGTTTGGAGTTTGTTTATCGTGTTCAGTTGTGTCTTTTTTTTGCCCCGGAGATTAGACGGACAGCTTCACAGTCAAGGCTGAGCTGTGTGTAGAGCTGCCGTTGAGGGGGAGAGAACCAGGGAGGGAATGGGAACCCAACGTGGGCCGTGCAATCGGGCGTTCACCTGCTGCTCTCCGGTGGTGAAGGGCCATTACTACACAGTGATCAGTAGGGTTTTTGTTTAATGTCCCAGGCCGTCAAAAAAAAAGACAAATTTCCGTCTCCTTTAAAAATCTATTGAGTATCGGGTACCCCCTCTCCTCCCCACCACCCACCCCCACTCCCACCTCCCTCTCCCACCGCTCAAAAAACAGATCACTGGTCACCCTAACGCTGCAGACAAGGAAAAGTTGCAAAGGTGATAGGCAGAATGAGGGCAAGCTCAGTGTTTCTGCATACACACACACACACACACACACGCACATGCACAAACACACACATAGATCAACACACACATGCAAACACACATATACACATGCACACGTGCACACTCACACAGACAAACGCGCACGCAAGCATCGACACACGTACGCACAGACACACGCATGCAAAAACACAATCACACAGACACGCGCACACACACACACACACAAGCAAACACACACATGCACATCTGCACAAGCAAACACACACACTCGCACACACACCGGACACACAGGGAGCGCATCCGAAGGCAGCCCTGCATCTCAGGGTTCAGGCAACGCCGAACGTATTCACGGTGCGAACCCTCGATTATCAGCGTCTTGTAACGCACTCCCTGTCCCCCCCGTCCACCCCGTCCCCACCCGGAGAACTCCCAAGGGGGTAAATCCACATACGTGTGTGATGTTTACAAGTGCCACTAATGAGCGTGTTAAGAGAAAAACAGAGGAGAGAACTACCTTAAAGAGGTGGATATTAAGGCGACAGTCCTGGAAGAAACAGGAAAGGGAGAGAACTGCAGGGTTAATCGAGAAGGAAAGAGAGAAAGCGACAATTACTACAAGTCACAAGGAAAACAAAGAGATAAAGGCACAGGGCATCGGAAAACAGTCCCAAGTCGCAACATTCAGGACCAACACAGCACGAGCAAGCAGATGGGGTGTATGGAGAGGAATCAGCAGGAAGGTTGGACATGGGTCTTTCACACCACACGTGTTCCCAGGGTGTGTGGCGTTCCGTTAATATACCTGTGACACGGGGAGTGGTTATCGCGTTCGTCTCGCAAGTGAGACCACCCGGGATTGATTCCCGGGCGGATCGGGGCAAAACCTTAGGCGAGTTACCCTACTCCACACACTCGCCTCTGTTTTCCCCAGCAGTAAGTAGGTTGTTAGTCGATTGGTGGATCGCTTTCCAGGGGTTAATAGTAGCTCAAAAAAAAAATTGGTCATTCAGTCCTCGACTGTTTGTGGGACGCTGCTGTGCGCGATTGGTGGCTGAGTTTCGCTCACAAAATATACAAGGAATCCACTTTACACTATATTCTGTGAAGCGCTTTTAGACGCCTCAACGACATGATAAGTCGCTATATCAAATGCAAGTAGTATTATTATTGTCATCATCATTATTCCTAGAAACGTTTAGTCTGTTTAAACTCCTCCATCACTAACACTGACGTTAACAAATAACCTTATTGATTTTACATCCAATCCTCCTAAGTATGGAGGACAGTGCAGTGAAGCCCCATTGTAAAACACTCCTCAGGACAGCTCTAGTTACAGCCACTGTATTGTGGGGAACCTGTCAAAACACTCGCTGGAAATCCAGACAGACAATGAGATTCCGTAAGTGAAACCTGTTCCCGGAGCTCGTTGAGGGCCAATCAATCAGGTCAGGGAACTCGAAACCAATAAACACTTTACAGGTTCGACACTATGATCTGTAAGCGTAACTTTCTCCAAATAAACAAATGCAGGGAAATCCTGACCACGTCAAACCAACCACCTGCGGGTATCTGTTCCCACACCCATTCAATTCAATTCGGTTTGTGGCGATTTGCAAATTAGCACCGTCCTCTTTTGGTTACAGTTTATTCTCTGGGATCTCGAGCACGACAGCAGCAACAACTTGCATTTATATAGCGCCCTTCACGTCGTCCCGGAGCGCTTAACAGTGGCGGAGTCTGATGTCACACAGGGCATCACTGAGCCACCCCACACCAACCCCCTCCCCGTCACCCAAGTCCCAGTTGACTTTGACTCTTTAACACCAGGTCTGCACTCAGCCCTCGCTCGGGTCAATCATCGAGGAATCATCATCAGCCACCAGAAACTCTCCGAGACTCCACACGAAGACTTTGAGCGGCCACGGGAGTTTCCGGAAACAGGATTTCTTACCTCAAACTTTTGGCGGAGCTCGGGATTCCCGTCGTCCTCTGGGATGGGGACATTGTAATACTCGCCCTCCTCTTGGTTCAGGAGCTTGAACCTTGGGGTCAGTAAGAGAGAGAGAGAGAGAGAGTCACACGTGGCCTTCCTGGCATTGGTAGAAACGTGTGTGTGGGAGTGTGTGTGGGACTGTGTGTGTGGAAGTGTGTGTGTGTGCGTGTGCGTGCATGTACATGCGTGGGGGGAGGGGGTGGAGGGGTCCTCACCAGCCTGAGGCGGGGGATTTGTAGAGCTCGGAGATGCCGAAGGACAGCGAGCCCATGAAGTCGTTCCTGGTGGTACGGTCCCAGTCCCACACCTCCACCGACAGCCTGCGATCCTTGTCCGTCGGTTTTAGAATACTGCAGGAAAAATACACGTCAGCCACGTTCCCTTTCTCCAAGAGAAAAGAGCAACATTTACTACAACAACAACAACTTCCACGCAAAGTAGCGTATCGGAGAGCTTAGCTGTGTCGGAGCCTGACACCGAGCCGAGGGGAATGGGTTGGGGGGGGCGGGTGGGGGGGGGGAGGGAACGAGACTACAGTTGCGGTTGGAAAAGAAGGTCGTCAGTTGCGATCTGAAGACGGGGAAGAAGAAGGCAAGGTGGAGGGAGGGAGAGATTGAGGGAGGAAGAGATTGAGGGAGGGAGGGATTTAGAGAGGGAGTAATTGAGGGAGGGAGCGACAGAGTTTTGTACAACTGCAGGACTGAGATTAAGGTCAGTGGCACAGTGGGTAGAATGTTCTGGAAGAGTTGCGCCATCATGCTAGCCTTCTTCTCGTATGATCGGGGAGGAGAGAGAGAGCGCGAGGCGGGTGCTGGGAGTCCTGAGTTCAGCGGAGCAGATGGAGCTCAGAGCGTGACCAGAGCTCGATTTCTACCGGGGGAAAAAAGCTTAACAAGTGCCCGAGGCTGAATTCTAACAATAAAGCAGGACAGGGGCAACGGAGTAAAGGTGAACCGAGAGACGCAGAGCTGCTTACAAGTTGAAGGATTCGTTCCAGTGAGGGTTAAGGGTGCAACGCATGGTTTTTGTCTTCTGTTTGCTGTCATGTTTGGGGTCAGGGATCAGTTTCAGCTTCACATAGGGATCCGAGAGGCCGTTGGGATCCATCGGGATTAGGTTTCTCGCCTCCGTCACTGCAGGAGAGACAAGAGGAGAAAAAAGCATTGGTTTACATGGCGGTGACAGCACAGAGGACTGGGTTAGAGACAGCTCCAGTGTGTGGTGATGCTCTCACTGTACACCTAGCCAGGGATTTAGTCATTCATCCCACTCTTGTCTGTGTACTCGAACACAATAGATAATGATATTAAATAATACTAATAATCCTTGCATTTGATATAGCATGTCGTTGAAACGTCTCAAAACGCATCACAGGATATACTGTGAAGTGAACTGACTGTGTATTTTTGAGGGCGAAACGCGGCAGCGAATTCCACACAACAGTCTCACAAACAGCCGTGGATTGAGTGACCAATTTTATTTTGAGGCATTAGTACCCCCGGAAAGCGATCCACCATTCGACTAACGACATACTGCTAGGTAAACAGAGGCGTGCGGAGTAAGGAAACTCGCCTAAGGTTTCGCCCCTCCCTGCCCGGGAATCGAACTCGGGTCCTCTCACTTGCGAGGTGAGCGCTCTACCCACTCCCACCCCACCCTCTTCTCAGATGGCAGATACCCACTCTAATCCCGTCCCCCTGCTCTTTCCCCGCCTCGCTCCCCCAGCTCGCTCTCTTCTAATTGCAAATCCTTTTCGGTTCTTTCATTCTTTAAGTGCGCGTCTAATCCCCTCTCAAACGGGGAATGACTCAGCTGCACACTTGCAGTATCGCGGTTCGTATTCTAATCTCTCACACACTGGTATCTGGTGTCGTGGTCAATTGATACTTTTTAAAAATACCTGTGTTCAGTATTCATTTCCCTTCACAAAACACAGCTTATTTTTGGAAGGTGTTAGGTAGAGCAGCACAGACGGGCTTTGCTTTTTTGACTCACAGATTAACCGGAAGTCCATCTCCCGCACACAGGTCATCGGTCCACTAACCCTAACCTTCGCCCACACGGGCTCACCTCAACGACCAGCGCTGTCACCTCTGCGTCAGAGGGCCGTAGGTTTACGGCACTTCACGGTGCGACACCTTGCTGCATGCCAACGGCTGGTGCATTTCCATATGAATGCAACAGTCACCTACACCCGACAGGAATTCCCCGCGAAGCGCTTTTGAGATTTTATTGTAGGGGGTCAGCGCAGGGTCTGAGGCATACGGAAACCAGTCGTCGTGATTAAAGAGTTTCTGAACCAGACTGAGGTCTACGTACGCCTGGAAATTTTATCAGCTGTAACATTTACTCTCCGTCCGGCAGCTTTCCTTCACGTCGTTCCCCCCCACATTGCCAGCCGCGTCCTGCGTAGGAAAGGGCCAGTGAGTGGTGAGCTCAGCGACGAGTTCACCCTCCGTCCAGTCCAGGGAATAAATGTCTACACTACACAGAGCAGCCACCAGGAGGTGCTAAAGGTCTGCTAGTCAGGGCATCCTGCACAGCACTGGGCTCCGACACTCCGTCTCCTTTACGATCTGAGTCATCACAGAGGCCAAATCCAGGATAAATCTGAGTCACTATATCATTAATAATAATAATCCCCGGATTTGATAGAGCGCCTTATCACGCCGTTGATACGTCTCAAATCGCTTCACAGAATATTCCGTAAAGTAATATTCCGTGCCCACAAACAGTCGTGAATCGAGTGACCCGTGTGTGTTTTTTTTGGAGGGATTATTACCTCCGGAAAGCGATCCGCCAATCGACTAACAACCGGGTTCCTACTTACTGCTAGGGAAACAGAGGTGTGTGGAGTGAGGAAACTTGGCTAAGGTTTCGCCCCACCTGGGAATCGAACCCGGGTCCTCTTGCTCGCCGGGCAAGTGCGCTAACCACTACGCTATGGAACTCCGCTATACAGGGCAAACCCGGCATACATAGCGAGAGACATTGAGGCAGAGGGAGGCAGTGTGCAGTGCTGGAGAAAAAAAAGGCAAATACAATTTGCCCGCCTGATGTGTTCATCACTATGTTCACAAGATGAATCTCAGGTTAGAGAAAGCCGTTTGCCTGGTTAAGCGAATCCTAATAATAGGTTCATCCTTCATTTTAACGCACTTAGCCCAAGACGTTTGAAGAACACAACCTTATTTTGGGAAAAACAAGCTGCCTGGGAGGGACGAGAGGGAGAATAATGGGGCGATTAACAGGCTGTAATCTCATTGAGGGATTCAGATGGTATACGCACAGGGCAGCTCCCAGGGCCTGACCGTAGGTGAGGGGTGTGATGTGCAATGTAGGCCTGTGAGCGTGACCTGCTTAGAACTGCGCCCTGGGCCTGAGATAGGATTACGGCTGGGAAATCGATACACTGCTCTCAGCGCACACTGTCAAATGCAAGGGGCGGTTCGGTTCCATCCAGGACTTTTTGGCCGAGGCAACGACGACAGCAACAACAACAACAACTTGCATTTACACAGCGGCCCTCACGCAGAGTAGCGTCCCAGAGCGTTTCGACAGTGGCGGAGCACGACACCGAGCAAACTGAGCCTGATGAGAATAGGGGTGATTTTGTGTGTGTGTGTGTTTCTCTCTGCGTGTGCGCGGTGTAGTGTGCGTGTAATGATAAAAGCATAATTTATTTTTGTGCCAGGTCATGGTGTGCTGTGCTGTGTTGGGTTGGTGCTGTGCTGTGTTGGGTTGGGTGGTGCTGTGTTGGATTGGGTTGGGGGGTTCCGTGCTGTGTTGGGTTGGGGGGTGCTGTGCTATGCTGGGTTGGGTTGGGTTGTGCCGTACTGTGTTGGGTTGAGTTGGGTGTTGCTGTGCTGTATTGGGTTGTGTTGGGTTCGGTTGGGGGGGTGCCATGCTGTGCCGCGCGGTGCAGTACCTGTGACACTGAGCACCCCATCCTCCTTCATTTTGATGTTGAGGTAGAGCCGTCCGCGCCGCTCGGTGTGGTCGGTGCCGCACATGCTGGGAATGTTGACGACACATTTCTTGTGCACGTTTAGATCACAGGCTGCGGAGCGGAGAGGAAAGCACATCAAACTGTCAGCTCGTCTCAGAGACAGCACCACCCCTCCTCTTCAACCACGCCATGGTGGGGGTCACCCTCCTGTGTATGGTGGGGGTCACCCTCTGTCTGTCTCATCGATGAGCGATGGGGTTGTGGACGTGCCCTCAGCCCTCGAGCTGGCTGCACAAGTCAGTGAGGAGCTCGCACGCTAACGTGGGCTGGTCGCAGTGCCTGAGTCGTAGCCGCAACACGAGCCATGGCTGAGCCTATCTGCCCGCAGAGCGTTTACACTGAGCCACGGTTTATACCAGAGACACTCTCTTTATTGGGGGGCAGGCGAGTGACCTACTTACACCCACACAAACACACATGCACACACGCTCACACACGCAAACGCACTCACACCTGCAAACACGCTCACACATGCAAACACGCTCACACATGCAAACACGCGCTCACACACGCAAACACACACAAGCACAGCGCAGTTTACATCTGTTCGTAATTAATGCGCGGATCGTTTTTTGTAAAACGCTCCCATTAAAAATTCAACGGCGCCAACGAGCAAAACCTCTGAAGGCGTCTATTTGTATGTTTACGCTTCTTGTCAAACGAAGAAAGCGCAGCTAATGGAGAGGAGAGAAAACCGTCAGCAGAGCTCTGTGTTAATCCTTTCATGTGTCGCACGCATGACTTGAATTTCAAACAGGTGGTTATTTATCTCCAGCGTGGAGACACGGCGCGGTAATGAGACTGGTTAGCTTGCCATCGATGGCCTGACGGTCTGATTGGTGACTCTCTGAAGTTTAGCAGTCGCCGTGACAGGTAATTAAGCTGCGCGCCGCCCGGCTGAGAGATGCCGAGTGAAGCATCAACCGGCACCTGCGGGTCTGTATTTACAGGATCTGGTCTTGTCTCTCTCTCAAGCATCTGCCTACACGGGTTCAGACGCTGACCTAAACCGTGTGTAATCTGCTCATCAGCACCACAATCCCAGGCTCGACACTTGTAACTCAATATTTTACACCCAAATCCCATCATTGATGATACAGATCAGAGAACTCAGCCTGCTTCGGTGAAAGCAAAGCGCCTGCATATCTCTGCGGGATTTCAAAGTTATATAATGATCCCATATAATAATGATAATAATCTCTGTATTTCATACAGCGCCTTATCATGTCATTGAGACGTCTCAACTTGCTTCACAGAAATATACTGTCAAGTGAATCGACTGTGTGGACGAAACACGGTGGCCAATTGCGCACAGCAGTGGCCCACAAACAGTTGGGGATTGAGTGACCACAATTTGTTTTGAATCAGTTATTAGCAGCCGGAAAGCGACCCACCAATCGACTAACAACCGGACTTACTGCTGGGTAAACAGAGGCGTGTGGAGTAAGGGAATCGACCTCTCGCTTGCGAGGTGAGCGCACTAACCACTACGCTATGGGACTCCACGATAAACCCCCCCCTCCCGCCCCACTCCCCTCTCCGCTCCCCTGAAGCTGGTGATGGAAAGCAAACTCACTGTCGCATTTCATGCCCTGGTGAATGAGGCCGTACAGCAGAGAACCGCAGTGGTCACAGAAGGTCGGGCTTCCGTAGGTGTGGGCTTTAAATTTGTGTTTGCTTCTGGGGTCCTGGAAATACAACCAGAAAAAAAGAGACGTCATTCTTTGGTATGTACTCTGCTGTTTTGGGGGCATGGAATTCTCAGTGCAGAACGTCACAGTCTGGGACCAAAAACTACTGAGGCTCACACACACAAAGATAATTAATTGGAGGACACCCAGGGGCTGTGGAACTGTTCCCTCAGAGAGAGGAGGAGCTGGGACCAGAAGCACTGGCTGTCCCAACGGGGAGGAAATCAGGAAAATAATTGGACGCGCTCGCTTTTTTTATTAAAAGATATTCGGAATTCTTACACCCTCGGAGATCGCTGAGGGTCTGTGATATGATGTGATTCAGCCCCAGTCAGCCTGTCACCAACTCCTGTTCCATTTCACGAAACTGCTGTTTATCAGTCAGTTCGCTCCTCTCGCTTGTCCGCAAATCCCTTCATGCTCTGGCACCTCACTACCTCTCCGACCTGCTTTCTCCCCACTCCACTATACGCCTCCTCCGCTCAGCTGGCTCTGGCCTCCTGCTCGTCCCCTCTGCTCCACCATTGGCGGCCGCGCTTGTAGCAGCCACTAACCCCCCGAAGCTTTGGATCTCTCTCCCTCAATCCCTCCCCTCTGCCTCGCCCCATCCTTCCCCTCTTTTAGATCACGACCGAGGACCTTCCTCTCCGACCGTGCTTACGGCCGATTCCTCCTTCCTTCCCCCCGCGGCTGGGCATTAGACCTCCACTGCCATGCGTGAAGGACCCTTTATGGGGCCGACAGTTACTGTGACGCCTGAAATCCCATCAGGTCTGAGCTGGGCTGGGAATTTTCGGACAAAGTCCATTAAGCTGTTGAAATCACAAAGCAATTTTGAGAATGATGAGCTTTACCCGAGCTAATGACCATTCGAACCGGATCAGATCACGCTCGGTGAGTAATCCAGTTTCCATTAAATTGAAGAGCACAAGTCAAGCATCGAGGCTGATGCACTGAGCTGAGCCGGTGAGCTAATATTGTGAGGATTTGAAAGTGATTGCGCCCGGGGGAGGGGAGAGAGAGAGAGAGAGAGAGAGAGAGAGGTTGGAGGAGTGGGGGGGGGGGGAGGAAGGTAATGGGGGGGGAAAGGATTTGAGTTGCTCTGGTAACGAGTTAGCTGGCCCTAGCCATCTCACCAGTTGGTCTTATTATTTCCCTGGTTCTGCAGAGCTAAGTAAAAATGTTAATGATTTCTCCAACAGAAGGTCTCCAGGCCGCTGCAGCTGGAAGCTTCAGATAGTAATAATAATAACCCTTGCACTTGATATGATATAGGCACTTATGATATAGTGCCTTATCACGTCGTTGAGACGTCTCAAAGCGCTTCAGGGGATATATTGTAGTGTGGAGTGACTGTGTATTTTGTGGGCGAAATGTGGCAACCAATTGTACACGACAGTGTCCCACATACAGTCATGGATTGAGTGCATTTTATTTTGAGGAGGGTTTATTACTGCCGGAAAGTGAGTCACCAATTCACTAATAACTGGGTTCCTATTTACTGTTGGGTAAACAGAGGTGTGTGTGTGTGTGCAGTAAGGAAACTTAACTAAGGTTTTGCCCCACCCGGGAATCAACCCCAGGCGCTTCTCGCTTGCGAGGCGAGCGCTCTGAACCAATATGCTACAGGACCCCCACCAACGTGTTCATTTCATGGTTCTGGTGACATCTGACATGACATTCAAGCCTCACGACTGAATTACTGCCTCGAACTCCCTGCCTGAAGCCCGTTACCTGACATTTTCAGGTAATTAATAAACACACACACCGAGCTACTGTTAGCACTAAATAATTAGCAGGATTTAATGGGCCCGAGTTGGCATGGCAACACCTCCTTATTGTCTTTGAATGCAGACGGAATGCAAAGGTGGGGATGAGGGAGGGAGTGAGGGTCTCCTGTCAGCCCGTCCCGTTCCAGGTTTCTGTCGGGATCACTCGGATTGCGATCGATGGTTCCCCGAGTAAAGAATTCTTGGTCTCGGCTCAGGGCCTGGAGAAGCGGGAAAGCCAACAGCTTGGGGCTATTCCTGAACGGCGTCAGAAGGTCGAGGGATCAAGCCCTAACAACAGTCTCGGTTGTCACTCCAGCGCAGTGGAGTTTTCAGTACAGAACTGGATGAGCGTTGGGTTTTGGCACTGCCGTCCTTCGGATGAGACTGAAAGTGGGAAGTTTCTTCCAATGCCTTGGCCAACAATCCCCAGATTGCACCACCACGCTGTGCTCCAATGGGCTGTTGCGTTCACCTACAACTTACTCGATGCAGGTCCAGTTACTATAATAATACTGATAAGCCACCGTGTTCCTGATCTAATGACCTATCCTGATACTACACCTGAGTCGAGCAGCAGCAACAACAACAACTTGCATTTATACAGCGTGGGGCAATGTCTCGGAGTGCTTTAGCAGTGGCGGAACCTGACACTGAGCTGGGAGGGAGGGAGGTGGCCGTAAGCATGGTCGAAGAGGAAAGTCTTCAGACGTGGTCTAAAAGAGGGGGAGGAAGGGACAAGGCGGAGGGGAGGGATTGGGTGAGAGCTCCAGGTCTTCGGCGCGGCAGTGGCTGAAAAGTGCGACCGCCAATAGTGGAGCGGAGGGGACGAGGGATGAATAGGAGGCCAGAGCCAGCCGAGCAGCAAGTGCTCCTGAGGCTGTTGTCACTCTCTCTCTGTGCTTACTTAATTTCAAGTGTGTTGATGAGGCTCGGGAAGAGGTCATGAATAAACTATCAAAAGGAGGGCAGCCAAAGCGGACTTCAAACCAGGGCATGGAGGGGGTAGAGCTAGCGAGCGACAGAGAGGGAGAGAGAGCAAGAGAGATGCTAATCTTCCAAGCAACAAACTCGGGAACCATTCATTAGAAACCGTTTGTAATATTCGTCAAAGGTTATAAATGATACATCAGCTGCCAGAAGCTACAGTCAGTAATTCCCAGAGCAACGTGGTGAATGATGGGCTTTAATAATAATAATTATAATCCTTGCATTTGATATAGCGCCTTATCACATCGTCGAGAAGTCTCAAAGCACTTCACAGTCATACTGTAAAGTGTAATGACTGTGTATTTTGTGGGTGAAAGGCGGCAGCCAATTGCGCACAGCAGCGTCCCACAAACAGTCGTGGATTAAGTGACCATATTTTATTATTATTTTATTATTTTTTTTGGGGGGGGGATATAAGAATACATATATATACCATGATACAAAAAGCCAGATCGTCGAGAAACACAGCAGGCAGGTGCTCAAGTCGGTCAGACTTTTGCCTACAAATACACAATCACTACATTTGCCAGCAATTCCCTGTGAAGTGTTTTGAGACACTGACGCTATAGAGCCTATCAAGGACTGCAGTTCAGTGACCCAACTGTGCAGGGATCTGCCCTGCGCTGGGTTTTAGTGACTCGTTGAAGCTTGAGGTAACAGAGGACGGGATTGAGTGAAGGTGCAGTTTACAGCGAAGTGTTGCCAGGTTAATCAGACAAGAGCAGAACAGTTGTTAAACACATGGCTCTTTGTACTATATGAGTGAATTATTTAGTGCAGTTAGCGAAAATTCATGCAGCACTTATGAATAATACACAAGTGTAAGAAATATTCACTCAAAACAAACCAGTAATGTGGGGAGTCTGGGGGAAGGGGGGAGGGGAGGGTCACTGGAGGCACCGACAGTATTCGCAACCCATTTCAGTCAATTAAACATCACAAATCGCTGCCAAACGGGCATCAGAAACACAGCAGTGGGGGGTCCAACTGCCCCCAGCATCAGTTACAGTGAAACTGCCTGTCCTTACTACCTCCAACCCCCCCTCTCCGCTCCCTCTGTCAAAGGGTGGCAGCCCGTGTGAGGAGAGTGCTCACAAAATCCAGTCACTACACTTTACAGTATATTCTGAGAAGCGCTCTGAGACGTCTCGCCGAAATGATAAGGCGCTGTATCAAGTGGAAGGATTATTAATCTTATTATTCTGCCCAGCCGAGAGTTGAGATGAAGCGATGGGGATTCTTTGACTGTTCGCACTTCCCGTCCTCCGCAGTGCAACAACCACCGCCGTCCCTGAGCAATTAACGAGGTGGTTCCATTTTTAAAGCAAGGCTGCAAAAACACTTCAGGACGGCGAGATGGCAAATGTTAGCGAGAGAGCAGATGTTGTAAATCAACAGAGGTACGTGTTCAGCACATTCTGTGAGTCAATAATATCCATCTCCTGGCCTCCCAGCCCACGACATTCCTAGCAGTGAACCCTCTCCCTCAGCACGGACTGACGAGAAGCCAGCATCACAACGGGCGACGGCAGAGGCTCAGACACCGGCCCTTCACCTCGAGGATCTGGAGTAGAGTCCTGTAGTGCAGTGGTTAGCGCGTTCGCCTCACAAACGATAGCTCCTGGGTTCCACTCCACATGCCTCTGTTTACACAGCCGTAAGTAGGAACCCAGTTGTTGATCGATTGGCGGATGGCTTTCTGGGGATCATAATCCCACCCCAACTCCCCAAGAAATGGTATTTTGGTCACTCAATCCATGACTGTTTGTGGGACACTGCTGTGTGCAATTGGCTGCCACGTTTTGCCCACACAATACACAGCCAATCCATTTTTACAATATATTCCAAGAAGCCCTTTGAGACGTCTCAACGATGTGACAAAGTCCTGTATCAAATGCAAGGATTATTGATGATCATTAAATGCTTCTCTCTGTTGGCTGCAAAAGTCTGAGCCTTGAAAGGTTTAGGATAATGTGAATGTGAGACACAGAGAGACAGTCACAGGGCAGTGCGTGTGAGAAACAGGAAATGTGACTTGATCATGGCGAAACATCTCAAAGCGCTTCAGTGTAATTACTGTCAAGCAACAATTACGACTGGAGGCAGAGGTGGAGGCCATTTTGACCGCAGCCAGGTCCCACAGGCAACCCGAGGTGAGCGATTCAGTTTATCTGGAGAACTGTCGACCAGGATACAGCCTGAAACTCCCTCCTTCCTGCCATGGGATCTTTTAGTGTCCTCTTGAAGAGGCACAAGCTGTGCGCAGCAGAATTGTGCTTTGTGCAAGATGTTTGCCAACAAACACACATTTGCTGCACTTGACAGTAACTACTGGCGATTATGATACACAAAATATGATCTACAAAATATACAGTCACTACACTCAGCACTCAATCCCATGAAAAACTCCTGTGGCGTTGACGTGATATGGTTCCATAAAGGTTCGTTACCAGATAAAGCAATCAAAGAATTTCTTTACAACGCAAACAACAGCTTTTATCACTCCCCTGTTAATACCCACTCGTTAATAGTTAGAAAAATAAACGCTTAAGTGCCTCCAACATCCACTGCAAACCTATCACTGCCCTAACCCCAAACTGTTAATCATTAATATTCCTGACCAGATTGGATTGGAGTCAGCTGCAGCTCAGTGTATGGCAAAACCTAGTCAATATTCCCACCACCATCTGTAATGCGTTGATTACAACCCCTTCCCCCATGAGGGTAGACACTGGGTAGATCATGGAGTCCTGTATCGTTTTGGTGAGAGCACTTGCCTCGTAAGTGAGAGGACCCGGGTTCAATTCCTGGGCGGGTCGGGGTGAAACCTTAGGCAATGTTGTAAATCAACATTCCACATACATGCCTATGTTTACTTAGCGATAAATAGGGACTTGGATGTTAGTCGAATGACGAATCACTTTCCAGGGTAATAATCGCTCAAAAAAAAAGTTTGATCACTCAATCTACGACTGTTTGTGGAGTAATTGGCTGCCGCGTTTGATGTAGTATCTAATTGCGTTGTTGAGACATCTGAGAGCGCTTTGCAGGATGTACTGTATGGTGGAGTGACTCTGGGGACTGTTTTGAGGGCAAAACACAGCAGCCAATTGCACACAGCAGTGTCCCACAAACAGCCGTGAATTGAATGAACACATTTTTTTAGAAATTATAAACCCTTTGAAATTACAAACAGTCGGATTTGTGAAATTGACAATAACCAGGGGGTAGAGCATCCTGATCTGTGTCTTGGGGGCGTGGCGGGTGTGTGAGGGTGGGGATGGAAAGGTGGGTGGGGGGTGGGCATGGGGGAACAGGAGCTACTCTCAGCCACACAGAAAACGTAAGTAATCAGGTTGAGGTGACTGCAATAAATGAGGCATCTGTTGAAACCTCGATGCTCGTTTGACAAGGCATTTGTAACCGTTAGTGAGCTCGCTGGAAGAGAAAACAGCACAGCCATGAAGAGGAAAGAGAGAGAGAAAGAAAGAAAAAGAGAACGAGCGAGAAAAGGAGGGAGAGAGAGAGACGACAAATCCAGCAAGGAAAAACAACTGCGAGGACTCGTTATGTAAAGCTCTCGAGCAGATTGTTCAGGAATCATTGACTTGATCGAAAGTTTTACAGCTCAGACTCGACAATAAATCATTCCCCACGGCCATCAATTTCCGGTTGGGGGGAGAGGGAAATCCTGAGAACAGAAGGCGCTGGGCGATGGTTACGAACCATTTTATTTTGTAAATCTCTGGAGCTTCCAGGCAGTGTAACACTATCCTTCAGATGCTTTGTGGTAAATTACTAAAAAGAGGCATCCGCAGGGGCTGGTACCTGTTGTAAATCTCACATTTCAATGTCAGTGTTGAAAGCCAGCCTTGGAGGATGTAGGTTGCCTAACTAGACACTGACAGGACCCCCCCCCCCCACGCTGCGCACACACATTCACTTAGCTCCACCACTGTCTGCACAGTAAGAACAACAACTTGCATTTCTATAGCGCCTGTCACACGGGGTAGCGTCCCGGAGTGCTTGCAATTGATCAAAATGATCCTTGCATTTGATACAGCGCCTTATCACGTCTTCGAGACGTCTCAAAGCGCTTCACAGAATATATTGTAAAGTGCGTATATTTGTGGGCACACAATGCAGCTGCTATTATGGCAAAACATCCCATGGCGTGTCACAGGCAAGTGTAGTGACCGTGTTCGTACGCAAAACACACAAGCTGATGTATTATAGAGTGATTGTGCATTTTGTGGGTGAAACGATATGGAGTATTATTGGCCAGGACACAGCAGGAAGAGAAACTCCTTTCCCTTCTCAATAGTGTCACATAGATCTTCACCGCCTACCTGAACAGGTAGACAAGACCTCGATAGCGCCCTGGAGACACAGTGGGTAACTAACTCTCTGTGTTAAGACACCTCCTCGGTGCCTTTAAATAACTCAGGTCCTGGACACGCACTTTCCTGAGACGGATGGGAATAGATTCCCCCCACCCAGCCTCCCGCAGACACCGTGCCATGTCGCATAGCTCCAGCAGCGAGGCCTCAGCAAGTGAAAGGTCACCCAGTCTTACTGCATTTCCATATTAAACCATACAGCAACAGGCAGGTCCAGTGCAACCCAAAACACAGGGAATAGTGATGGTTCAGAAAGGGCATGAGCAACCCCCACCCACCCACACCAAAATACACACCGTCTCAGAGTAAATGAGAAACGGAGCATTGGCATGAGAGAGGGGGGAGAGAGTTAGGAGGGAGAGCGAGGGGAAAGACAGAGAGAGCGAGAGAGACAGAGCGAGGGAGAGCGATGGAGAGAGGGAGTGCATTGACATATGAGAGAGAGGGAGAGAGCAAGAGGAGGGAGGGAGGGAGGGAGAGAGAGAGAGAGAGAGAGAGCACGAGAAAGACAGAGAGAGGGAGAGCATTGGCATGAGAGAGGGGGGAACGAGAGAGAGAGAAAGAGAGAGTGTGCTGTGAAGGACTAACTTGGAGTTTGGCCAATAAGAACACAGTCGAGTGGGTGTACAAGACCTTGGCACTTCCTGCTCACCTCACAGCTGGCCTGGTTACTGTGCTAACGTACAGACCATCCTGCCTTCTGACCCAAGCAGTTGCTGGAGCACATGCTATTCTTACTTACACTGGGAACATTCCTGGATGGCAATCTGTCTGCGGGCTGAGAGATTGCCTGGAGAAATCTCTTCTGAGCAATACGTCCCGTTAAAGCCAGGTCCCGTTTTGTCTGACTGTTGGGATGGACGTAAAAGATCTTGCCGCATGTTTGGAGAAGAGAAGGGAGTTTCTCTTTCTCTTTCTCTCTCCCTCCCTCCCCGTGTCCTGGCCAGCACTCCCCCAGATAGAGGTGATTATTCACCCCATCCGGATCTGAGTTGCTTGCTCTCAAAAGCTCGCAGTCGGGAAGCTTCGGAGCAGAAATTCCCCGATTGTCAGAGAGCAGAGAGGCGAGGTGCAAAAATAACCCTGTTTATATAAATATTGGGATATCGTTCAACTTTACAAGAGGTGGGAACAATCATTTCATTCATCTCCTGCAGCGCCAGAGACTCTGACCGTGCAAGTCTCCGCAGCCAGTGTTTATAATAGCACTGCCTCAAAGCTATTTACAGCAATTAGTCAGGCGAGTGACTGTTTTTGTGGGCAACAAACAACCAATTGGGTTTATATAGCGCCTTTCACGTTGGGAGGACGTCCTAGGCGCTGGCGGACACGTTGGTTCACCCCCCCACCCCGTGTGCCATTGACTGCTGAGTTTCGCCCGCAAAATATACAGTCAATTCACTTCATGATGTATTCTGTGCTTTGAGACGTCTCAACGACGTGCTAAGGCGCTATATCAAAGGCAAGTATTATAATTATTATTATCATCATTAAAACATGCTCTCGGATCTTTCCTTTCTCTTTAAGGTGAAAGGCAATATATAAAAGCACCCGCTCCCCCCAAATCAAACCCCCTAACAAACCCAGAACACTCTCTCCACTCAGGCCAATTACTCCTTTATAAAACCATTCCCAGATCCTTGGCAGGCACACACCCAGCCGTTTAGGAAAGCTTCACCCATTAGTTAATGGAGCAGAAAACTCTCATTTCAGACTGTAATGAGGCATCGGGCAGCTGCACTCATCAGCAATATACAACCAGAACTATTTACATAATAATAATCCTTGCATTTGATACAGCGCTTTTCACGTCTTCTCGACGTCTCAAAGCGCTTCACAGAATAGACTGTAAAGTAAATTGACTGTATAATTTGTGGGCGAAACACGGCAGCCAATTGTGCACAGCAGCGTCCCACAAACAGTTGTGGATTGAAAATGAGCAATTTATTGTTGTTTTGTTTTGGAGAATTATTAGGCTCTGTGTGGAGTAAGGAAACTTGCCCAAGGTTTCGCACTGCCGGGAATTGAACCCAGGTGTCTCGCTTGCAAGGCGAGTGCTCTAACCACTGAGCTACAGGACTCTACATAGCGGCCATCAAAGACACACACACACACACACACGCACCACACACACTTCCAGATGCATTTAAAAAATAACCTGGTCATTCCCTCCACTGTTTGTGGGACGTCGCTGTGCGCAAACCGGCTGCTGCTTTAAGTACACAGTCACTACATTTTACAGAAAACTCTGAAGCGTTTTGAGATGTTTGGCTGAACACGATGATGTTTTGAATTATGATGATTATTGATAGATGCAATAACCAAGCTGTCAAGAGGCACTGATTTATATGCATGCATTCTGTTCCTCTCTAAAAATCCATGGCGTTTGCAAACAGTATTCGAGGCAAAACTGCTCAGGGATTTATACAAACACACATCCTGAAGACTCCACAGTCGAGCTGTGGAATTTATAGTTTGGAAACAGCAATTGAAGCCGCCAGGCACAACAATACTCTGAGAGTCAGAGCTGAGGTCACAAATTTCCTCACATGGAGGCTTGTGCAAAATGAGAACTGCGCTGCCCCACAAAGCTCTCGAGGAGGAACCAGTCAGAATGTGTAACAGAGAGACAGAAACACTGTCCCATTTTCACACTGACTGACTGTCTCAAAGCGCTTCACAGAGAGGACGGGGAGCACAGAGCAACAACGACGAAACATTGTCTATATATAGCACCTTTCCAGTTGGGAGGACATTCCGAGACACTGGACAGTCCAGGATTTGCACCTGAGCAGGGAGGAGGGGAAGGAAAATTGTAATAATAATCCTTGCATTTGATAAGGCGTCTGATCACATCTTCAAGACGTCTCAAAGCGCTTCACAGGATATACTGTAAAGTGAATTGAATGTATATTTTGTGGGTGAAACGCAGTAGCCAACTGCGCACGGCAGCGTCTCCACAAACAGAATTAAAGAGTGCTGACCAAAGACACAACAAAATGGATTTTTAAAGAGTGTTGTGAAAGAGGAAGAAAAAATTGCATGCAAAGGGATTGGGGTGGTGGGAGGAAGGAGGGGGGAGTTACAGACTGGGGTACTGGGAGCTCCTGATCGACCAGTTGTCCTTAATTAGCATTTTCTGAGGCTTTGCTCAATCTCTGGGAACTGGCTGTTCGTGAAAAGGCATCCCTGCCAAGGTTACGTTGCTCAGCAGAGAACAGAGGCTCCGAGCTCACAGTCTGGGCCGGATCCAAATTCAGGTCACCGAGATCAAAAGGACAGTTGTTGTGGTCGCAGTGTGTTATTTATAATACAGAGCCTCGATAGGCAGCTTGCTTCCCTTCCAATCATGACATTGTTGAGTCCTCCCTGTCCCCACAGCAGCTCCACTATCACCGGCGCAATCTATTCAGAAGCGATTAGAACCTGGCAAACCGATCTTTGTGTTTGCTGGGATGCCTCATCACCACCGTGAAATGCCTCAAAGCTCTTCACCCAATGAACTACCTCCTCATGTAAATAATAATCCTTGCGTTTGATACAGCGCCTGATCACGTCTTCAAAGCGCCTCACAGGATATACTGTAAAGTGAATTGACTGTGTATTTTGTGGCCACATACCTGGCCTCGAACTGGCTGCTGATGTGCAGGCAAACACACCAGCCTTGTCGCAATTGAAAGGACCAATTAATTCAGGGTGTTTTGGCGATGGAGGAAGAGGGACTGTTTGCCAGGAATCTCCGCTCTTCGGCAGCCGGGGTAGAGGATCGACATGAACCCGGGGCGAGAGGCCACGAGCCAAAGTGGCAGAGAGGAGGTTTTAAAGGGCTGAATAGGCAGAACAGCAAATGTAAAGATCTTAATGTGCAGCAAATCATGTCAGATCCCTTTGCTGTGGTTCACACTCAGAGACACACACATTATTATAATAATAACAACAATGTGCAATTATATATTGCCCTTCATGTGGGGAAGTGGCTTGGAGCACACTCTGGGTCCAGACATTCACTTATACTTACAAGTGTACATACATTCACATGGACTGAGATAATAATAATCCTTGTTTTTGATATAGCGCCTTATCTGGTCATTGAGACTTTCAATGCACTTCACAGGATATATTGTGAAGTGGAGTGACTGTGTATGTTGTGGTCGAATTTTTAGATTGTCAGGTGGATTTTGAAGACAGACAGATAGAAGAGAGGGGGTAGAGGCAGAGTGACTGAAGGAGTGGGTTCAGAGGGTGGGGGTGGGGTGTAGTAGCTGAAAGCTCGGTTGTGTATGGTGGGAAACACAGAAGGCTCGATGGGTTGGAGGGGTGGGGGTGGAGGAAAGAATGTTGGCAGAAAGCAAGGCCAAAGACGATCAAAGAGGAAGAGAGGGAGAGAATAAGGGAGGGAGAGAGGGAGGAAGGGATAAGCATGAAGGGATTCAAGGGTGAGTGAGAACCTTGAAGGCAATCCGCTGTGAGACAGTGAGCCCAGCCTGGCAAGGACACAGTCTGCTCGGTTCCTCTCGTTTTTGTGGTGAAAAAAAATCCTCTAACTGGAAATCAAGCCAACACCGCTATTTTACTGCGGTGAAGGAAGGGTCTGGGAATGTCAGTTACACCCTCTTACACAAGAGTCTGATTCACTGCAGCGCCTCGCTGTGACAGAAGGACCTCAGATGTTTACCCGATAAAAGAAAAGAAAGAAAGCATTTCTGCAAAAATATTTCCTCTGCAACTTCGCCCCATTAAAAATAACAGCTTCTGCCTCCTGGCAGCCTTTGCTGGCACGGGGACAGGAGAATAGAGAGGGGGGGGAGGAACGGGAGCTGGAATGATTTGGGGGGAGGGAGGTTATTTTAAGCATAATTAGACCACAGCACAAGTATTTGCTAACCTGAGGCAACAAAAGGAATAGAAAAACATGCCACTCTCTCTCTCTCTCTCTGGATCCAGTGATGGGAAGTAAGCCTGCAGTGTGCTACAGAGCAGCTCGCACTCATTGCTGAGCAGCTAATTGAGAACCAGGAGAAAACGCAATCAATACACTGTGGATAGATAGATCCCTACCACCTCTCTTTGCTCCCCCTCCCCTCCATTCCCCACTCCCCCCACACACACTAGTAATAAAGAAATATCATGCTGCAAAGGTTATGCTACATTCACTAAGGTGCAATTATTAGTTATTTATTTCTGTATTTTACATGTTAAGACAGCGCCTATAAAGTTGCATTGCTGCCTCAAGGTGCAGGAATACAACAATAATAATAATCCTTGCATTTGATGAAGTGCCTCATCATGTTGTTGAGATGTCTCAAAGCACTTCTGGGGATATACCATAAAGCGCAGTGACTGTATATTTTGTGGGCGAAATGCGGTAGCCAATTGTACACAGCAGTGTCCTGCAAACAGTCGTGGATTGAGTGACCAATTTTTGAGGGGGAGGGATTATTACCATGGAAAGCAATCCGCCAATTGACTAACAACCGGGTTCCTACTTACTGTTGGGTAAACCTATATGGGGACTACAGGGTATATGTTTACTATATGGTATATAGAGGGTAGCTTTATGGGGATAGGAGCTGGAAGATGATGGTGGTGGTGGTGGGGGGGGCAGTGTTAGGCTCAGCTGCAATGCTCTCCTAAATCGGACATGAAAGGCGCTGTGTGCACGGCTTCTCTGATGGGAGACATGTCTGTGTCTTCTCACAGGCAGACAGACAACTGTACCCTCACCCCAGCAGCAGCCAGGCTAAATGCTCCGGTGCTGGAGGCTAAGTGAAATTAGGTCACAATGGGTACCAGATAACTAGCGGTGTAAATATTTGATAGAGAGTAACAGCTACCAGGATGTGATTACAAGGCTGCAATCCAACCCCAGTTTAAACGATGAGACAGTGTGGTCGGGGGGTGGGGGAGCTTTCACTAAAATAATCCTGGCATTTAATGCAGCGCCGATAACATCAAAACGTTTCAATATATTTCACAGTAATTGCCGTCACGTGTAGTGACTATTTCCAGGTAAACCTGGCTGCTGTTTTGCTTGCAATATGATTCCACAAAAGATCCGTGACACAACTGAACAATTCTAGTTGGAGGATTGTCGGCCCAGACACTGGGAGAGAGAAATTCCCTTCTCTTTTCCAATGGTGTCAGGAACCTTACTGTCCACCTGAACAAGCAGACTTTGGCTGAACGTCTCACCTGAAGCACGGCAACTCCAACAGTGCAGCGCTCCCCCAGTACTGCCGCGCCTGGACTGTGAGCTCAGTATCCTGGTGCAAGGCTTGAACCCACAACCTTTTGCCCTAGAGGTTGGTGCGCTGCCACCTGAGCTGGCTCAGCGAAGGTCAACTGTCCTCCCCCCACACCACACGTGGGACCCTAAGGTGCACAAATTGGCTGCCACATCGGCGTACAAATACAGTAATTACACACCACAATAAATCTCCGTTAAGCACTTTAAGATGTCTGGACATGATAAGCGTTATATCAGATGTGCGGGCTGCTGTTATTACTGGAAGAAATGACAGACATTTCGTCTCTCCCTCTCCTGTGAGGAATCAAGTCACGAACATTACACCAATCCTGGCAGGGCAGCACGATGTGTGTAAGCATGACAGGAAGGGGAATGTTAGCATTAGACGAAAGGAGAGACCAGGCTATGCAGAGATTGACATCAGCACACAGACTGCGTTTGGGAGGCAGTGTCACTGAGAGTCCCTTCAAGACTTATTAGCAACTGCAGTACAAACCGGCGAGATTTCAGTAGAAACAGGAAGAAAAACCATTGCAAGCAGAAATTGAAGTGAGCTGAGGCTAGCTCGAGAGCCAATAAAGAAGCTTCAGAGATAGAAGATCAGAATTGATGTCCCTTTTTGTTTGTCTTTATGCCATTCACTTCTCTTTTCCTAACTGAAAGTGCTGATGGGATCTGTTCTTAAAGACGGAACTTAAAGCGGAGTTGGGTGATAGAATGATTGTAAATCCCGAGTTGCACAGCCAAGGGGTGAATGACCAATTTATCTTGAGAATTGTGGGGCAGGACAATACAATGTCAACATCTCCATGATTGTAGCAAGTGACTACCAGGATGGTAGAAGGTAAACAAGATGGACCTTAGTCTTTTTTTCGTCCAGCTAATTCCTATGACACTGGGAGACATTCCCTTCTTTTTTCCAATAGCACCTATAATGCTTATGCGCCCAGGCAGACGGGACCTTGGTTTGACATCTCATCTGAAGGGCAGCACCCTTTGATGACGCAGGCCTCCCTCATTACCGTGAGGTAGTGTCAGGCCAGACTTCCTCCGCTCCCCCATACATTCCCCACTTTTCACAAGGAAATGTGTGACATTAATCTCAGGGCGATACCAATCATGACTGCTATCTGTTCGCACATCTCTGCCACGCTTGTCAAATCTCTGCCTCTGGGTGACACTGATGGCCTGACTGATTGACAAATTGCCCAGGGCCCCCCAGCCACATGCCAGGGCCCCCACATTGCCGCTGGATTCCCAGCACACGGCCAGCGTGCTTCTATTTTGGGCTCTTCCTTCTCAGTCACGTGTCCATACTCCAAGGGGTCTGGAAGCCTCAACTTGAGCCAATGTGCTGAGGGGGAAGTTTCCCTCTGAGTCCCATCTGCTCACACACGACACATGAAGTGAGAGCTAGTCTGTGCAGCTTCAACCAGTGCCAGCACTCGGCAGTAACTCAATCCCATCGAATCCTCCCACTGGAGTCAACTACAACTGGCATTTATATAGCTTCCCTACACACAGGGTAGCGTCCCAGAGCACTTGACAGCACAACGTCAAGCCAGGTGGGTGGGGGGTGGCGGGGAGGGGAAGTGACCGTAGGCATGGTCGAAGAGGAAGGAAGGGGCAAGGCGGAGGAATAGAGGAAGAGTGTTCTAGAGTTTCAGTGTAGCGGTTGAAAATGCAGCCACTGATGGTGGAACCGAGGGCACGAGGGCCAAAGATCCCACGACACTATTCTAAAAAGAAAGAGCCTCTCACGGTGTCCTACCCAATAATCCTCCAGATAAATTGGTAATTTACTTCATGAGTGTCTGTAGGACCTATACTTTGTGCAATTGGCTTCTGAATTTGCCTGAACTCACAATTTCTCGTGAAGTGCCTGGAGGCAACTCGCTGTTCCAGGTGTTAAATAAAGTTATTATTAGCTACCTCACACATCTGCAAGAGTCAGAGTGTTGGCATCTTCTTGGCAGAAAGTCTCACGAACAGCAATGCCACGACCTCCCGAGGTCACAACTCAATGTTGCTCTTGTGGAGTTGGACGGGTTCCCTAAGCTTAAGAATCTCAAAGGATGTTTTTCACGAGCGAGCGAGTCAGGATTGCCTTGCAGGCTGCTGGTTTTCATTTGTTACAGAAGCTCTCATAAAAACGTTTCACAGGGAACAGCCACCCGCCAAGTGTAGTGACCGCATTCTGTGGGCCAACGCGACTCACGAGCTTGCTGTGACCAGGCGCTGTGGAAAGACAAGCATTCTGTGACTGGAGCTTGGGTAAAGAAGACTGCACAGAGAGAGAACTGGAGGCATCTGCTAGCAATCAACGTGCCAGTCCTATGCTTTGGCTGAGATGGTTCTGTTGTGGGAGCTGGAAAGACATTGGGTCAATGACTCGGGCTCCAGCTACCAGCGGAGCCTACTTCTGCTGCTATGGCAATGGGGGCCTAATCTCCAGGTTGCAACCAGAAGTGATCTTGAAATTCCGAACTCCCCAACGAAGTGACTCCGCTAACGACAGCAAAATCAGCAATAATAATCCTTGCATTTGATATAAACTGGAGAGAGTGGGCCGAGGCGAGAGGTGGCGGTGGGGGGGGAAAGAGAGTGTGTGCATCAGACTGAAACCTAGCCACACCCACAGTCACCATCCAGACACTGCAGAAGACAGGATGAAAGATGGAAAGCCATTTCCCACTGTGCATTGAACGCGTTACCATGACTGGGCTGAGAGAGGCGATCAATAACACCGCGTGCTTGGGACTAAACACTAACTGATAAGCTGCGAGACTTCCTGGGTCGTTGCTGCTCAAAGGTCTGCACCCAGCCATCTGCACATACACAAAAAAAACACACCAGCCTCACACCTAGCAGCTCACACAATCAATACTAGTATCACAGAGAGCAGGAGGCCAGGATTTATCAAGAGTTAGGAAGAGGTGGTGCAGTTCACGGGGGAGAAAAAGGGAGACAGGCCTCGGAGCTCATTAGACCGTGAAGGATTTCTCTCTAGACAGGTGTGAGTTGGGGGGGAATACTGGCTGAAGGAGACCCTCTCTCCCATTGAGATACACCAAAGTTCCATTAAGCAGACATTTCTACAGAGAAGGCGCCAGGTGAAAATAGATTTTTTTTAATTGATGTTGCACAATGCTTTCTCTTGAATCCTTTCAGCAAAAACTTTAGCTTCTGACCAATAAACCAAGAGGCAGCCATACTCCAGGGCCCAGGGCAGGGGAGCAAGGAGTTCATACAACAACAACAACTGGGATTTATATTCACGCAGAGTAGCGTCTCAGAACATTTAACAGACGGAGCCTGACGCTAAGATAGAGAACAGGCAGAGCGGAGAACTTAGAGCCAGCCTGAGTGCTATAATTGCTGAGGATGGGGAATGGAATGAACACACACAGATCCTACATCTGCAAATCAAATCCCTCTTTATTCACTCTGGCCCAGTTTATTTCCCCTGCATCTTCTAATTTCCCCTTAAGTCTCAGAATAAACGTTTCAAATCAACCTGGGTTCTGAATAACTAACTGAAGTCCGGCCATTTACCACTGAGCTGAGAGGGCAGGCAGTGGCTGTGTACGGGATGAATAATAAATGACATGTGCGTCTTGCTCCGCAGCAGGGATAGGCACAGGAAGAACGGCCAAGAAGATGAGGAGAGAGTTGAGAGAAATCATTATTGAGCCCATGGGGCGAGGGCAATGCTTTGCCAGTGAGTGTTTGCGTGCTTCAGTCTCAGCAGATCTTATTAGCAATTCTTTCCTGCCTCACATCATCACCTCTCTTACCCCTCTCTCCCCATCCCACACGCTGCCAGGAAAGTAAAAGCAGGCACTGGCAAGCTCACAGCAGCATCCCACAAACAGTCGTGGATTGAGTGACCAAATTCTTTTTAAAAAGAGGAATTATTATCCCGGAAAGCGATCCATCAATCGACTAACAACCGAGTTTCTACTTACTGCTAGGCAAACAGAGGCGGGGAGGAAGGAAACTTGCCTCCTCCCGCGTGAATTGAACTCGGGTCCTCTCGCTCGCAAGGCAAGCGCTCTAACCACTACGCGACAGAACTCTACGCTAGAGGCGTAGATCAGAGCGGCACATTAATGGCTCTGCAGCATTAGGACCAGCCTCTACTCTTGTGGAACATGCTGCAGGAGGTTCATTTGCAAGAGACGGTGGTGGAGTGAATGCACGGAGAGAAAGTGCAGCTTCAGGGCGAAGGGTCAGGCTGCCAAATTCATATTAAATTGAAGACGACTTTGGAGGTATTTTAAAAAAAATTATAGCAGGAGATCAGGCTCAGCCAGAAGATTTCCATTTAATATAGAAGAGAGTCGGTGTGTCTCAGGGGCCGGATATTACATTCTGCATCTCCACCGTTCACTCACACTACAGGTCACATTCCCTCCACACAAAGCTTACAGGGTTAGGGTGGATAGGGTGGTCTTAGCTGGACAAGTAGCAGGGATATGGGGTGGGGGTGAAAGGGAAAGGCAAGTCAGTAGCAGCTCTGCCCAGCCAGCTTTGGAGGACATCTTTTTGAAACAATTTACTAGTTGATTGGTGTAATTCATGTGTTGCAATGTGATCAATCACGAATTGAACTTATCTGAAGTGTAGATAACAACAGTTATTTGTTCCCAGTTCATAACTGCCATTTAATTCTCCCCCACCCCATATCATCGTATCGCCAATTTAAAAGTCGTTATGCAGATTGTAGATGGCTTTGGATGAAGCTGGACACACACATACACATACACACATTCAAGGTCTCTGTGGCGTCTGTACCAGGCAAAGTCAGGCTCCGGGGCTTGTCACATGGAGACCAGCGGAGAGAATAGGCAACCATTGTTCTCAACCTTTGATCAGATTTGTTATCATCTTGGAGTTTGTTTTATTACTCCCTGTGAACAGCAACCACTCTTGTAACCAGAGGCATAATCTTCAGCTGATAGTGGAAGAGGAAAGGGCACACCTCCCAACAGTTCATGATTGCACAGGATGGTCCCGTTTTGACCCCCTCAAACCCTCTATCCCGGTTGCTAGTTGACATGTCCTGCATTAACCACAGCGCAGCTGCTTCCCACACGCACAGGGGTTATTTATTGCTTCCCACTTGAGCTACTTATACAATAATACTTGCATTTGATGTAGCGCCTTATTACATCTTCGAGATGTCTCAAAGTGCTTCAAAGAATATACTGCAAAACGTAATGACTGAATATTTTGTGGGTGTGGAGGTATGGTATGCGGTAGGTGGGGGGAAAGTGTTGGTAGAGTCTCTCACGCAGAGTTATGAGAACAACAAGATTACATTTGGATAGCGCCTTTCACGTCAGTTTTATTGCGGAGGCCGAGACAACGTTTAAAAGACAATTTGATAAATAATTGAAGAAGAATGTAGAAGATACGTGGAAAGACCTACCAGCACCAGCCACAGCATTGGCTCAATAATGGGGGAAAAAAACGGTCTTGCAGGCAAAGACAGTGGAATTTAAGGACTCTGGTATCCAGGATTGGCTAAGAAGTATGGAAAAAAACAAGAGGCTGAAATAAGTGAAAAATGTTACAATGGGCAGTGAGGGAAGGAAAGTGCTTCGCGAAGTCCACAGGGCACAGTGCTTAGGCTGGTTCTAATCTACATTAATGACTTGAACATCGATACAAGTGAAAGCTTGCCAAGTCTGTTGTTTGCCAGTGATTGGGGAGAATGAGTGAGCGAGTGAGCGAGAATGAGCGTGAGAGGCAGCAGAGGAGCTGCGTCTACAATGCAACCCGGCAAATAGGTTTTAGCCCCCACAGCTGACATTTATTCCACACTGGTCAAAAAAAAAGGTAGAAACGGAATGAAATTAATTGGCAGGGAGCGAGATGTGGGAGAGGCGGAGGATATTAATCTCAATTTCAGAACATAGCAAAGCAATTTCACAGCAAACTGAAAGGATCAAAGGAACACGAGGCATCCAATCGGCCAATTGAGCCCACCCTCCTGTGGCTCAAATGTAACAAGATCCCCGCCATACCCCTCAGGATTTTTCTTTTTAAACCCCCCCTTGCTCTTAAATGCCTCATCCACTTGTTCACCTATGTATGAGTTTCTGGCCTGTGCATTCCGCAAGAAGGAATTCTTGTTTTGCTTCAATGCTACGATAAGGTCCTTTCCCACCAGATACTGGCTGCCTAATCCCACTTCTGGGCACTGGGTTCAGTTATCACTACACCCCACTCCACCAGAACACACACATAAGCTTTGGGGCAAAATAGAGAAGAACAAAGGGAATGATTCCTGGTGTAAGGTGATTGAGCTTCGAGGAGAGATGACAGAAAACCAGTGTAGGAAGGGGCATAAAATATTAACGTGGTATGGATACAGCCAATTTATCAATAACTTAATATTTTATATACCTGAAATGAAACCGGAGGGGAAAAAAAAGGCTCTGTGGATGTGAATTTAAATAAGCCATCGTTTGAATTTCCTCCCAAAGCGATGAGAGTGTGGAACAATCTGGTGCATAGTGCCTGATGAGGATGTGCTGGTCACGGCTGCTGGTACAGGTGGGGGTGTGTGGTGGGGAGAAGGGGAGAGAAATCCTATGTCAGGTGTAGCACATCCTAACCCACAGGGAGTGAAAATAGCTGGAACCTTTGGAAATACTACTTCAGTGAATAGGCATAGAACAGGCTCCCGAGGGAGACGGTGTAAGCAGAAAGTGTTGAATCTTTCAAAAGCAAATTAGATAAAAATTTCTTTTAGGAAATATGGTGGGATACAGTAAAAAGTTTGGGACATGACACGTGCACACGACTGCCGGGAGATGGTGAAAGGTGAACTGGATGGACCTTGGTCTTCTTTTGTCTAGCAATTTTCATGTTCTTAAGATGTTGTCTCAGGTGCAGATTGGAAACCTTGGGATCTGAGACACGGTGTGGAGCAATACGGATTGACTGTCTTGTATCAGCACGGGTGGGGGAGCAAGACCACCAACACCGTCCCACTGTCCTTAGCCATTGTTTGTGGCAGCCTTGCTCAGCTCACAGCACACTCCCCTTCAAGTCACAAGGCTGTGACTTTACGCCCCCCCCCCCACCATTTACAATGTTACTGCCCCCCCCTCCTTCCCACTCAGTCTAGAACATTCTTCTTCGGCCATATAAATAATAAAACGCTTGTTACATTCGCTGAGAAAGAAAACAAGTTGCACAACAGAGTCACATCCCGACTTGTACACAGGCAGCCCTACGCCTCCTCGTGCAATCACCATTGTCCGGGACAAACACTTCATTGACTACACACGAGTGCCCAGAAACAGAGGCTTCTGACCTTATGCGACAGGAGACGTGACCAATGACAGGCACCAAGTTACAAGCCTTACATTCTGGTGTCTCACACTGAACGAGCGACAAATCAAATAAACCCCCCACCCCACTTCTCGCCCCCCCCGTGATGTATTCGTTAATATATATTTAAGTATTTCATGAATCCCTCAAAACCGGTTTCTCCGCTGTGAGTTTCTGGGAGCGCAGCGTGAGGGGAGTATGGTATCAATCGAGTGGTCAGGGTGAGAGCGCTGAGAGAATTAACCGCTGGACTCACGTCACTGTCGGGTCCCTTGTCCGCTCCGGGGCAGCTGAACGTAACCAACTCATGGCACCTCTTATGGACCACAAAGCCACAAACTGTACAGGAGAGAGCAGAAAGCATTAGTTAAAAACATGGGAACTCCAACAAGGAGCAAAGCAACTGCACTCCTCTTCCAATTCCCGCCCACCCCACACACACACACACTCCCCCAAAGGAACACAGTCAGACTCCTGCCTCCTGCTTGCCCCTTGTGCCCGCTGTTTGACCATCGGCAGCTGCACTTTGAGCCAATACGCCCCGAAACTCTGGAACACTCTCCCACAATCCCTCTGCCTTGCCCCCTTCTTCCCCATCTGCAGGTCGCATCTGAAGACCTTCCTCTTCAATGGTGCTTATGGTCACCTTCCCCCCCACCACCCCCTGGCTGGGCATCAGGCTCCTCCACTGTTAAGCGTTCTGAAACACTACCGTGCGTGATATAGCGGAGTCCTGTAGCTCAGTGGTTGAGCACTCGCTTTGCAAGCGAGAGACCTGAGTTCAATTCCAGGCAGGGCGAAACCTTGGGCAAGTTTCCTTACTCCACACAGAGCCTAATAATAATCCCTCCAAAACCAAAAACAATAATAAATTGGTCATTTTCAATCCACGACTGTTTGTGGGACATTGCTGTGCGCAATTGGCTGCCGCGTTCGCCCACAAATATACAGTCAATTCACTTTACAGTGTGTTCTGTGAAGCGCTTTGGGACGTCCTCCCGACGTGAAAAGCGCTATATCAAATGCAAGGATTATTATTATTATTATTATTATATAAATGCATGTTGTTGTTGCTCAGGACAATGTCACTCACTCAGCAACATCAAGTTACCAGGAGTTACCACAGCCGTCAGCAACCTGTGTTAGGGACCTGGGCCTCTTACCCAACTAATCTACAAGCCAGCCTCAACTAGCTGCACAATCAACCAAACCGTCCATCAGCCTTTGAAGGCTACGTGTTGAGCCACCCTCAAAAAATGACTCGTTACCGCATTATTCAGTTGAGCCACAAGGGGGTACTGTAAAACACGTTATATCATTCCAATGCATAGGATAGGCAACAACTTGGGCAGGGAACGGTGACTGGGCACAGACACCGATACCAGTAGAAAATGGCCTTGACCCCAATGTGAGGGTCAGGATCGCAACCCGCCTGGTCTCGGAGTGAGAATGTCTCCACCCCCCCCTCCTCCCCGATTTCGGGCAGGTGGTAGTGAAACGCAACAACATAGGAATTGCTAGACGAAAGAAGACCAAGGTCCATCCAGTTTGCCTTCTACCATCCTGGCAGTCGCTTGCACGTCATGCCTCAAACAACAAGGATGTGAAGTTTTCCTGCACTACGGACGGGCAGGGAGGATCAGTGTAAATAGATACAACCTCAGGAGTGTTGAGTAGGTATTGAAAACTACATGAGATGAGGGTGACGATGGCGGTGAGCATGGCAGCAGCTGTACATTTTGAAGAGATTAGGCGAGCAGCGTGTTGCCACAACATTGACCTGCACCTGCTCAGGTGGCATTAGTTCCTGCAACATCAGGGGCCAATTGTCTGGAGCACATCCAGCCAGTCAACCACATACTGAGCACCTCAGCAGCGTGTGGGACAGCGAGGCTCACATTCATATGTGTCCGTCAGAGAGTTACTCTGAGCCCAATGGAAACCCACAAGGGTGACTCCGCCTAAGCAGGAGGTGTCTGAGTAGCACCATTGTGCTGGAGAATATCCATTGGAATTTCCATGCGTAGGTGGGATGCAGTTTGGTTTGGAGACTCTTAAGCAGAGTGATGGGTTTCCGTGTGTTTCAGACACCCGGCTGACCAGAAAAAAAACCAAATTAAACTTACGGGAAGAGGGTTATATTGACATCCGAACACAACAGAATGGCAATCACCTACACATAGTCACTTCCAGGGGTCGGGGTGTGGGAAGATGCTTACTTGGCTCTGTGTGTGTTCACGAGTGTGTGTCCCTCTTGGCTATGTATGTGCGCACGTGTATGTGGGGGGGGGAAGGGGGGTGGGAGGAGAAGTTGCCCCTTGCCTGGGCTCTTCATTATAGTCCCGCTGGGATCCATTATCAACTTCCTGAAGCAATCCCTCTGCTCAGTGCAGGGAAATAAATGTTTTTTGTATTTATAAAAAAATAATAATTTAGCATCTGAGCACTGGAGGCTGTGGGAAGCAGCCTGTAAAATTAGTGACTGTGAAATGAGACACTTAGAGACAGCTCAGTCACTCCTAGGGGAGTTAATTAGATTTGGTTGGCAATTTGCTAATTCTAAAACCCAAAACGGTACTGCCTTAAGCATTGAAGAACAGGAATCCAACTGGCACAGATCCCAACCCAGGTGTCAGACGGACACAGTGACTGTGAAACTCACCCACTCAGAACCACAGAGCCAACATTCTGCCTACACTTGGCCTACAACACTGCTCGGTCTTAACATTTAGGTTTGTGCAGAACTATGAAAAATTCTCAGATCGAGCTTAAATTTAGAAACAGTTTTCTGCAGTTCCTAGAAATAACCAGTTTGTAAATTAAGACGACTTCAGTAATGAGACAGGGTGAGGTTTGGGTGTGAGGTTGAGTGGTGGGTGTTTTTTGCACATGGTCAAGAATTCCACTGGAAGCTAAAAAAAACACACTGAAGTCAACTTGGTCTCAAAAACTGTGACCAAGTTTCACTTTTTGTACTGATTGAAAAGTCAAGCCTTGGTTGGGTATAAGATTTGGTGGGCGCAAATTACAGGGTGTGTAAAAAAAAAAAGCCTCATGAGCGAGGGATTCAAAACGATCCTTCTCCGTAGCCATAGCTTAAAGCTGCCTCAAAAAAAACCACATTGAATATATTTTCAGGGTCGAGACAAAGAAATCAAGTTACATAAAACAGAACAAGCTCTGGGCAACCAAAAACCCAGAGCTGCACATACTTCGCTCTTTAAACATTTGCAACTCTCGCCCATTAACACCAAAGCAATTTGTCACTTCAAGGGTTTCCACAATTGGACAAATAATCAATTTGCCTGGAACATAATAATCCTTACATTTGACATAGAGCCTTGTCATGTTGTCGAGATGCTTTTGAGACATCTCGTGGTCGAGAGGTCTCAAAAGCGCCTCATGTGATATACTGTAAAGTGGTTTGGACTGTGTGTTTTGTGGGTGAAACACAGTCAAAACATAACTGGAGGCTATAGCCAGAGTGTACAACAACAACAACAACAACAACAAGATTCCATTTATAGAGCGCCTTTCACGTCAGGAGGACGTCCCAAGGCGCTGCACAGTTGGGTCATGACCCGAGCAGGGGGGAAATGGTCAGGGTGAGGGAGGGAAGGGAGGGAGAGAGGAGGGGGAAATGGTCAGGGTGAGGGGAGGGAAGGGAGGGAGCGAGGAGGAGGAAGAGAGTCGAGAGGGGAGCTGAAGGCTCGGTCAAAGAGAAAGGTTTTGAGACCGGCCTTGAAGGAGGAAAGGGAGGAAGCAAGGCGAAGGCACTGGGGGATGGAGTTCCAGAGCCTCGGGGCTGAGAGGCTGAAGGCCCGACCACCGATAGTAGGGCGGTTGGGGCGGGGGACGTGGAGCAGACCGGAGCCAGAGGAACGGAGGGTACGGGCAGGTAGGTAGGGGATAGGTACAATGCTGCCAGTGATTTACTCCAACAATTAGAACAGATTTAACAATGGCCTCAGGTGGAAGAGCTGCCGAGTTAATGGATCCTTCCCTTTACACGAGACAATCTACATTAGACCCAGTCAAGCATCACGGTCCTTACGACAGCCTTTCTGTGGTAGCCCAGGGCCAGGCCCCAACCAGCCCATTACTGAGAGTCCGATGTGAAGATAGAACGTACTGCCCCACGAGACGGCACAGGTAGAACCAATTGGGATGCTCAACAGGAAATTACTGTAGATAAAATACCTCGGGGTGGGGTGTTAATGGTCAGCGAAATGAGATTAACATATTAACCAGGCTTGATGGACCAAGGGTCAAAACATCCACAATACAACCCCATTCAGATTGGAGGTTGGAAGACCATGGGTTGACCTAACCCAATGTGCTGGTGGCACAGAGGAGCTCAGAATTTATGCCCGAGTTTGAAGCTCGGACGGGAACTCGGTCTGTCGAGTACATTGAAAGAAACTGTGAGCCCTCATAGAGACGTTAGCTAGCGTGCCAAGATACCCTCTGGGCAGTTAAAGAAGCTAACAACTCTCTGTAAATCAGCAGCAGATATTTGGGAATAAAAACCAGACAGGTTGGATGCAGGGGAAAAAGAAACAATGGTAATGCCACTCGGGATTTCAGGCAACTGGCGAGAGGTGGTCTCTGATTAACGATTTCTGATGGGGGTAATCCCCAATACCCCTTTACTTTGCACACTATCCGAGGTTTGTGCAATTCAGCTGGGAATGGTTTACAGAACTTGCAGTGAAATAACAAGAGGAAGCGATTACATTGGTTATATTACAGCTCGGGAAATGGGAAGTGCACTGCAGTCAGTTACATCTCACAATATGCCTCACATTAAAAAGAAACTGCCAGCTGCCATCACAGATAAAAGTATACACACACTCTCTCTCTTCCCTTCTAAATATGTTCATACTGTACTGCATTTAGTGGCTATTAGCCGTTCACTGTCTAGGATTCAAGTCTTGAAATTATTTACTGTGCTGAGTGTTTTGAATGGTATATACTCTACCTGGAAAATTAAAACAAACAGTTAAAAAACAAGTTGCTTTCCTTACATAATGCTGGAGAGAGAGAGAGAGAGAGAGAAAGAAGCATGCAATATAACCTAAAGCAGTTTGCAAAACAGTGGGGGTTAGGCACTGGGTCGACTTCCACCCAGTTGGGGAATGGTGTTGCACCAAAGCACTTTATAAATGAAAGTTGGGGGTTGCTGTGTGTGATTGTTTTTAATTAAAGGCATGTAGTTTACCACATCTTTAAAAGTCAAAGAAACACTGAGCGTCTCCAAGTGTTTGAGAATGCACTGAGCAAGGCAGAGCGATGGAGAGAGGTTGACTAAAGACATGTCAGAAAAATTTACGAAGTCACGAAAAGACACCTTCAAATCCCCGCACCCCATCATAGACCATCATTATGACCGAGGTTTTTAGTGAGTACACAGGAGGAGGTAGCTAGGTAGCTCTTGGGCTGTGTTTCATTTTCGATTGCTGCGTGTACACAATCAGCCAAGCTAACCCCATCACCTCACCCCTCCCTGTGGGAGCAGATGGAGGTGACAGAAGATTAGGAACATTGCAAATGAATCGCAGCAACTGCACCACCCGTCACCAGATTCCCATTTACTTTATATTCAGTCGTGTGAATTATTCAAGTGATGAATTGTCATGACTGAATTTCACATTGATACCAATTTGATGAGACAGAGATGCTACAGATGGCCATGGAGACAGAGTCCTATACTGGGAGCACGCAGCTTCCCTCCAGACCAACCTTATGGCTCATCCCCCGGCCACATCTGTCCAACTATACCAGTAAAGTGGGCGGGGGAGAAAAAGAGAGTAGAACTACGAATATGATGCATACAGAGCCCTCACCGCCTCAGGGATCCAAACGTCCTTGCCTCGGCCAGACTACAGGAGCATAACAGGCCGTGAGTGCCAGGAAACAAGTTCAGCCAGAAGTAATAATCCGTGCATCTGATACCACACCTTTCATGGCAGGAGGACGTTTCAAAAGCGTTTACAGGACTTACTGTCAAGTGTAGTGACTGTGTAATCTGTAGGCAAAGCTACCAAACGGGCAGCACTCGCCTCTCGAGCCCCCACCCATAACTCTCAAGCCACAGGAACAGTATTAACGAAGCATTCACACCTCTGTTTCCCAACCTCGGTCAATTAATAATTTCACCACACAGCGTAGCACTCTGGCTGGTTGCAGCACACAGTTAATTAAATACAGCGTCTGCCTTCTCCCAGCGCCCTTTACCCACTGTGAACATCCATCAGCCACTCAGAATTGCAGTTTTTTTTAATAAAATTGAAGCATATTCTCTGGATCTCATTATGTTGAGAATATTCGCATTAAGAGCAGCCAAGGAAAAAAAGGTTGGTGGCTCCAGTTTTCTCTGCTCTTTAACATCAATGACCTCTGGCTTGAAGCAGCACAGATCCGTTATTGTGAGTGGAAGTTTAACCTCATTGGAAGGAATAAAATTTAATTTAACAGTGCTTTAAAACAGCTCACGTCAAAATATCTCGAGGCTTTAGTGACACAGTAGTGACTCTTATGCACACCAAGTTTCACCATCAAGGTCCTGTAAACAGCCAAGAAATTAATTACTAGTTAAGCTGAAGCAGCTCCCTATAGTTTTTCCCCGCCAATAGTCCCTTTTTTTTAATGTTAACCTCAACAGGCACATAGGACTTCCCGAATCCTCATGATTGTTGTGCCCAATTGGCTGCTGCGTTTTGCCCACAAAACACAGTCAATTCATTTTACAGTATAACTTGTGAAGCATTCACACCTCCGTTTTCCAGCCTCGGTCATTTAATAATTTCACTGCACAGCAATTTATGAAGCTGTTTGAGTCAGTGATAGAGCGCTATATCAAATGCAAGGTTTATTATTGTTATTACTACAGCACCTCCGATAGTGCAAAGGAGCCTCTATACTCGAGTGTCAGCCTGGAATGTGAGGTTGAACCCTTCTGTGTTGTGTGAGTGAAACTCATAAAAAAACATGGCAGGGTTGGGATTTCCTCTTGGAGACAGAATTGCTCAACAGGAACATCCTTGTCCAGTTCTTCGAAAGTCAGCATTCATCAGCAGTCAGCTTAAGCAACGTGTCGAAATCTCTCAAAGCCTGGGATTGACATTTTAATGGAGCGATGCACTGCTGCCTACAAATGTGTTGTATGATACAGAGTTTGGACTGAGCTGGGTTCAAAGCACAGAACTGCCCTTCATTCAACACTAAACCAGCAGCCCGATTTAGAAAGCCCACAGGAGGGGCAGAGTGAGAAAAAGGAGATAGAATTACTCAAACTAAACAGGTACCTCCTCAATGGCAGGGGAAACCAATGCTTCGAGTGTGGGTCTAGGCATAGAGACTGAGAGAGCCCTTCACTCTCAATTTAATTGCACTACCGTATACCTTACCTATGATAGGAAATTGTTTCACTTTCCAATACCCTTCCTCACTGTGACTGTCAAATAAACCACCGAATGAACACTCGTGCGCAAACACACAAATGCACCCAAGACACTCACGCAGAAACGGTGACCAAATGGTTCAATGCAGTATTGAACATTTCAAATTCCTTGGGGGAGTTGCTGCACCAATTAATGGCTCATAAATATATAGTAAAATAGGTTTAAAAATATCAATTTTACAAGCCTGGGTTTTGTGTAAAATAATTGGAGCCCATTTTTGTGTGAACATCAAAAATTGGAGGATTTGTGCAGAAACTCTCTGCCCGTTTATCGAACCACAGACTGTGAAACTCGATACAATGGAGATGCTTTGGTCAGGGAATACGCAATGCTGGTTACTAAAGATAGCCCAGAGAAATAAGGTCATCTGTAGTGCTCTGCACCCGGGCCAGGATCCATCCCTGCTGTCCACAGTGAGGCTTCATTACGATGTTGTGTTGAGACATGCAGACAACATCTCGTCTGAGTCAGGAAATTCAAGGGCAATGTGCCAGTGTGGAGTCGAGCACAAGCCTCTGGAACATCCCTCACAATTTCCTTCTTCAGGAATGTGGCTTTTCAAGGAATAGAACTGGAAGTAACTAAATTTTGCTACTCATTCCTCCCCCCCACCCCGCCTAATTTTCACCGCTGGAGTTAACTCATTGTGCATCAAGGAGAGAGTGCGTCGATATTCAGATTGTGGTTGCCAAGTCAGCCTCAATATAGGTTAGCACGGAGTAAAGCTCTCTCAACACCATCTCAATCTCTGCTCCAGGACGATTTTCACCTTGCCCCCACACCTGCCCTTCCCAACCCACAGTGTCCGTCCAGTGTGAGGTGCATGATGGCCAGCGAGATGGGCTGTTATTGTCCACATCATTCAATCAGCCCAACCTGTCTGCTCGATCAGCCCAGACCATCCTTATATTTAATATAGCGCCTTATCATGTCGCTGAGACATCTTAAGGTGCTTCACAGAATATACTGTAAAGTGGATTGACTGTATTTTGCAGGCGAAAAGCAGCAGCCAATTGTGCACAGGAATGACCCACGAAGAGTCGTGGATTGAGTGACCAGATCCCAGCAGAGTGGCTAGAACAGTGTTAGTTGGAGCTGACTTGGGAACCACATTCCATTGGAACAATTTATCTCTGGGATTCCCATGTGTACGTGGGATGCATGGAATTCTCAGTTTGGTTTCCACGCATGTCAAACACCCAGCTGACACCCCCCAAAAAATTCCTTATAAACTCATCAGGACCCTGTGACCCGAGCACTGAATGACGCCAGCGAGAGAGCGAGCGCGATCCCAGCCTACTCATCCAACCACAGAGGGAAGCCCAGTGCGAATGAGACAGAGCGCCTGAAGGAAGATTAAGAAAAATGTAAAACTCCGTCAGCCACCCTGCCATCTAATAACCCCGGTAACTATTATACATGTCATCTGTGACACCAGCTTTGCTCATCTGAATACAAGTATCACAGACTTCTCAAGGCAAACACTACAGTAAAGACAGCCTGAGCAGAGCCAAGCTGTCTACGGGATCTAAGATTACAAATCGCACCCAAGCATCTGACAACTCCAAAGCTGCAAGCCAGTTCCTCAAATAAGTATTACACAGGCATTTTTAAAGGGGCAGCTCCAGTTAACATCTCTCTCTCTCACACTCTCGCTCCCGCCCCCACCACTCCCGCAACGACAGGTAAATGGAAATGAGGTGCAGATCAGCCACAATCTAATTGAATGGTGGAGCAGGCTCAAAGGGCTGAATGGCCTCTTCCTGTTCCTATGTAGCTTTAGGTGAAGTTTCACCCTGCGTCAATCTGGAGAGAAGTCACACGGCACATAACTACACACTAACAGGCACGACCAAGAGAGAAACAGAGAGAGAGACAGAAAAAACAGTGAAGGAAGTCCTTGTCTCAAGATTGTTATGCAGGGAAAGATCGGGAGGGAATGGCCTTTCTTCAAGGGCTGGAATTCATCACTGAAAGTGGCGATTGAGGCTGGGTCAGAACCATTCAAAATGGAACCAGAGAAACACCTGAAAAAACTGAGGGCATGGGAGCTGGGAATGATTGTAGAGACCGACTGCAGTGGCCCTCTGTGCTGAAATCTTCTAAAAATGTCCCTGTTTATTTATCACCAGCCTCATTACACAGATAAAACTCCATGCTTCCATCTGGTTTCCTTCAGACTCTGAACTACTGACTCATTCAGTCACCCTCCCTCCTTCTTACACAGCACAAAGTGACAGAGGAAACACAACGCAAGGTAATCGCTTTCCAACACACTGCAGCCTCCAGCTGCTCTCCACCATTCCTGCTGAATGATTAATAATAATAATAGTCCTTGCATTTGATACAACGCCTCATCACATCGTTGAACCGTTTCAAAGCACTTCACAGGACATACTGTAAAGTGGATCGACTGTATATATTGTGGGCAAAACACAGCAACCATTGTGCACACCAGTGCCCCACAAAACAGTTGGGGATTTAGTGACCAAATAATTATTTTTTACATTTCTTAAGGATTACCACCCCTAGAGAGCGATCTGCCAATTGACTAACAACTGGGTTCCTACTTACTGCTAGGTAAACCGAGGCGTGTGGAGTAAGAAAACTTGCCTAAAATTTAAATTCCTGCCCAGGAATTGAACCTTGCTCCTCTCGTTTGGTCTAAGCAATACGCTACAGGACTGCATACAGGATTACATGGCACCATCCTGGTTCCAACCCCAGCTCAGGTGCAAATCCTTGACTGTCCAGCGCCTTGGAACGTCCTCCCGACATGAAAGGCGCTGTATCAATAAAATCGGTTGTCGCAGGTGCACTTAACAGGTATTCCCGGGGCCATGCAAATTCAAGACGGTCACAGAATCTGAGGCAACTCTC
The DNA here is from genome assembly GCF_018977255.1 of Callorhinchus milii. Lineage (NCBI taxonomy): Eukaryota > Metazoa > Chordata > Chondrichthyes > Chimaeriformes > Callorhinchidae > Callorhinchus > Callorhinchus milii. Next base: position 2,635,151 of record NW_024704761.1, on the reverse strand, counting down.
TCGAAATACCAGAGCAGAGAACTGCCACCGTATGACCAGCATTGTACTGGCAATCAGCTGGCGGGAACCACCACCACAAACAATGAGGTGTCATTCAGAGCCGCACCCACCAGGCAATCACAGGAATGTGGAATGTCGCAGTTCTGCACTTCTGCATGTACTGCCAACATGCCCTGTTGCTCTGATAAATGGCCTTCCATCGCCAGGGAACACCCTGGAGGTGTATCGCACTACCATGCTACAAACACCTTTCCGACACATCTCAGGTTACAGAGGAGCTCAGTGGAATGACAGCAGCATCGCTTTCCACCACCGCAAAACAAATAAAACCTTCAATCCAAGCCATCTGCTTCGCTGAAATCAAAACCTGCTGTTACACAATGCCCTCAGCTCCCGAGTGGAGTGGCTCCGATTTCAAACACCCGGGAATTGAACCTGGGTCCTCTCATCTCAGCATCAAAACGACAGACTTGGATCAGGTGGTAGCAGTCATCTCTGGCTCACAGCGTGTGGGTCAAAGCCCTGTCTGTGTTGGCAACTAGTTCTACCCCAAGCACTGCAGTGTCGGATCTAGAGCCATCTCTTTGACCGTGCCTTCGGCCACCCTCCCACCCCCACTAGCCTCCACCCCTCTCGATTCCAACCCTCTCTTTTCAGGTGGAGGTTGAAGAGTCTGTGACGTTATTGTACAATGGAAAGTTTCTCCTTTTTGGCTGCTGTACTTGCTACTGTCATGACACTACACAGCAGTTACCTAAGAGCAAACCCACTTTTATGTAACAGGTGCTATATCAAATGTGAGGATGACTGTATTATTCGACGGGATTTCAGAGTGGTGAGGGTGAAGCAGAACCAGTCACTTTACACTTTGACTAAAGCAAAACCTGTGCAAATTGTCATCAGGGTGAACTTCACCTTTCTGCCAATCCACAGGGCAAATTTCACCACCTGCAACTCAAACATCATGCACACTCTGCTTGTGGGGAAAACTATCACATTTCTCTAATTCCTAGCACAGTCATTTATCACTGGCCAGGCCTGCTACAGCGTCACGCCTCACTGGAACAAGGATTCACAGGAAATCCGATTAGAATTCCTATTATTAAGATAAAGCACCATTTCCAGGCTGTTTGTTTAGGTTATGCAAGAACATTAGGAATGTACAGGACATGAAAAGGCCATTATAGTCCATCTGGCTGATCACAGTCCATAAATTTTCAACCCCCTTAATTGTATTCTTTGACAAATAGCTGTCTAATTCTCTCTCAAAATTGCTCCTTCCCCCGCCCCCCCCCCCCCTACCTGGGTCATTAAACACATGATACAACGCACAGCAACTTCCCCAAAACAGGCATGAAATGAGGGAACTATTTGATTCAGGGGATTGTTGTCCAGGACACCAGGAGAGAGAAACTCCCTTCTTCCCCCCCACCAATAGTGCATTTAGATCTTTAATGGTTTCTCCTGAACCTCAATTTAGCGTCTCATCTGAAGGACAGCACCTCCGACAATGCAACACTCTCCCAACACTGCATTGGAGTGTCAGCTTAGTTCAAAGTCCCACCGAGGGGCTGAAACCCACAACCTCCTGACTCAGAGACGAGAGTGCTGACTACCAGATAGTGACTGACACCTAAACCACGGTCACCTCGCTCATGTAGGTATGAACTGATCTGAACTCTTGCAGCTTTCCGCCTGCTAATCGCTCCTGCGCATCGGTTATGTCAGCATATTAATATTTCAAATGATTTTTGAATTTTAATCCTGATAATCCTTTTTGAAGTCACTGTTCTTTAAAGTTCATAATTTGATAAATAAAATGTTAGAAAAAAAGGCTGGTTTTAAGTGGAACTATTTGACCATTTTCTCTCCCTCCACCTCTCTAAACTCCCAGCATTGTGATGGCTCAAATAACACATCAGATGCTGTAAATTAAGGATTCCGCGTCATGCCCTAAATATCTTTTTCACTGACAATCAGCCGGAAACCCTCTTGCCTTTGGTCAGGAGATGATGGGCTGGTGACTTGTGGTGACTTGAGCTCCCAGTTTAGGCTGACGCTCCACTGTGAGATTGGACGAGGGACAGAGTTATTAATCTTTTAGACGAGACATTGAAACCAAGGACCCAGCTTCCAGTTCAAGTGGATGTTAAAGGTCCTTTAGAACTATTGGAAGCAAAAATGGAGTTTCTCTCGGCGTCCGAGCCATCTGGTCGCTCTCTTCATGGTCATTTCCCAACGCAAAATGCCGATGACTTCCAACGTAAGCCTCGCAGGTGAAATTTGCCCATTCCCTTCTCTTTCACCGAGATCAGAAAAGGGAGAGAGAGAGACAAAGGAAGAAAAAAAAGAGTAGACTGCAGAACTAGATCTTCAGCAGTGAAGGATTGGGATGGAGCTGTCACGACAGACACGTCTTTGATGTAAATATCACATAATTAACGTGTGTGAAGCAGCCAAGTAGAGACAATAACTGGCAGAGAGTGCACATCACGTCCCGCCCCTCGTATCTATTTTAACTAACATTTCGGGATGCTGAGTGACACATTAACCGCACAGTGTGGAGCGGTTCTGGCTCAGCAACGTTCTTAGCGTTCAGACACAGCATAAAATTACACTGAAAAATAAACTGATATTTTAAAAAAAAATCCCATGTCAAAACATTCCAAGCACTTCACAGGCAAATATAGCCACTGTTGTTTTTATAGGAAAACGCAGCAGCCCATTTGCAAGACTCCACCAACAGCCACAAGGTGAGTGACCAATTTATGTGGAGTGTTTTTGGCCTGGACACTGGGGGAAAACAAAAAAAATCCTTGGGGACAGATTTACTGCACCTCATCTCCCCTTCATTATAATTTGAAGCAATCCTAATTCAAGATCTTCACAAAATGAAGTTTGTTTTGGCGCATTGACTTGTGTAGGAAACACGGAGACTGTTCTGCACCAATACTAATAATAATGCTTGTATTTGATAGAACACCTTATCGCGTCGTTGAGACGTCTCAAAGTGCTTCACGGAATAGGTTGTCAAGTAGATTCATGGTGTGTTTTGTGGCCAAAACGCAGCAGCCAATTGCACACAACATTGTCTCACAAACAATCGTGGATTCAGTGACCATTTTTTTTTGAGGGATTAAAGCGATTTCCCCCAATTGACTAACAACCAGGTTCCTACTTACTGCTAGGTAAACAGAGGTGAGTGGACTAAGGAAACTTACCCACAAGGAATCGTTTTGATGAATGTTAGTCAGTACACCAGCATCTTTGAGATTAGTGCCGTGGGATCATAACGTTCATCTGAATAACAAGGACTGAGAAACTGTTCTTGTTGTTCAGATGAACGTGACAGTCCATCCAACACAGCACCTACAGCAATGCTCCTTCAGACCTGCACTGAAGCAACAGCCTAGGTGATGAATCAGACCCATTCACCTCTCAGGGAAGGTTTCGATCTGCCGTTCACTGTGAGGTCATTCTCACTGCTCGAGTGCTTCCCTACTTCGCTTTCACACGTCGCCCACAAAATACACAGTTACTCCACTTTGCAGTATATCCTGTGAAGTGCTTTGAGACGTCTCGACGACATGACAAGGCGTTTAAATCAAATCCAAGGATTATTATTATACTCTGCTATTAGGGTTTCACAACAGCAAACTGACTAGACTTCCATTCACAAAAGCCCAAGAACGTATCCTAATCCTTCTCCAGGAGAGGTGATTGTGACCGCCTGGCAGCTCAGGATACACATGATTCAGCCCATGCCTGAGTGGGGGCTGGAGTCACTAATTTGGCAAGAGTGTCTGCACAGATCCAGCAATCCTCTCAACATTCCAACAAAGCTTTATAGAGCCATCCGTAACAGTGATTTGTCCAGATTAAGAGGCTCCAATCACTCAATACACACACACACACACTGCATGGGGCACAGGACAACTGTGGCTTTGAAATTCCAATATAAACCTTCGCTAATGGCCTCAATAATCCTCAAACTAATCCCAGTTCAGACTTTGTTGGAATGGCTTCAAACACATAATAGGAGGGAAACAACACTTCCACACTGTAACCAAGTTGCTGGCACACACTCATGCCTTCAGAGAATCTCACACCAGAGGGAGGCAAAACACAAACCTGAATGGGGCTGGAGGCAATTCTCATCTATATCTAACAAGCGACAACCAGGAAGTCAAATGTCACACCTGCTCTTTTCGTTGGCATGGTACAGAAATGTTTTTTTATTAAATGATATAATTGGGTGAAGAGCCAAGGCTCCCAGAACAGGACACATAGGATGGAAAAGTAAGTAGTGGCCAGATGATAGTCTGACCATGTTTGTGTTTCACAAGTCTGAAAAAACACCTAGTCTCAGCATACAGGATTGTTTGGTTCTTAAATATTAATACTTGCATTTGATATATCACCTTATCACATTGTTCAGAGCAGCAGTGACCACAGTAGATTATTTGGAAATAAGAAGCAGGATGGATACACAGAGAGATCAGGATGAATTGATGCCCTGCGAGAAGTCAGGATCAGCCTCCCATCAGTCAAAACGTTACAGTTTTTCACTGATTGCTCATTCACACATCACTACTAAGCTTCCACACAGTCCAAACTTGCTGCTGCAATACCAGTGTAATTAGAGCCAAGCTCTTCCAACAGTCTGGGTCCCTCCAGACAGAGTCGTTTCTAAGTAATTTCCAAAGAAAAATATTGAGATCTAACCAATCTATTCCAATGGGCCATTCAAGCCAGACCAGCCTCATTCCAGAAAACATTCCCCGAGTCCCGAGAGAACCAGAGGCACTCATTCCCTGAGGTTCTGATCATCTGGATTCTGGGGTTCATTGCTCCAGAAAGCATGAAATGAATGTCGGTGCCCCAAGAGAATTGAGAGGGAAAGTTGCCTCTGTAACTAGTTGTCATGAAACCTTATAAAGGCACGAAAAAATCTTCAAAACATGATCATTTAAAAATTTCCTCTGGTATCGCTGCTTGAAGCAACTAGCAGTCAAGAAGGGGCGCACAGTCATTTGCTTCACTCCTCACAGACTATATCAGATCACAGCCCAGCATTGGAATAGGCCATTTGAAGGCACATTGTGGAAGTGGGAGGAAGCAACAGTAACGGCCAGCTTGGACCAGTCAGATGGTCAGCAATACCAATGTCGGGGAGCAAAAGCCTTCTGCCGGGGTCCTGTCTGCCCAATCGTCACTCATTCAAATCATAACCGTTTGTGGGACATTGCTGCATGCAAACTGGTTGCCTGCATTGCTACAAAAAAAGTCAGTCAGTGCACTTGCTAGCAATTACCAGGAAAGCACTAACACACTTAAACTGCTGCAGGCTAGATAGTGACACAGGGATTGAGGAACCTGTTCGTCCACCTTACATCAGCATGGAACAGCCTCAGGCAGACATCCCTCACCCAAACCAGACCACACAGTACCAGTGATTTGACAGTCAAGCTGTGTGGAGAAGGGGGTAATAATAAATGAAAAATAACGTGGTCACTCAACACCCGACTGTTTGCGGGACCCTGCTGTGTGCAATTGGCTGCCGCGTTTCACCCACAAAATAGTTGATTCACTTTACAGTACGTCCTGTGAAGCGCTTTGAATAGTCTCAATGATGTGATAAGGTGTTATATCAAATGCAAGTATTATTATAACTCTCACCAACTGAGCCGCAGCACCGTGGCCCCAGCATGAGGAGGAAAGCGGGATCTTTGCTCAGTGGGGATCCTTAGCAGAGGCTCCTGTACTCACCTTGGGCTGTGGGAAACGAGAGCAGCGCTGATGATCGCAATTTTCACCCTTTAGCTATGTTCTGTGATGTTTTGGTCTTAAAAACAACAAAGTTCGATTTAAATGGATTAAATTCTAGTCCCCAACAAAGAGTCCTTGTCACCTCCTCCTCTCTGTCTCTCTCACGCAAACAAAAAACTGAAATTAAATGCAAATCAGCTACCCATTTGCAGAGGGGTGTCCAAAGCAGGTTCTTGCCTATTAGAAATGCTCAGTCTTGTTACAATAAATCTTCTCTCCAGCGAGCTAACTGCCTGTGGATCCCTGGCCACTGCTGCCTTAGCTCTGTTGGAAGCAGTCTTTGCATCTTACAAAGCAAGGCTCACACGATCTGCTGCATCCCTTTGACTGATCGCTTCAAGCTCTCAGCTGATCACCTAGCAGTGCAGCTAGGAATAACTTCATGAGCTACATTTCAGCCACACACGTCACACACAAGCCAGTTGCCCCATTCCCAGATGAGCCATTAGATTAGATGCAGCATTGCTGAGCAGCTGGCTGGGTTTACCACTTAAGAAGCAAATATTGTACCTCCCGATGTGTGAGGCAATTCAGTGTACAAATGTAAACTTGTGTATTGTAAATATTTCAGATTTGACTCACTGCAATTCATATGCAGCAGCTCAGAATCATACAGAAAATATTCAGCATCAGTTTGGCTCAGTTGGTCACTCTCTCCCCTGTGGGGCAGAAGGGTGTGAGCTCAAGCCCTCCTAATGCTGGGACTTGGACTCAATAGTCCAGGCTAATAATTCAGCACAGTACTGGGCACTGCATTGTTGGAAGGAGTCATCCTTTGAATGATCTTCTCTGCCTGCTCACATGGATGTGAAAAGATCTCACAACACTCCTGGAAGAAAAGGGAGTTTTGTCCCGTGTCCCAGGGCCCTTCTATGCATTTATAGTACATTAAATTTATGTAGTGCTGTGCACACATTTACAGCCACATTTTCCCATGAAAAACAATCACTACATTAATAAATACTGTAAAGCGCAGAGATGAATGTTAAAAGTACTGTATAAAAAAAATCATTTTCTATGTTGTTAAGTGTAGAAAGGTGCAGTCACATTTACAGGAACCAGACCCATCAATATTCTCAGTTGCATTCTGAAGTGACAATATACCAAAGGCTGAATGAAGGCTGAGCTGGTAACACATTGCAGGTTCTACTGCAATCCATCATTTGCTGTTTACGCTTGCTGCCCAGAGGACAAGCCATCAGGGTAATAATAATAAAAATAATAATCCTTGCATTTGATCACGTCATCAAGACTTCTCAATGTGTTTCACAGAATATATTGTACAGTGAATTTGACTGTATTTTGTGTGCAAAATGTAGTCACACATAAAACACAGGAAACTGCTTTCTGCAAGGCTTCAGGGCTTCAAGACTGGTGCATAGACCAATATTGAGGTACCCATGTTTTCAAGCATCCAGCTTTCAAGAACCATTTCTGTGGGTGCTGGTGTCAAAGGAGTAAAGGAGAGGTAACCACACGCACCCCTTAGCAAAATAAAAGCACAAAATCTAATCGTTCTGTGACTGAACACACCACCTCAAAAACTATAATAATGATAGTCCCTGCATTTGATATAGCGCCTTATGTTGTGGAGAAGCCTCAAAGCGCTTCACAGAATATACTGTAAAGTGAATTGACTGTACATTTTGTGGGCGAAACACATTAAAGTATCAAAAGGAATCTGTCCCAGTGGATTTAAAACAGTTATTTCTCAACATCAACATACTGTAGTCAGAGATTATACACAGGAAATAGTATTAATAGTTGCTCAAAGCTTCCCACTCTGTCTCTGACTCTATTAGTGTTCACTTAAAAAAAACTGAAAGCCATTTACTGGCACAGACTCGTGCAAATTATTGTCTCAGATGAAAAACACAAAGACCTTTTGCAGGCCCCGCAGCCTTTAGGAGCACAGCGGGGAAGGTCATACTGAAGTCGATTTCAACAGCGCATTAACCAACAGCCTCTCAATAGTGGTGGGGAGGTGCTAGCCCAGATCTACATACCGACTCACTGCACCAGCACACTCACCCTCCACCAAGGTTCGTGCAGAACAGAGAGATGTACAGGAAACTCGAGGAAGAGATGATCATGCATGAATTAGTGGTGTATAAATTGCACAGGGCAGCTTCTCCCCCCTGCCCCCACATTCCGAGTTGATCACATTTGACTTGACTGCCTACAATTCTTTCAACTCTGGCGTTCCATTAAAATGAAAATGAGTAACACGTAGATTAATCTTGTCCACAACAACCTCTGAGTACCAAACTGTGAGCCACTGAACAGCTGGCCAGCACGAAGCACCCAGTTATGCAGGTCTCTGAACAAATAGATGCCCGTATGCAGTAGGGCCATTTATCAATGCAACGATTGGACAGCTATTGAGCATAGTCTTTAACACCAAACCCTGTACGACTCCCCCTGCTTTCCCTGCATTATTAGTCAACTGATGGGGCTGTGTCCCCAAACACGGGAGCAGCCACACAAAAACTGCCATTGGACAGAAATGGAGTGGGAATGTTTCACTAAAGATAACAACCCAGGACATTCTTCTGACAGAGAGATGTCGTTAAGATCTCAAAATCCCTTGCAGGTAAAAGGAGGAAAGTGTCCATGACTGCATCTATAGGCAAGCGCAGTGGCCAAATTTTCACACAGCAAGGTCTCGCCAACAGCTACCAAGTGATGATCTATTATTCTCGAAGATTTGTTAGAACGGGTCACTGGGAGAAATTTTTCTTTTTTCCAGTCATGTGACAGGATCTTTAATGTCCACCTGAATAGTCAGACAGGGTCTTGATTTTAACAGGTTGGATGCATTGAGTCCATGATATATAGGATCATACAGAATTGGATGAGAACTCAAGCAGTACCACCATAGACATCTCATCTGACCATAGATCATAGTAACCTTGGAAAGAAAAGCACCAGTAATAATGCCATAGAGCAAACAATAATGTTTGCAGCTTTACTGCTCCATTGATGCCCTGTTAACAATTTATTATTCAGACTTAAAGTGAGACGCTGCAACCCTACCGGCATGTGTGGTTATGAGGTCTGAAAACACTGCTGTTTCCAAGTACAACATCAGAGCCCATGAAGGTGCAGTGAGTTACACCAGCGAGAAATTGAGTCACGCAGGGCCAGGCTTCCCGCTGGAGTCCAGAGACATTCAGAGCGCAGAAGGTGGCCACTCGGCTCATCATGTCTGTGCCGAGCTCTTTTCAGAGCAATCCTTTCAGACCCGTTTACCTGCTCGCAAAGCTGTCTGGTGTGTGCCAACTTGCAGGACTTCAGTGAGGGCATGAGAGAGAAAGTACAAACCATAGCTATTTTATAGACAAAGAGTTTTCAGTTATCTCCCGCAGGAGCAGTTATTCGGAATGAGCCCAGGGTGAAATCTCCAGTTTCAATCTGATTTGATTGTATTAAAGAGAGAATTTTTTTTNCCATGCTTCACATGAGAGAGAGGAACAAAAAGCTCCATCAGCGATTGGCCAGCCTCTAGGTATCAGCCGATAACAAACACACTCGCACAACCAGCGTCAGCCCCAGCAGAGCAGAGCTAACCCGGGGATGCGCTTAGACAAAACTGCTGCCATCAGCTCGTCTCCCAGGACCGCAGGAGGTTTGTACGAGTCATTCATTTGAATGAAATGACAAGACAGCAGAGTGTAGCTGACTGAGCAGCCTCTTCAGCACAGCTCAAGAGGAAGGAGTCGCTTGCTGGAGGCTTTGTATTAGAACAGGTCCTGAGCACACACTGCCTCTGTGGCCAACAAGAAGGATGGAGATCACCAGCGACTCTGAACTGTGTATAAAACGCTTTGGTTGTGTTGATCGGACAGCATCGCCAAAAAGATCCCGCGTCAAATTTGCCACGTTGTTGGCAAACCTGATTCCTTAAAAAGCTGCCAAATCACTTTTCTCGCTTGACAGCTGGAATTAACACAAAGACACACGTTGCGTGCTTATATTCCATTGGAGAAAATAATGCGCGGGGTGGGGGTGGGGGGCGAGAAAGAAAAAAAATCACACTGGAGGCGAATTCCGGTGAGGTGTCAAACAAAACCTGTTCCTTTGTAAGGTACAGATGTCCTGGCACCCCAAGAGGAAGGATTCTATCCTCCCAAACCAACAGGTTGAAACTCGACCTTGTTGCTGTGTGTCGGTCATTTTTAAAATCTACATAACAGCAATTCCTTTGTAACTGACAGTGTGAAGTGCCAAGATGTTCTTTGATAAGGTGCTACGTCAAATGGAAGGATTACTTTTTAAGCTGTTTTTAAAACAAACATCACCAGCTTTAGGTAATCCTCCAAACATCTCAGTCTGGGAGAGGTGGTGTTGTCAGAGCAAAACCAAAGAGTAGAGGGACTGTGGATCCCTATCTATCCTGCAGTCACTGGGCAAACTGCAGGGCAAGCACATACACCGCGAGTGAGGCTGGTGCAGAGTGTGGGAGCAAGGCTAAGACCAGGGAGTGAGGCACAGGAGTGTCCCAAAGGCCCAGGGAGAGAGACCCAAGAGTAAGGCTATCACACCTCAGCCCCAGAGAGTGACCGAGTAGGGAAAGATTAATAATAATAATTTGATATAGTGCCTTATCACATCGTTGATACGTCCCCAAGCACTTCACCGAATACACTGTAAAGTGAAATCTATTGTGTATTTTGTGGGCGAAATGTGGCAGCCAATTGCGCACAGCATCTGATAATATCTGTGAATGCCAGATCATTTAAGTGGATTTTGAACTCATCAACATCCTGCTCCTAGGAGTGATCACAATCTGTATACTTCTTAATAACCATTTTACAGAAAAGCCAAGTCTGTCAAACAAACAAAAAAGAAAAAAAAAAGGCACACCTCAGAATCCTTTTCATTAAAAAAAATTTGGATGTAAATTAACTGTATGATGGTTTAAGTAAATTTGAGAAGGGGTAGAGACCAGAATGTCACATGAACAACTTGATTTCAAACTGGAAAGGGTTAGAGAGAAGGCTGCTAGTATTCAGACTCCAGTTTTGGAGCAGGAATACAGCCAGTAAACTGGATTAAGAATCCTCATGCACATTTTCCAATGCATTTGCTCAGAGTGAAGCAAAATAAAAAAGCCCAGAGGATTAGGGCAGGCGATTTGACAAAAACTATAGGGTAATATAATAAAAAGGAACAACACTTACAAAACCATTAACCATAGCTTCTCATGTTCCTTCCCATCTGCTATTGACCCATTTACACTTGGCACCAAAACTCTAGGCAAATCTGCGCTGTTAATGTTGAACATTCCTGACTGAGTGGTTGACATTCACTTGAATTAACATAGACCACTTAACATTTATATTTTAAAAAAATACATGCTACATTACTGCATGTAAACTGCTCCCACATAATACGGAGTTTAGCCATCATCTGGAATTTACATAACTCCAAAATGTTAGCGATTGACACAGATTTACACCCCCTCGAGTGTGACACACAACAGGATTTACTGCTTTGGGCACCTGAGCAGGACAAGATGAAATTTAGAGGTATAGTTCACTCTCGCTTTCAGAAAAGTGCACAACTTCTGATGGGACAACTGTTCTCATTGAAGAGGCGACAGGCACGGCAGCCTGGCACTGACGCTGTAAACCAGCCTCTGAACGTTAAGCTGTATCTTTCAGCTGTAAGGTTACGGGCACCTTTTATAAAGGATTCCCTTTATGTCAGTTATCAGGTGAAGCAATCAGCTGGTTGATGTTTGTGGACAAACACTGCAGACAGCAGCCCTGAAGGGCAGAAGCCTCAGCAACAGCAAAGACAGAGCTCTTCTTGAGCTGAAGTTTGATCACAGGCCCCGGAATCGGTCCCCCCGGTGCTTGGGCACCTTCTAGTGCCCCATTAAACAAGAGTACTTTATCCATCCGTGAGAAGTTTAGTGCGAACCCACTCCCACAAGAGCTGCCACCGTTTGTGGAAAGTGCCCTTCACTTGCTTTCGAACTCCCCTCACACAGTTGGGAGGGCAACTCAAGTTGAGTTTCTCTCCAGCCCTGTGGCTCCGCCACCGCCAGCGCTTTGTCTGTGGCCGTTGACGGCTCCTCTCCCACCTTCCCTTGCACCGAGCAGCTTTGTTTAGTCTATAATGCTAACAGTAGGTGGCAGAGTGGAAGGTTACAGTGAGAACAGGACGGGAGAAGACAGGTTTTGCCTAAAGCTCCATGAGCTGGCAACAAAAGAGGAAGCAGCACATGTGGTACAGACTATTACGGTCTACTGGAGGCACTGGTTCAAGCTAGCACAGCATTCAATTACACTGTGAAAAACAGTCACATTACAAGCACGATAAGCCTTGCAGTTGGTATAACATCTCACTCAAAGTGTTTCACAGATAAGTTGCTGTCAAGTGTAGTGTCTACACTGTAGTTCGGGTTAATTCACGTCAAGAGTAGGGAAACAGCAGCAGCCATTTTGCACACAGCACAGACCACCCCCTCATCAAGTGTATCCAACGCCATTAGGAGAATAGTGAACACCTCTTTGAAAGGACTGCACATCTGACAAAGTGAGGCCGGGACTGAACTGTCAGCCTAGATTGTGAGCTCGAGTCACAACGTGGGGCTTGGACCCACCGCATTCTGCCTCAGAGCCAACAGTGACAGAGTTCACTTAGTTAGCTTAACAACCGGTTCTTTATTGGCATTTCTTACATTTGGAAATCGCATACCAAGGTGGACTGCTGTGAAGAGGCTGAAAACTGGGGGAGAAAAACGATGCGTTTCTAAACTGGGATTTAAGTTTTCTGGAAATAATGTACAGTGGAGAATGTGGAAACAGGAAGTGCCATTGTGGTTGTTCCTGGCAGGGAATATTTCCATGAGAAGAAGGATCTTGGCTTTGGTGGGATTGTCTTGTGGCAGTCTTAGCTCAGTCTAATCAAACAGTCATTGCTTGGGCCATGGCTTTCCAACCAATCCATCACTATCAACAGACTGTACCAGCAATTGGGTCACAGGGAGAGTCTGAGAGGTAAAGAGCTGGAAGGTCAATGCATCAGGAAGGGCAAACCTGCCGGATCAACACTGAGAGTGAAACCAGAGCTAATCCCTTCATTCATAGCATCATGGATGCCCTCACAACACAGGCCACTCTGGCTCGATTCTCCATTAAGCTTTACCTTCCAACGGGCTGGAAGCTGCGGGATTATAACGGATTAATACCCCAAATCTTTCTGTAACAATTTACGAAAAAGGGTCCCAGAAGGCACACCATCTGTGGAGCATGGCGGGCGAGATGCGAGAACCAGCATTTACAACACTGCTATTTCATTGCTCTGTTAACCCTTGCTCTGCTGACATGTACCCACGGGTTATTTAGGAGTCTAGCGAGGAGCAAGCTGCCATCCAACAGGGGGACACTCCTCACAATCTCCCCCTCCAAATGATTTTGGAGAAAAGTGATCTAACTCACTGCTGAATTGCGTTAAGTACATGTGGGGTGGGGTGGGGGGGGTGATAAAATACGGGAAGTGACCAAATGTTTGCTGGGAGAATAAACGACCCAATCACTTAATAAATATTGATTTACATCAACACAAGTCACGCTGGGGTCTTTAACGCCGGAATGTCACGCAAAAGCTGGCGGTTGTGGCCGCTCGGTTCTGACTGCGGCACATGGCAGGAGAGGCACACATGCATACGCTGCCATCTGTCAGCAGCAGTGGTTACCATGGTACCAGGTTCAGGCAGTAAACAGAGCAGCGATTGCACCGAGCCGTGGGTGCGCCCGGTATCTTAGTCTATAGCCTTTAAATAAAATAAAACGTTGGGTTACAGCGCAACACTTCAGCTCAGACACACGCCCACACTCCAGCTGACGCCAGGCTCCCTTTCATCTGATGGATGGCATTTTTAACATTCCCCCCACCAAGAGGGGGAAAAAACATCCACTTTTAACTCGCCAGCTCTTGGGGGTGAGACACTGAAAGGCCAAGGGCAGGAAGACCATTTTTTTTGTGCTCAGTACTCGCAAAGAGCTTCACGCAAGTTACCTTAGCGTGAAGTGACGGTCGTGAATTGGATGGTAGAAGGCGAAGTAGATAGTCCTTGGTCTGCTTTGCACCTAGCAATTGCTGTGCTAATTCATCTGCGATAATGCTGTACACACAAGAACGAGATACCCGGTCAGTTTTGGATGAGGGAGGATTGAATGTTGGGTGAGGGAGGCAAGAAACTCCCTTACGTGGAATCATTAAATGTCCAGTGAATCAGCAATCAGAATGCAACTTACACACATACACTAGGGCTGCTAACTCATCCTTATCTTATCAGAATTCTGGGCTCCAAAAGTTGATTGCGTTTGGGGGAGTGGGGAGAGAGGAGGGGGGGTGGGGGAAAAAAGAAACATCATGCACCAGGTTACCTTGTATGGTAATCTCTCCAGGCTGTGGGAGGTAAAGAACGTGATGGTACACAAATGCAAAACTAATCCCATCCAGCACAACCCCCATTACACTGAATCCAATGGGTTCAATGTTTGAGTTAAAATTGCAGAGAAAAGCGGATTTGTAAATGTCATTTAGTAACAGTCTTTCACTGCCTATTTTTGCTGCTTAACCCGCTTACTGCTAACGTCCCGCCAGACATTTCAGTGTTGAAATGTTGCTCATGCAGAGGATTAGAGGTTCACAGTCCATCATACCAGCTTTAGAATAGACCCAGCCAGCACTAGGCAGCAGCAGACAGTGTACATCAAGCAGGAACTAGGGCAACTTTCTGTACCAGGTGGAAACAGAAGGCCTGTCGTCTCCTCTTCATCCATAACATTCAAGAGTTCAGTTGCAGGCATTAATTAAGCCGATGACTCATGTATTAAAACAATGGAGCTTCCACTTTCAGCCCATTCCCTATCCTCTCCACCAAGTGCAAAGCTCCAGATAAAGATTGTCATTCATTAGCAGGATCTCGCTCTGCAGTGCTGCACAGACAGGCGAGAGTGCACAATTACTGCACAAAGCTAACATCTTTCCCCGGGTTTGAAGTCACATCGCAAGAGCATTGTTAACACAAACGCATTGTGACAACTCAAACTGTAGTGTTTTAGCCCCACATATTATCCCCCAATCACTGTTTAACCTTGGGCCAAAAGGGCGTCTCAATAGCATCATGCACAGCCTGACTTGGTCACCTCCAACACTCATTGTAAAAGGAGTTTCCCCCGTCTCTATTGGACAGTCTGAGGTTGCAAATAATGAGAATTTTTTGATTTAAGGAGCTCATCATGAAGTTATTCTTTCTCCATAACATCGAGGGATGGATCCCAGATTTTCATAACTTAAATCTTTCACAAGATGACAGGGTCTAAAATAATCCCATCACTGTTGGCCAAGTGGTAGGTAGGTCCCGACTGAAACCTGTACCTGGGAACAGTATTTCAGAGTGTAGACCAAGCAAGGTCCAATAGCTTCTGTGATGCTAGGGTAGAGGAGAGAACAACAAAAACAACTTGCACTTATATAGCGGACTCCACACAGGGTAGAGTCACAAAGCGCTTGAGTACAATCAACGTTAACATTGAGGAGAATAATCTCCAAATCGTCCCTTTTTGCCAAGCCAAAGGCAAGAAGTGACTCGCTCTTCATTCTAGATTCACACATGAAAGACCACTTGGGCAAAGAGTTCCCAGAGAGTCACATCAGGCCACAGCAAAGGGTCCAGAAAATAACCCAAACTGTTGTGTTGTCCGGACTTGAGAAAGACCTGAGCAAGAGGCCATGGAGCACATGTACAATTAGTTTTAGACAAGCTGTCGAACTGCATCATTTTAAAACTTCATTCATTCAGTCACACTGTGGCACAGGATTATACTAATCCTGCAGGTAAGTGACAGGGAAGCACCACTCCTGAATATTTATATAAGAGATCAAATACTCCATTGGATATGATGATTCTGTGCTATGTGCATGTGTGTGTGTGTGTGTATGTGTGTACCAAGGGAGGAGCAGGCTTGATGGGCTGAATCATCTTTCGTCCTCATATTCCTTTAGGTCTGGATTTCCTTCCTTCCCTCTTCCCTGCCCCCCCACCACTGAAAATCACCAGCAAAAGTTCACTGCCCCCTTCACAGCCTGACTCGTACACAATGTGTTCCGCCTGACTGCAGCGTCATCAATAATGAAGAGGGACTAGGAAGACTGCAGCTTCCCAGGCTCGCACTGCAACGCTAAGATTCCAGCTGTTTGGAGTTGAAATGCGTGTGGGAGGAAATCAGATTGTGAATACCTGCATCACATTTACATTGTGGGGTAGAATTGTCCTGAACAGTTCATACACGCTCCTGCTGCTGCTAATAAATATTTGCTCCTTACATTTAATATACTGCATTATCATGTCTTCGAGACGTTTCAAAGGGCTTCACAGAAGTGAATTGACTGTATATTTTGGGGCACAACGCGACTGCCAATTGAGCACAGCAGTGTCCCACAAACAGTCATGGATTGCGTGACCAAATTATTATTTTTTTAAGGTATTATTACCCCCAGAAAAGCGATCCACCAATTGACTAACAACCAGGTTCCTACTTACTACTAGGTAACAGAAGTGTGTAAAGTAAGGAAATTTGCCCAACATTTCAACATGCTCTCTGTACAGACCAAGCACAACAACCACCACCACCGCCCCCACTTTGTTGTGCTGTAACATTAACACCTTTTCTGCCTCCACATCCTAACGTTCATTCCAACATCCCGAAAGCGATGTGATAGCCTCAGAGACTGACTGCATTGAAAAGCAATTTCAATCATTCATCCGCAGGTGTTGACAGGAAGGATTTCTAGATTCCAGAAATGCGAAGGTGATAAATCGAACAAAGCATATTGGTAAATCGTTTCATTTTCCTCCCAGCCCAACAAATCCCGTCAATTAGGGCAGGGCCACATTATGTCACTGTAATCTCACATTACAAGGCAACGTGAGGAAAATTATGGTTAAAAGACAAAATTGATTTATCAGACACTTAAATGGAGATTTAAAGATGACTTCAGATATAAAGAACTCATTGGGATTTGGGTCCTACATCAACATGCCACAACTCGCTTTGCTGCTTAGCGGGGACTCGATAGCAATATCCAGCAATCGAATCAATCCACTACTGTTAACTGCAACTCCTGATTTGCGAATAACAAATTTCTTAATGTGCGAGATTCGTAAAGTGGCCGATCGCATTTCCCGAAATCCGGACGAGATCTCCCTTTCTCCCACCCACCCACCTTCTGGGGCTCCACAGTTTCGCAATTTATTCTCATATTGAATCTCACAAAATGAAGGAACCTTAACATTATCAAACCACAAGTCTTAATCAGCATATAAAAACCAGTACGCTGAAGGCTCATTTTAGCCTCGATATACAGAAACCTCTCATGATAAGAAGCATTCCCGAGACTGAAAAGTGGGATTTTTAAAAAAAAACACAAGAACTTTCTGTGTGGAAGCCCAGGCCACCGACAACTTTCACCCACTTACCAGTGTAATTCACCTGATCCTATACTACCACACCAGTGATTTCTTCTCGGCTGAGCCGGCTTAGATGGGACAAATGGAAAAGAGAAGGGATTACCATAATGCAACACCGCTAAACTCACTCAGTCATTCACACAGAGTGAAAGCAGGCTTGATTTAATGTGGGTATCAGAGTAAGCCCATTAACTCTTCAGGTTAGGCAGAGACTTCAGATTGCAACATACAATCTGCAATTATTTGTTATTTCCAGCATGTCATGCAATGAACGTTAAGAATTGGGGAACTGTACAGTGGGGGTAGGGGAGAGGTGAAGGTTTCTTTTAAGAACAAAAAAAAAATTCGAGTTTTGCGCCAGACAGTCTCTACAAAAGTCACAGCCGAGAAAGGGTTTAATCTCTCCAACTCAGTACAATAATCGCTCGTTTGCACATTGGAAAGAGGGATTAATTCGTTTTTTTTTAAAAAAAGGGCAATTTGGAAAACCCATGCAGTAGTGATCAGTCAAACAACCCCCTTTTGTGCTGAAAATGTCAAAATGTTTCCTTTTGGTTTGGGGCCAGAACTAGACACGAACCCAACCCTGCGTTTGAATGTTCCCTCAGATCCACAGTCATGAAGATGTCCCATTTGCTCATTTTCTCTTTGCGCTAGTGAGCTGTCTCTTCCGATCGCATGTTTTTTTTAAAAAAAATACCGTCCAAACCGATGGGATGAAAGTCTCATCTTTTGAACGGTCCCACGCAACAGAGAACCAGCTGCGTGGTTTTGAAAAGAAAAGCTAACAGCAGTGCGAGAGCTCAGGTGTGCTGTAACAAGAGAGGAGATTTATCTCACCAGACCCTCACCGCAGGGAAACAACAGAGGTCACTCCTGTGCACTTTTAACACGATCATAACCCTACTTGGGGACCCGGCACTCACTGACGCCAACAGCCAAGATTGATGCACGAGGCAAACTACCCGAGACAGCATCAGGACTCGCAAAGCACCAGCAAAAAAACACACACACACAACAATCAATGAATCTGGTAATTGCTCAGGTAAAATGCCACTTGGACTTCAACAACCACAGGTTAGACAGAGAAGGAGTATGGTTTGTACCACCACAGTAAGCACCACTGTAACCTGTACAGAGCTGCTGACATTCTTCACTGTCATTCCCTCGACAGGATCTGCATGTTTTAACCAGCCTCCTATGCTGGATGTTTCAAGCAGGCAAGGTAAGACAGAGTTGGAGGTAAATAGTCTGAGAAAGGCCCAGAAGCACATCCTGGTTAATGGGTCACTTGAAGCTCGGTACTTCCTCAAGTGAAACCAGTTCAGAAAAAGTTTGTCAATGTGCATTTGTTCGTTGCCACAACTACTGTGGTAGTGTAACGATTTCAGTTTGCGCCATTTAGACATTAACACACTTGCTGCGTGTCTGGGATCAGACGTCACTTGGTGTGGGCGAGGCACTTAAGGTGGATGCCAGATCCCAGGGAAAGTGGATTCCCAAAACATCAGCAAGCCTCCTTACAGGAGAGCAAAGTGACCTGCAAACACTTATCAGACAATTTCATTTTAACACCAGCTGCATTGCTGAAATACATGTGCTGGACTGATCTTAGGAGTCCTGTAACAGTGGTCAAGCTACCCTTTAAGTGCTGTAAGTGCTCTAACAGCTCTAACCTCCCTACAACAGTGGACCTTTATCAACAACACCTTGGAATTGGTGACAATAAGTATGGTTGAAAAGAAATGTCTTCAGTCATGAACTAAGAGGGGAGTGGAAAGGAAGCAAGCTACACCAGCCATCTATAGATTTAGTCCAACTTGCCTTGTAGGTTACCAGAAAGGCAGGAGTTTCTACATTCGTTCAGTGGCCACGCCTGAATTTTAAAAAATGATATCAATCTTTACATCTTCAGAAGCTTTGTACCCTCAATGTAAACCTTATTGAACCATTAAATCACATCATGTTCAAAGATCGCCTCACGCAGGAATAATTCCACAGATATTAGCAACAGCTTCATTACTGAATAGGTTTTTGAAAGTTTTTATTCTAACTACATTATTAATTTACTCTGCTTATCTCAACCATCATTTCCTTGCCCCTTAAACTTTACCCATTTAGATATTTTTAAATATAGAATCAATTTCTACAATTGCTCAACTCCATATTTTTCCAGATAAGACATCCGTTTAAGATTTATTTATCAGAAGATATTTGGGGTAAAGTTTGATCCAACCTCTTTACCACAAATCCCAGTCGCTGATAAACAGGAGCACCCAGTGACTGTGTATTTCACCCACAAAATACACCCTCACTCCACTATCCAATGTATTCTGTGAAGCGCTTTGAGGCGTCTCAACAACGTAAGGCGCTACGTCAAATGCGAGGAGTATTATTATCATCGAACAGCATGTCAACACTGCTGTGATAAAGGAGTTAAACACAGAACAATTGGACATTATTGGGCTATGATTTACCACTTGAATTGAAGTAGAACCCTAGGATTCTTTCATGGACTACTGTGCCTATTTTAACATCCGTCGCCGGCTACATTGAGACTCAAACAAACAAACAGTGAAAGTTTCACTTCCTAAAGTCACCAACATTTGTAACAGTAGCTGCTGAAGAGTTTAAGTTAAATTGTTACCATAACTAAAGAGTTTTTCTAAATTGACACAACGCAACAATTCTCAGAATACATGTTTGAAAACAGTAGGAACAGTTGCTGATTATTATTATTATTATTATTATTGTTGTGTGAATCGGATTCAGTCCCGACAGCCACACTTCTCGACGTTCGTTCAGAAGCCAAACGGAAATGCTCTCTTCCTTCACCCTGAAATGTCCAGCTCGTCTTCAGAGCGCCGCGCGACATCCGGCCACCGAATAGCGTCCATTACGGAGGCCGTTTCATCGATCGCAGGTTAGCACAGCGCCTCGGAAACTCCCGCTGCTCGGGGCTCAGGGCTGTGCAGTGTAAGAGCCCTGAGCCGAGCCCTTCTTCTGAATTGCTACGTTACCAAATGGCAGATGGATTGACCACTTACATAGCTACGCATTCAAAATAAGTCCCCTCCTGTAATTACGGGGACTTTGAACTCGGACTAGGCTGACACTCTTTTATGAAGTTGGAACATTGCATCGTTGGAGCCACCGTCCTTAGGATAAGATGTTAGGAATTCTATCCTCCCTGGTTAGGTGGACATTAAAGATCTGATGTTACCATTCAAAAAGAGAAGGGAGTTGCTCTCAATATCCTGGCAAGCAATCCCCCTGATAAAATTACACATCTACTTCATGGTTGTTTGTGGGACATTGCTGTGTGCACATTGACAGTTAATCCTGCTGGAAGCTTGTACACTCTGCTAATGTCTTGTACACCACAAAGTACGGGTCATTTTGAAATATACGCTGCGCTGAAATCAATCACCAAAATGAGTCTGCAAGGAGCTCAAATTATAGCACGACTTGATTTATTGGTTGTTTTGGGGGAACGTATTTTTGAGTGTGAAAAAAGGAGCAATTTCCCACCTAATGCTGATTTTTTTTTTTTTTACAGTTGAATACCTAAACTAAATTCTTAAAAGAAAAATTAATCATCAACAAAAATAGAACAAATGCCAAGGTTTTGATTTCATGGTTGAAGGTACAGTATTGCTTAGCATACGTAGCACATTCAGGTGCCAGTCAGTACAGTTCTAGGATCGTATGACACGACACTCGGGAAAATTCAATAAAATAGCAAACTCTACAACTTTAAGATAAATTGCTAGTTACTGATTACTAAACAAACCGCCATGCTGTCTATAGCTGGGAGGAAGGCGGGGGGAGCTGGGGAGTGGAAATGGTAAGAGAGAGAGAAAGTCAGCTAATTCAATTCATCCCTTTACTCAGTTTGTGAAGCCAAAAGTTCCAAAGAATCGCAAGTCCTCGATTCCTGCCTTAATGACGACAACAATTACCTCTCCCCAGTCCTCCTGATCCAAACAAAATTCCTTGTACATGTTCAAAACTGGTTCACTATAAACCTCTAGATCATTTTTTTTGGCATAAAGGGAGCGTTGCCGTGCAAGTCTGTGCCATAAATTACAGGACACAGAAGAGAGGGAGGGGGGAGAAGAGAAAAAGCACTAACTATGTGTGTGAGAGACCGACTCGAACTCTCCATTCACACAACTCTAGTCAGGTGGAGAAAAGATAGCAACACAACAGATTGATAGCTCACACATGCCCTGCCCTTTCAAAAAAAAAATCCTTGCATTAATATCGCACCTTATCACATCTTCGAGACGTCTCAAAGCGCTTCGGCGAATATACGGTAAAGTGAATTGACGGTATATTTTTGTGGGAGAAAAGCAGCAGCCAATTGCACGCAGCAACGTCCCACAAACGTTAAGAAAAAAAAACAGGAGGAAGAGAAGAAAGCATTCAAAGACTAAAAAAAAACTGCACCTCAAACTTCCTCTTGACCCAACCTCAGAGAATTTAGTAACAAGGGAGTCAAAGGAAGAGAGCATTTGCACTACAAAGCAAGTGCCAGTACTGGATACACTACAATGTAGCTCGAGGCTTTAATACAGAGTTACCCAAATCCCATAACAAAAAAGAATAATATTTTCATTCCATGTATAGCGCCTGTAACATCACAGCGCTTCACAGAATACACTGTGCAGTGAATGGACTGGGTATTTTGGGGTGAAATCCCAAGCAAAACTACCTATCCAACACAAGCAAACAGCTTTGCCTTTTTCTTTATTATATATATATATACACACACACACACACACACACACAACGTCACACACCCATTTTCCCCTTCAGAGGAACAATTTTTCGGAAACATTTCAACACCACTGTACAAAATAGACAACTGAGAGTTGTGGGGGAAGAGAGGAAAAGAGTCAGAGACACAACAGACAGATCCAGAGAGAGATAAACCCTCTGGCACTGAGTCGAGGAGAGAGAGAGAGAAAGAAGATTACTTTCTTTCTCTCTCTCTCTCTCTGTCTCTCTTACACACTCACTCTCTCACACGCACAGCCTGGTCTTCCTGCTTTCACATACATACCTTGACACTGGAATCCTTGTTTGCCAAATCCCCTGCAAAGAGAGAGAGAAAAAAAAAGGGGAGAGAGTGTGAGAGAGAGAGACAGAGGGACAGAGTGTGTGGAAAAAAAACAAGTCACGAGTATTAGAAATAAGTTCATTTTTTTAAAAAAAATCGAAAGGCATTAGTTTTTTCTCTTTTTTTCTGGGGAACGCACATTTTTTTAAAAAAAATGGGTCGACTCGAAAGCAGAAAGAAAGCCCGAGGAGCTCAGACAGAAACTTTTGAGGGCGAAGAGAGGGGAGAGGGGGAGAGGAGGGAGAGGAGGAGAGGGAGAGAAGAGAGGGGAGAGGGAGAGGAGGAGAGGGAGAGAAGAGAGGGGAGAGGGAGAGAAGAGAGGGGAGAGGGAGAGAAGAGAGGGGAGAGGGAGAGAAGAGAGGGGAGAGGGAGAGGAGGAGAGGGAGAGAAGAGAGGGGAGAGGGAGAGAGGGAGAGGAGGGAAGAGAAGAGAGGAGAGGAGGGAACAGAAGAGAAGAGAGGGGAGAGGAAAGAGGGGAGAGGAGGGAAGAGAAGAGGAGAGAGGGGAGAAGAGGAGGGGAGGGAGGGAAGAGAAGAGAGGGGAGAGAGGAGAGGGAGAGAGGGGAGAGGAGGAAGGAGGGAAGAGAAGAGAAGGGAGAGGAGAGAGGGAGAGGAGGGAAGAGAAGAGAGGGGAGAAGAGGAGGGGAGAGAAGAGGAGAGAGGGGAGAAGAGGAGAGAGGGGAGAAGAGGAGAGAAGAGGAGAGAGGGGAGAAGAGGAGAGAAGAGGAGAGAGGGGAGAAGAGGAGAGAGGAGAGAAGAGGAGAGAGGGGAGAAGAGGAGAGAGGGGAGAAGAGGAGAGAGGGGAGAAGAGAAGGGGAAGGATGAGAGAGGAAGAGAGGGGAGAAGAGGAGGGGAAGGAGGAGAGAGGAGAGAGGGAGGAGAGGGGGAACGGGAAGGGAGTGGAGTGGTCCCTCTCACCAGATGAAGTCGGTGCAGTGGCTGCAGAATGTCGGCTGTTTGAAGAACCGCGCCGTGAATTTGTGGTCCTTCACCTCGTGGACGTTCTTCTGGCGGAGGGCGCCTTTGCGGGCGAACCGGTTCCCCACGTCCAGGGTCTCCGTCCCTTCCACGTCGGCCATTTTCGACTCGGGAGCTGCACGGAAGCGGCGGCGGTGCCGAGTGAAGGCGAGAGGGCAGCCCGGGCTCCCGCTTTATCCGCGCGCCGCTTTATCCGCTCACAACTGCGGCTCCGCCACCGGCCAAGACGCACCGTGCGCCTGAGCGTCACTCCCTCCCTCCCTCCCTCTCTCCTCCCTCCCTCCTCCCTCTCTCTCTCCTCCCTCTCTCTCTCTCCTCCCTCCTTCCCTCCATCCAGCCCCCAACCCCAACCCAACCCAATCCGGCCCGCTTGGCGGCCCGCGAGCGCCCCCTGCCGCCCCACCCCCACCCACCCCCTTCCCTCCCCATCCTCTCACTGCACCCTCCACCCTCACCTGTAAGTTACCCTCTCTCTCTCTCACTCTCTCTCAGGGCTGTGCTGTACTCACACCTCACCCCACCCCCCACTCGTGTACTCAACTCCCTGTGTACTCACTCACTCACTCACTCACTCACCCACACCTCCTACCCCCACCCCCACCCCCCACCCGGCTCCCGACGCTGATTTGCACTCTCGTCAAATAATCCTGGCCCGCGAAACACACAGTCACTACGCTCCGCGGCGTGTTCCGCGCGGCGCTTTGAGACGTCTGAAAGCCGGGATAAGGCGCTGGATCAAATGCAAGGATTTATTATTATTATTATAGATCCTGTAACCTGCATATACACACACCCACACACGCGCACGCCCCCCCCACCCCACCCCACACGCACACACACACACACACACACACACGGGGATGGGGGGGGGGGGGAGTGTATCAAGGTATGTTAACGAGCTTTTCGTGTAATGTGACCGTAGGCGGTTTGAGAGAGGATCTCTGGCCAAATAAAGATGCAGTCTTTAAGGTCCCATCTTCTGCTCTGGAAGAATTCATCAGAAGAAACTTGAGGGGGGCAGGGGCGGAGGTGGGGGTGTGGCGGGGGAGGGAGATAAAAATACGATTTCTGCTGTTGTGTTAATAAAATTCATGAATAATTAATTCGTGGTAGTTACGT
This sequence comes from Callorhinchus milii, assembly GCF_018977255.1. Taxonomy (NCBI): domain Eukaryota; kingdom Metazoa; phylum Chordata; class Chondrichthyes; order Chimaeriformes; family Callorhinchidae; genus Callorhinchus; species Callorhinchus milii. Next base: position 2,610,610 of record NW_024704761.1, on the reverse strand, counting down.
ATCACTCAGAGTAAACTACTTAGTGTAGGGTGCGTGTGATAATAATGGTACAAAAAGGCCCTATAGGCAAGTCTCCGTCCAAACCCAACATTCCTCACTTCCACACCCCGATAAGGAGTCATAGAAACAGGAGTAGACCATTCAGCCCCTCGAGCCCGCTCCACCGTTCTGTTAGATCATGGCTGATCTGGACCTCAAATTCCAATTACTCCCCTTTTGCCCTGTTGCAGTATCCACAACAACTGCAACTTGCATTTATGCAGCATCCTTCACCTGCTCTCCTCTTCTGATCGCATCTGTTGGGAGCCAGTTTGGCTTGGAAAACTAGATTGAAACATGTGGCAGATATTCTATTGCTCTGCCGCATCGATAACAAGGCAGATGCTAAGAGAAAACATGTCGGTCAAATGTTTTTAATGAGGTGCAGAATCTGCAACACCTGCAAAAGAAAAGCTTTCTTGTAGAGACCTCTCTACATAGCTCCAATAATAATAACCGCAGAGCTGGCTACCGGGTTTTAGACAGTTATGTAAATAGAGTTCTTTAACAGATGTTTGGGGACAAATTAGCCAGAGGCTAGAAATTATGCAGATCCTATACATAGACTACTGGTCACAAGACCATATCGATGCATTGACTTAATGACCCGAGAAAATGCAGAAGATTCGAATTACAGAACAAGTTCACACAGAAGGCAAATGCCAACAGGACATCACCACAAGATGTCAACCGGTGTCTGTGACAACTAAAAAAAAAGAAGTAACAGGCAATCACCCCACCTCCAAGAAAAAAAGCCAAAATGTGACCATATTAAATGCACGTGGCTTTGTGCTCCTTTTAAAGTCATTTCATTGTTGTTTCTTTACCTTAATCGGCCAATTTTGGACACGCTGATGACCGAAGAGGTCAATTCTTGCTTGGTGTCCCTCCTTCATTTGTGTATTTGGAATATATCCTCTCACACCAACAGCAACAACAACAAAATTACATTTTTGCAGCGCCTTTCATGGCGGGAGGACGTCCCAAGGCGCTGGACAGACAGAATTTCTATAAACACCAAACTATAATCTGCACTGTGCAGTTCTTGTCCTTCCTGGACAGCAGGTTGTTGTGGCTATTCCTCTGAACAAACTTGCTATGCCCAACCTCCATTCATTCCCCACAACTATTTCCACGACACCTGAGCATTTGTACAGGATAGCGTGATTCATTGCCTTATCAAGCTTGTTTAAACCCACAAAGGATTTAATTATGAAGATAGTCCCATAATCGGCTGCATTCCTGGTGCAGAGATAAAAAATAAATTAAAAAAATAATTTGGTCACTCAATCCACGACTGTCTGCGGGACACCGCTGTGCGCAATTGGCTGATGCATTTCGCCCAGAAAATACACAAGTCAGTTCACTTTACAGTATATTCTGTGAAGTGCTTTCCAACGTCTCAAGGACGTGATAAGGCACTGTATCAAATGCAAGGTTATTATTATTATTATGTTGTTACAATAAGCTGAGCAGAGTCCCGTACTAGCGTGCAAAGCATAGGAAGTAAAGAAAAATGCATGGACAGGCAGCACCCCGGCTACAGACACGCTTGGATCCAGCCTAATGGGATGTTTGCATTTAGAACGAATATCAAATAAGCTTTATGCAGATGTGTGGGAGGTCTTGGAGAGAGGGCTCACACAGCATAAATCTTATTCTATATTTTTGGAATTTCTAAATTGAAACTGCATGTTAGAGAACTTTCTCGGCTCACACAGGAATTGAACTGCGAGTGCAAGTTTCTGTAAGTGTAACGGCTAATCACTCCTTGTATAATAATCTAATAATAATAGTAATAATAATAATTCTTGCATTTGACATAACGCATCGTCACATCTTCGAGATGTTCAAAGCGCTTCACAGAATATACTGCAAAGTGAATTGACTGTGTATTTTGTGGGTGAAAATGTATCACTTGCTTTCAGAATGAAAAGCTTGCAGAGAGAGAAAGAAAATACTGCAAAGGATCCCCCAGTGTGTTTTTTGGGAAGCACTGATGCTCTTTTGAAAGAACATAGCTTACCTGGTAAATTAGCTGCCTAAGAGCATTTGCTTTGACTTTGTATAATGTTGCGTTGAAAGTGTTAATAAACACAGTATTTAAATTTCAATAAATAAATTGATTGTCATGATTATAATAGACTGTAAATGTCGGTCTGTGAGGTAGCTTGTGTTAACAGTTTGACACATAAAATGTCAAGTCACTACTCAGAGTAACTGGTTTGAGGGCAATTGTTCTAATAGATGGCGTGGTTCTTGCTGGACATTTCGCTCACAAAATACCCAGTCAATTCACTTTACAGAATATCCTGCGAAGAGCTTTGAGACGTCTCAGCAACATGATAAGGCGCTATATCAAATGCAAGGATTAGTATTATTATTCTTGCTGTATACCAGTGCTTCGAAATCAATGTTGTGCGGGTTTTATATCTCAAGTTGTTTCATGTTATTATTGGATTTTATGAATGGTGTCATTACGACACTGTTAACATTAACGTCAAACCCTGTCTGCTCAACTAACTGTGGTCAAGTGTTTGGAAGCTATGTTACAGTATGGACATTGGCATTGCCTCTTTAATTGCCACTGTGAAAGCAGCTTGATTGTATGTTGCCACCTCGCTAATCGACGGGAAGCTCTTTAACAGGTTTATTCATAGAATTTGGACTGCGCAGTTTATGTGGCATTAATTGGTGGTTCCATTTCAATGGCTGCCTCTTCCTGTTCACGGCTTTTTAAAAATACAATCCAAAATGTCAAAACATGCAACTATTCTTAATTGTAATTTAATATAACCCCTTTGCTCGCAACACCTGAAGCAGCAACAAACTAATGCAAGAGTCTGAGTTTTATCTTCTGCACTCTGCGGCGAGATGGAATAAATGGTTGGCAGGCTGCAATCACTGTGGTATATGTGGGAGGCATGAGCTGTTTAAATGAATGCGCTCTGAGACTCTATACCGTCCGTGAGGGGCACTATATAAATGCAAATTGTTGTCGTCTTAAGATCCTCCTCTTCCCCGCATCTTTGCCAACCCTCCTATCCTTCACGCTCACTGCTCGTGTCAACACCCCTGCTCGTGTCCAAATATCTGACTGTCCAATGTCTTTGGACGTCCTCCCAGTGTGAAAGGTGCTTTACAAATGTGAGTTTGTATTTTATATTTCTTTGTTGGTGTTGAATGTTCTTCCCCCAACTGACAGGGTTGGGGAATATGACCAGTGAAGGACAGTGAGTAAGTGCCCTGTTTCTCACACATCATCTACTGAGAATTGGCACCTGGCGTCCAACTTTCAAACACGAACACAGCTGATCAGATAGATCTACAAGAAGGAAACCGCTCTACTCATCTCTGGGGCTGTAAGCAGCAAGCTTACGGACTAATCCATATTTACAGCTGCATGTTATAAATGCCAGATGCAAATATCTTGCAAATTTAACCTGAAAGCTAATGATGGATATATGCCTGACCTTTTCTCCAAGCCTCGCCCACACTCAGATGGTTTAGCTGTGAACAGAGCCTGAGAGTGCAAGTTGGCATTCAATGCAAAACTCACAGTTTCGTATTAGTTTTATGCTGACCTTGAATGAAAACCTCTAATAATACCCTGTATGACTCAAGTCTGTCACCACCCCTCTCTGTGCGTGCGTGTGTGTGTTTGTGGTGGGGTGGGGGGGTGGGGGGGTGAATATCCAACAATTAGGATTCTAGTATCAGATATTCTTTTTACCAAAAACACCCATAAGTTATAGACTGCATGCGAATAATTGTATTTGCCAGGCACACAGCTTGCAGGTTCTGTTTTGCAGCTACAGAACAAGGCAGCTATACGGGTTCCTGTAGATTAAAATAAGCAGAAGTGGTAAACGACTTTGACTATAATTGATTTCTTTTCACATTTGTGATAAAAATAATTTGTCTGCTGCCAAGACCTTTCAAAAGTAACTGGAACACAAATAAAGAAAAATCATTGATGTGTGGTAGAGCGAGATGAGAAAGTGCTGATGTATTATTAGGAGAGGCATGTTGTTAGTTCCTATCCACAACATTCCTCCAGTGGGGAATCAAATGTCTTTCTAATTAAATCACATCAGGTTTGACTATGCAACCTCCTTGCTTATCGGCCTCCCCAACCCCTCCTTCCATAGGCTGCAGATCATTCAGCACTCTACAGCCCATGTCCTCTCCTGCACCAGAATCCGTGACCCTATCACCTCCTTCCTCGCCCGACTCCACTGATTTCCCACCACAGTTCAAGATAATGGTCCTCACCTTCAAAACCCTCCATGGTCTTACTCCCCCCTACCTCTCCGACCTCCCAACCCCCTACCATCCTGCCCACTCCCTCCACTCAGCAGGCTCTGGCCTGCTTCACGTCCCCCGCCTTGCTCGCCCCACTAATGGTGAGCGGGTCTTCTACCACTCTGCCCCCACCCTCTGCCGAACTCACTTTGCTCAAATCCGGCCTAACGGTCCACCGCCACATCTGGCTGGACCTCATCAAGAACTACTGCTCTGTTCTCACCTCAGCCAAATCATCCTTCTGTTTCAGGTTAATCCTGAAGGCGAAAGGCAATCCCAGGCTCCTGTTCTCCACCACTAACCGGCTCCTCTGCCCTCCCCGCCACACCTTGCAGATACTTTCCTCTGACTCTCACTGCGAGAAAATGCTGGACTTTCTCAAGTCCAAAATCGAGGGAATCCGCTCAGCTGCCAATGCCCTCCCAACTTCCAATCCCTCCCTACCCCCACCCCACATAATTACCCATCCGACAATTACCCATTCCTCTTTCCACACCTTTGAACCTGTCACCCCCTCCTCTGTCTTCGACTCCATGAAGTTCACCTGCTTCCTCGACCCCATCCCAACCCCTCTCCTTAAATCCCAGCTCCACCTCCTTGCCCCACTACTCGCCGACATCATTAACCTCTCCCAGTCATCTGGTATTGTTCCTTCCCCCCTCAAAACAGCCACTATCACCCCCACCTTGAAGAAACCTTCCCTCGATCCATCACAGCTGTCCAGCTACCGGTCCATCTCAAATCTCCCCTTCCTATCCAAGGTCCTTGAGAGAGCTGCGGCCTCCCAGCTTCGCTCTTTCCTCTCCTCTCACTCCCTCCATGAACCCCTCCAATCAAGTTTCTGTGCTGCCCACACCCCGGAAACTGCTCTGGATAAGGTCACAAACGACATCCTGACCATGTGTGACCAGGGCTCCCTCTGCCTCCTAGTACTGCTCGACCTCTCCGTCGCCTTTGACACTGTGAACCACTCAATCCTCCTCCACCGTCTCTCCTCCCACCTGGACTAGTTCAGGTCCTACCTTTCACACCGCCTCCACTTCGTCGTGGCAAACAGTTTTTACTCCAGCCCCCCGCACTGTCTCATGCGGTGTTCCTCAGGGCTCTGTCCTCGGTCCCCTCCTCTTCACCCTCTACATGCTCCACCTTGGTGACATCATCCGCAGACATGGGGTAAATTTCCACATGCATGCAGATGACACCCAACTCTATCTCTCTGCCTCCACCTTGAACTCCAGGACTACTGGCGTCCTGACCGACTGCCTGTCTGACATCAAGTCCTAGATGAGAGCCAACTTTCTCCAACTCAACATCAGCAAGACTGAGGCCCTCTTGTTTCACCTGAACTGTCCTTTCTCCCCCACATCCGCGCATGACCGGCACTGCCTACCACCACTTCAACATCTGCAACATTGCCAGACTCCGCCACTGCCTCTCACCTCAGGCTGCTGAAACCCTCATCCACGCATTTGTCACCTCAAGGCTTGATTACTGGAACTCCCTCCTCATCGGCCTTCCCAACTCTTCCCTTCACAAGCTGCAGATCATCCAAAACTCGTGCACTCTCACGCACCAGACTCCGTGATCCCATCACGCCCACCCTCGCCTGACTCCAGTGGCTCCCCATCCCCCAGAGCATCGAGTTCAAGATCCTCTTCCTCACCTTTAAGGCCTCCATGGCCTTGCCCCCTCCAACCTCTCTGACCTGTTGACTCCCTACCAACCTGCCTGCTCCCTCCATTTACCGGGCTCCGACCTGCTCCATGTCTCCCGCCCGACCCACCTTACCATCGATGGCCGGGCTTTCAGCCTCTCTGCCCTTACACTCTGGAACTCCATCCCACGGTCCCTTCGACTCACTTCCTCCCTCGCCTCCTTCAAGACCGGTTTCAAGATCCTTCTCTTCGACCGTGCCTTTGGTCTCCCTCCCACCTCTCTGCCTTCCCTCACCCCTACACCACCCCTTTCCCATGCTTGGGCCCCGACACCTGACTGTTCAGCGATGTGAAAGGCGCTCTATAAATTTAATTTTGTTGTTGTTGTCTGAAACTCCATCCCACAGTTCCTCCGCCTCACCCCGACCCTCCTCTTCGACCGTGCTTTGATAGCCCTGCTTCCCCCCACTGCCTTCCACCCTCCCCGACCCCCAGCTTGGGTCCAAAACACTGACTGTCCAGCGCCTTGGGATGTCCTCCTGACATGAAAGGCGCTAAACAAATGTAATTTTATTGCTGTTGTTGCTACTGTGCAACAGGAACATGTAGAAAAAATATTTTGACTGACATAAGCAGACAAGCTTACGCAACTTACCTTTGAGGAAACTCCTCCAGTTCCAGCACTGAGGCCTCACAAAAGCAGAGTTTCTGCTCGCCATTCCTGGTATGTGTAATGTCCTCACCCACAACCCCAGCCCCCCTCAGCAGGTAGCAGAACAAGATTATAAATATATATATATATATATGTGTTATATATTCATTATATTTGCATATACATACATGCAAACACAAACACAAGCACACACACACACAGCTTGCTTTTGCTCAGAGTACAGAAACTAAGGCATTAAGGAAGTGCATATTGGGGATACTTCTGCAATTAAACCAACTAAAACCATGCAAATTACCGATATAAGGTACTGATGAGCTTCCCGTTGTCAGTCCAGTTAAGTTCCCCTTCCCATTAGGGAATTGATAAGCAGGGGATATCAAGGGGCAGGTGACAATCTTTCATCCAACACTCCTCACTAACAAAATGTTCAGCGAGAGGATTTTAATGGGACATAAAGTAGCAAAGGAAGTTCTTTAGATTATTCTGGCACTGGCAGCACTCAGTGCTCACAGCTACAGAGTTATGGGGTGTTTCAACATCAACCAAAACATTAGTTCTGTATCTCAGCTTGAAGTTGATTTGAAAGGCCAAGTGTGTAATGCAATCTTTACTTTAAGTTAAACTGTAACTTTGTAAAGTTTATTGCACTGGTAAAAGTCAACCTGGCTCAATATTTCCCCATAAATTCACAGAAGATTTACCTATAAAACATGCTAACAGCTCTTCCTAACAACGCGTAAACCATTAATTATCTATCTATCTATCTATCTATCTATCTATCTATCTATCTATCTATCTATCTATCTATCTATCTATCTATCTATCTATCTATCTATCTATCTATCTATCTATCTATCTATCTATCTATCTATCTATCTATCTATCTATCTATCTATCTATCTATCTATCTATCTATCCATCTACCTAGCTAGCTAGCTAGCTAATAATAATAATAATAAATCCTTGCATTTGATATAGCACAATATCACGTCTTCGGGGCTTCTCAAGGCCCTTCACAGAATATACTGTAAAGTGAATTGACTGTATACTTTGTGGGCAAAACTACTTAGTATAAGCCAATTAATTAACGCTTTTCACAGGAGACCCATTCTCAGAGGACATTAACATGGACATTCTCCAGGGGCTGCGATAGGATCACTGTTGGCAGGGCAAGCATAGTGGGTTGCCCAATTTGGTGTCCGCTCTGTGGAGTTCCTGTTCTCAGCCAAAACAGCTTTTGTGGTAAAGAGCTGAATGGAACTTGAGCCATTTTCCTCCAAGTGACCTGTGGTAAATGGAGAAAGAGTTCACTCTAATGCACTTGGACAGTCACAGAGCAACACCAAGTACCCCATCAGCCATCAATGTTGGGAATAATGAATGCTTGAGAGACAATGTGGTGAATGTTGTTCTTTATTATTGAGAATTTTGAAGGAATATTGAATAAAGGAAAGATCCCTCCCCATACACAAACACACACACACACACATATACACGCAACATACTCTTCAATATCACCCATGCTGTGTTTATGGTGCAATCGGAACCTTTTGAATAAATTTCAGCTGTGTAAATATATAATATATTATGGTGTATTATACTGTATATAATACAGCTCCGATCTAAACGGCTGTCAGGACACTCTTTACCTTTTTTGGAAAGAAACTTGCATGTTTATTCTAGAACTACGCTGATTGAGAAATACCTGTACCAAAAAGTTTCACAATCTTTCAAAAATACCAGGATTGTGCAGTCACATTCCCGCAAGTCAGTGAACTATTCATCCGTTGGTCAATAAAACCATTTGCCCTATAGGTGCTGCCAAGTCACCTCAGGCTCCACCAGCGATCCGCCTGTAACAACAACCGGTTTTGTAACGTCCACAAGTTGAGTGTTGAAAGATGTGGAATATTCTCAATAAGTACTTTCTCTTTGCTGCGGTGTATCGAGTTTGCTTTTTCGAACCTGTCCAGGCAGGTAAGTGAGCCTTGGAATCCAAGCTTTGGTGAATTTTAGAGGTTGCTTATTTCCAAAGCTATCTTTTTTCCTCCTCCAAACGTGCTCCCCCACCCCCCCACACCCCCCCAGCTCACCTGGCCGTCTTTCAATCTTTGCTAACTCTTAAGTGAGTGAGTGTGGTTCTGCTCACTTAAGAGTTAGGACCTTGTATGTTATTTGTGCATGAGCCTGAACAGCGAGTGTGTGTGTGTGTGTGTGTGTGTTTGGGATGTATCATCACCTCTGAGCCTGTTCCTGGTCTCACTCAATATTCCCATGGTAGGGATCAATGGATAGCGATTAGAATGGGCACCCTAACACCCCCCCCCCACCGTAACCCTGGAACGATAAGGTTAATATTAGGTTCGACTGGAGTCCCAGCAGAGCTCAGACCTGGGGAGCTGTGATTGGGGTTTGCATGTAGAAGCTGTGGCCGGGAGTTGGAGCTGGGGCTGTGGTTTTGAATGTTGCATTTGTTTATAATTTATAATTAAAGGGTAACGTAGTGAAAAATGAGAGAGAAATAAAAGTTGGAGCTCGTAACACAACACAACACGTACTTTTCCTTTCCCTTTAGCATGTGGCACTCCACCACTCATAGTGAACGCACATGTTGTGGGTGTGAAAGTGATCTATGAACCCGGTGAAGAAGCGGTGTACTCCTGCAATGTGGGCTACATGGGAATTGGTCGGAACAGGATTGTGTGCCCCAAAAACGCGCGATGGAATAAACCTGGTATTAAGTGTGAACGTAAGTGAATCAATACTAAACTCAGATGAATCACAAACGTCAAGTTACACCCTGAACAGGAATTCCTTTCTGCAATCAGTTAGTGCCTTAATAAACTCTGACCGTACAATTTCTACCCCTCAAAATCCGACGTGTATTACTCCTTCAATGTGATCAACAACGTGAGCACAACAGGACTGGCAATTGAACCTCACACAATATAAAACCAACCCATAATACGCAATTTAGGACATATAACCCAGGGGATTTTTTGATACACAGCGCAAACACGAGGCTCTGAAGGCAGATGTGTAATAAAACCAAAAAAAAGCAGAAAAATCACTCCCAATATCCATTACCCGAAATATAAACTCATTAAATAAAAATATATAATTATCTCCCGTAAGGATTATTCCACACATAGGAGATACTTGACATGATTACTGTCCTGTAATTATTTCTGGATATCTATTGTTCTATATGTTTCAAAATAAAGAACCAATACACAGTCTCTTCTAACTCCTTCTTTCCCAAGACTTCAAGACCATGGAACTATTCACTGCCATTATTTTCCTTTTCTTCCAACAATCTTTAGCCATTTAAAACCCAATTGCTATTTATCTTGTTTTCCTCTTCTTCTCAGTTCAACCTTGAAAATGTTTTACATTATAAGCCTTGGCCCTTCACCCTGTTTCTCTATCAAAAAATATATAAACCATTTGAAGCCCTTGATTAGATTTCAGTGTGTAACCAGAGCATACCTAGAGGCATTCAGCTGATATTTTGTATACAGACGAGTGAGATGCATGACATTTCATTTCATTTCTTTTTTGGAGGGAACGGTCATCAAGGTGAAAGACATTAGTGCTTGGGAATCAAACACTTTTATACGTTTAGCACTCAATGTCAGGATCAAGTTGACCTACAAGCGTCTCTCACTGGAAGTATGAATAATTCATCGTGCTTGAAAAATGTGACCAATTTTGATATATGCCAGTCTTGACCGATATTTGAACATGTTTGTGTGACTTGTTGCCATTTATCAATGTCAACATTTCCCTGAAGCTGAGTGCACTCACCAGTCAGGTATCATATCAATTAAACACAGAGAACACTTCTTTTTGGTCTGTCCCTAAAATGCACCTTAGCCTAACCAACAAAACACACATTATTCCCATTTCCCACAACTGCTGAATGAAACTTGAGCCCAATGAGCTTTGTGCCAATAGGTGTAATGTTTATCTGCACTCACACTGACACTTCTGAGCATCATGATGCCAAAAATATATTATTTTCAATTACAAATCTCTGTGCAAATATTGAAATGTAATTTGACAAAAGGCAGCAATTGAATCTTTTAATGAGGTGGACCTTCTGTGTTCAACTTCACTCTCTGAGAGATAATTTTCATATTCAACAGCAACACATCAACTATCCCTGGAAAATACAGACACAATAGTTTATTTCTGAAAATCTAATGTCTATTTCCCAACATAAAATGATTCATAATGACCAATAGAATGGTAAGAAAATTTTGGAGAAATTTTAAAGAAATAATTCAATATATAATATAAAGACTGTTTAGCAGAGAGTTTAAATCATCAATTCAACTTTGGAAGTGACTGATATTCATTAATCATTTGAGCCTCTCTTTGACTACTTATGAAATGTTCAGGTCTGTTTGATTGCAGGTCATAGCCAGACATTAATTATTCTATGTACACTTGCAGTGATATTCATCTGTACCATACCAAACAACAGGACAAAATAATTATTTTTTTTCATGTCTAACAGCAAAGCCTTGTCCCATACCACAAGTATTGGAAAATGGAATGATGCATTCAACTGAGTTCAAATTTGGGAAAACGGTTTATTACAGTTGCAATGAAGGGTAAGTAATATGCAAAGACGATGTAACAATGACAATATCAAAAAGTTCTGTTTTCTCCTGCTCCTCAAGATCCACCTTGGATGAAAGCCAATCAATCAGCAGAGGCGAACACGAGTGGGACTAAACAACAACAACAAATTACATTTGTATAGTGCCTTTCATGTCTGATGGATGTCCCAAGGCGCTGAAACTTGAGTTGCCAATCCAATATTCTTGTAGCATTTTTGAGACAATGGCAACATTTTCTTAAATTTCCAAGGCATTTTTATCTGAATAAAATATAACATATAATAGTAATTCTTGCATTTGATATAGCATCTTATCACATCTTTGAGACGTCTCAAAGTGCTTCACAGAGTATACTGTAAAGTGAATTGACTGTATATTTTGTGAGCAAAACACAGCAGCCAATTAGCACAGCAGTGTCCCACAAATAGTCGTAGATTAAAGTGACCAATTTATCATTATTATTATTTTTTGAAGGAATTATTACTCTTGGAAAAGCAATCCGCCAATCAGCTAACAACCACTTACTTACTGCTAGGTAAACAGAGGTGTATGGAATAAGGAAACTCGCAGGAATGGGCTTAACCCCAATGTGTCTCTAGTAATCAAGTTAAAACCTGTATGGTAAAGGTTTTGTGGTGATTTGCATTATATCTGGAGGTGTGTGTGAATTCCATGTTTTCTAGCTCTAATGGTAACGCCTAGCTTTACTACTTCAGATACATTCTTAGGGGCAAAAACAGCAGTTACTGCCAATCAGATACGATGTGGAGTGATTTGCAACGCAGCTGTGAACGTAAGTCTTGCCATGTACAGGGTTAAATAGTATATAAAGCATCACAACTTGTTTTTATTCCTTTCAGTTTTTCTCTACTCTATGAAATCACTGATTCATGCTGGGCTACAATTCCATGAACACCAGTCAGCCTTCAGTAACTCACCCAGTGGCTATTTTTTATTTGTGAGCCTCGAATATCATGTCAGCATGCTATTCACCTGCAGAGGAGAGACCCCATCCTGTCATTTGAGGGCTAAATTCCTGTTCGTAATATGTGTAGCAACATTAGTGATGTGTGTTTGAAGTGGGAAAATCATTTTCTTGACACTTACAAAAATGTGGGCCCTCTATGCATACATACTTTACAGCAACAGGTATTTGGAGAGGTCAGGATGGAGAAGCCCTCTTCTCCCCTATCCCAGAGCGCAAGACCAATTGTAGCACCTTACCTAACCTGCTGCCTCAACTGAGCTGAGCTAACTCAACCTAGCCCAAGGATTCAAATTGTAGGTGGGACGCATGGAATTCTCAGTTTGGTTTGGATATTCTTAAGCGTGGTGATGGGTTTCTGCATGTGTCAGACACCCAGCTGACCTAATAAACAAAATGAATACTAATAAATCGTAATTTTTTACTATCTCTCTCTAAATCTTGGTGATCAGAATTACCTAGACCTAGTAAGTGCTCAAGACTCATCCATACCAGTGCTGTCAGTTGACTTTCTTTTCTTCTCCAGCTGTCCGATGTTCTCCCCCCACTCTGCCTATGTATGGAAGCATAAAATTTTCCAATCCACACGGAGCCACTGATATTCCAGTCTTTGGGGAAAGCGTCACTTACAGTTGTAACCAAGGCTTGGCTTTGATTGGGAATGAAACAAGCTTCTGCCTGGCCAGCGGGAAGTGGAGTCAAGCACCAGTATGTAAAGGCAAGTAATTCTGCCAGCTAAATAAAATTAAAATGAAAGAACTTGAATTTTTATTGTGCTCCACAGCAATTCCTGTCAAGTGCAGTGCTGTGGCAAATTGCACCACAAAGGCCCTTGCACCACCTGGTGGTGCAATTATTATAGCAAACTATGATTAGAAACTTTGTACGGTGTGATACAGAGGCAAAATTGTTTCAAAATGTTGAAGTCAAATGAAAGCCTTTCTTTTTGTAATATAGAAGTGAAATGTCCTTCGCCACAAAAAATAGTAAATGGATTTTTGGTGTTTGCACTGAAGAGGAATTATAACTATCTGGAGTCGGTTCAGTATGGTTGTGTTCAAAACTACGTCTTGGATGGTTCAAGGGATGTAACATGCCAAAAGTCAGGAAACTGGACTGACGTGCCTGTATGTCGAGGTAAGAAAATGGGAGTGGGATTTAAGAGGGAGCACGTCACTAGAAATGTGGGAGCACACAGAGTCCTGCCTGGTGTGCTGCCCTTCGGGGGGGAACCTATATTGACCACTACCAAGTTGTGATTTTTTTGTTGCTGCATCTTTATAAGATTTCCCATTGTGAAGCTGTGTTTATTTGTTGATCAACTTAAGTTAAGTTGATCAACAAATTATTGAGGAATTGAGAGGACACTTAAACATGAGATGAAATTCTTTCTCCTAAATGCGTTACTATCTTCCAATAGAATACCTTTTGGGGGGCTATTATGTGTAAAGCACGTGTAAATGTAGGTGTATGTCTAAAATAAATGTATGTAACAGCATGCACACAGACTGAATTACAAGTATCCTTAGTTATGCAAATTATAACCAATCCTACACAAAGCACAACACATTTACATTAAGCACAATTTGCAGATGGTGTACAAATAACACACAGTATATTTCAATATGTATACATTTAATGATTTCTTTAATGTTTTGCAATTCTATAGCACAATTAATGGTTAGAAAGGCGATTGGAAAAACATATCAGGTTCCCTCTTATTACCATATGACCAGAGCAGATAGATCTGTTGAAATCAATTTTGTCTCAACTGTTGCTCTTTCCACAGAACAACATGCTTTGCTAAATGCTTTGAATAGGTAAACAATATGTGTAAGAAAAAAATAAACTCCTAACATTAGAGGTCGATCACTATCAGAAAGAAAAAAAAGAAAGAGAAAGATAGGCTGATATTTTGTGTGACCCAAAATTAGAACAGTTCATTTGAAATGTTAACTTACCATTCTCTTCCAGTCTTTCTGTTTTGTGGATGGTTTGCAACTTTCATAGACTTTAACAAACAATGGCTTGAGTGAGCAGAAATTGTTTGTTCTGTTTTTGAATGAGATTTAAATGATATGCTCCCTAAACCAGAGTGAGCATTCCTCTGTAAGATTGATTATATCTATGCACATATTATTTGTATCTCTCAAAAGAAGTTGTATAAACAGGCTATCACACTGCTTGAGAACCAGATCACTGTTTGACTTTCACTGCTGGTTGGAACATACCTGTTGTTGGAGGGATGCAGTTATAAATTTGGAGATGTTGCAGCACAGGAATGGGTCATTTGGCCCTATTAAGTTTGTGCTGGTGTTTCCTTTTCTTTCTCCACTTGAGCCAATCTGATCTCACTTTCCTGATTCCTGCCTATGCCATTGTTTATTCACTGCTTCAAGCAATGAGCAGATACAATGGATTTGGCTTTGAATCCACACCTCCTGGTTTATTTTAATTTTGCACTTTTCATCTGAATATACGTTTACTTTGCATAAACTTAAAAAGTGTCAAGCACATTGTGAACTGTTTTTCAGAATACATTTGCATTGTTGTACCAAGTATACTGCTGCTGTGACAACTGCTGTAACACTAAGCATGGTTTTAGCCCTCTTTTAGTCAAGAAACCTGACGAACATTGTCATTTCATCTCTACACTAAATATTTCATAAATTAACTAATGCAGGGGGAGATGTTCAAGCCTGCAATTCAGTTTTGGAGTTGTATTCTTGTAACTTAATTGACAATGATTGAATTACACACTCACCACTTTCTCTACAACATTCATTATTATATAAGTAAGCTTCAGCTGGTATAATAGTGGCTATAAACAGAACCATGGCTATCAGTAAAGTGTCTGAAACCACATAAAGGACATCTGCATTTTTATCAGTGAAGTGTCATTGTTTTTTAGCCGCATGTATCCTGAGTGTGAACAGAGCTCGTATATTCTATAAAGGAAAAAAACTGTGGATTAAGAATCTCCCCAGTAAACGAGTGCAACACAGAGAAATGGTAGCTTTTTACTGCGAAGATAAAAAGCATAATTGTGGATACCCAGTTCTAACTCAGTGCATAGATGGGAAAATCGAAGCTCCTTCATGTTTTCAAGGTGAGATTCATTCTTTGTTTAAAATTGTGCACAATGTTTCTTGCAGCTGTAATGTATTATTATAATTTATAATTTGAAAAGTTTTGGAGTATCACTGATACTAAATTCCTTTTTTAAAATATATATAATACTCCTTCAATTTGATATAGCACTCATAAAAAGCAAGGAATCTCAAAGTTCTTCACAGGTAATTGCTGTCATGTATGGCAATTATGTGCTTGTAAAAAAAAGATTAGTTAACTTACATACAGCAATGTCCCAAGAAGAGTCATGAAATAAACTATGAATTCACCTGAAAGATTTCAGCCTGAGCATTGGGAGAAACTTTCTTATCTTTTCTAACATGGATCTTTAATATGCAAGTGGACCTTTGATTAATATATCATCCAAAGGATGGCACGTCTGATAATGCAGGTCACCTCCATAAAAACGTAAGAATATAAGAATTTGCCAGGCACATGATGACCCAGGTCCATCTAGTTTGCCTTCCACCATCCTGGCAGTTGCTTGACATATTGTGTCCCAAATTATATACTGTATCCCAAAATATTATTTTCTAGCAGAAATCAGTCTAATTTATTCTTGAAACAATTTACATTTTCTGCTTCCACCGTCTCCTTGGGGAACCTGTTTTATAAGTTTATTACTGCTCTGGATTGTCAGCAGGATTGGGACAGATGGGAGGGAGGGGTCATTTAGAGGAGCAAGAATTAGAGAAATAAAAATAAAATTTCACTGTGTGGCAGTTAGTCACCTTCAGATGCAATTTTCTTTTACAGAACCTTCGGCAGCCGCGTATATGTTCAATTGGAAGCTTCCATCAGAAATAACACAGTGTTAAAGCAGGAATCAGGGGTCAGATTTCATCCATCAAGCATTCTTACAGGGAATACATCCTGGATGACATCAAGCTGCAGAGTTTTGAAAATTCTGGTTAAATCTGAATCAGAAATGCATGATCTTTTCCATAATGCTGAGTGATGTGCTTTTTTTTGGACTCTTTTCAAATGCCACGTGTTATGATGTACAGTGCAACAAGGCTGGCACGCCGAAAAAGGATTGGTGCAGTTCAATAGTGCAGTCTGCCCAGTAAAACTGATGTTTTCATCTGCACCTAGATTATTGTGGGAAATCCAGATGGTACAATTTGAAAACTTTTGTTCAATATTTTAGGTAATGACATCTCAGAAATCTACTGTGCTAATGCTTAATCAATAAAATCTGTGATAATTGCATCATCTTTTTCTCAAAGGGTAGTGGCTGTACATTGTTAGACAAACATACAACAACAACAACAAGATTTCATTTATGGAGCGCCTTTCACGTCGGGAGGACGTCCCAAGGCGCTGGACAGTTGGGTCAGGATCCGAGCAGGGAGGACATGGTCAGGGTGAGGGGAGGGAGTGAGCGAGGAGGGGGTAGAGAGTCGAGAGGGGACAATAACATATTGCACACAATAAAGTTCTACAAGGTGCTATGAGGTTAATGACCAATTTGTCTGGATGATTCAGCAGGTCAGCCAGCATCTACGGAGAAAGGAAAGTGAGTCAACAGCCAATTCTGTTTTTGTTTCAAATTTCCAGCATCTGCAGTGTTTTGCGTTTTGTCTGGATGATTGTTGGGGCATATAAAAGTGACCTGGGGGAGAAGTCAAGGTCACAGAAGAGGTAACCCAAGCAAAGGGAGGGCTGGCCGTGTTTTTCTTTCCATTCTCCTTCCTTGCATTCCCATCTCATCCAAATTTGCCATGAATTCAGACACGGTGGCTGCCCATCTCTCTTGGGTTATGGGCGGCCGCTGGTGCAGAATAGCAGCTGGCATGACAGTATTCATTTCATTTCCAACAAACGGCGTGTTGTGAACAGGCTTTTGCCAGAAATTAAAATACATTTAATACATCTAGCAGAGTCCCCCCCAAAAAAAACAAGGTTTCTTCTTTTGCAGGGTTTAAATTAAATAATTTTATAATTAGGCACCCGGCCAAAGTCGTTTTCTCGTGCAGAGCGCCATGTAAAAAAAAAAAAAAAGGGTCCTGTAGCACAGTGCTTGGCGCGCGCTCGCCTCGCAAGCGAGAGGACCCAGGTTCGATTCCCGGGCAGGTCGGGGCGAAACCTTAGGCAAGTTACCTTACTCCGCACGCCTCCGCTCACCCAGCAGTAAGTAGGAACCTGGATGTTAGTCGATTGGCGGATCGCTTTTCTGGGGGTAATAATCCCTTCCCAAATAATAATAATCATAATAATTTGGTCACTTCAATCCACGACAGTTTGGGGGTGGTGGGGGGGGGGGGGGGGGGCGCCGCTGTGCTCAATCGGCTGCCGCGTTTCACCCGCAAAATACACCGTGCATCCCGTGACGCGCTTCGAGACGTCTCAACGACTGGATAGCTTCAAGATCCTCACTCACCCCGGTCTTCAAATCCCTCCACCCCTCCGCAACACCCCCCCCCCCCCACCCCCAGACCTCTCTGACCTCCTCTCTCCCCCCCCCCCAAGTCCTGCGCTCCACCCTCAGCCGCAACGCCCCGAGGCTCTGGAACTGCCTTCCTCGCCCTCTTCTCTTCCTACTTTCAGGTCTCGGCCGAAGACCTTTTCTTTTCGACCTCTCCTTGGGTCACCTTCCCCCCCCCACCCCCTCTCCCCCTAGCCCCCCCAGGCTCGGCCCCGGGACCCCGGTTACTGTGAAGCGCTCTGAGACGCCGTCCGGTTGTCGTTGATAAGGCGCTGTATGGGATCCAAGGATTTTATTATTATTATTATTATAATTGGAATATTATTAAAAAGAGCCCAGGAAACCCGCCTGACTAACCTGCTTGACGGTGGCCGTCCAGGGCGGTGGTGGGGAGGGGGTGGTGGGGGGGGGGGCGTCCCCGTCTCCATGGCCACGGCCGAGCGACCGTTGGTCGGGGCGCCTCGTGACGCGCTGACGTCACGCCGGTTTGAATCTGGGGCTTGGCTCGAGCGGGCAGCCAGTCCAGTTGCGCGCGCATCGCCATTGCCCGCCCGCCGCCCGCCCGCCCGCTCCCCGCCCGCCCGCTCCTTCAGTCAGTCAGTCGGTCAGTCAGTCAGTCAGTCGGGGGTCGGTCGGTCGGGCGAACGAACGTTTCGGCTTTGTCCCCCTCGTCAGAGGCTGCCCGCGGGGCCTCTGGAAGCGACTCCCCGTCACCATCGTCTCCATCCTCTCTCTCTCTCTCTCACTCACTCTCTCATCCTCTTTGCGAACTGTCAGCTTAGGCCGAGCAGCGGCGGCGGTGTCAGCGCCCGCAGCTCAGCTCAGGTCAGTGCCCCCCCCCCCCCATACCCTCCCTCTCTCCCTCCCTCTCTCTCTCTCTCAACCGGGCTGAAGGTGGTGGGCCTGAGGCGAGGGGAGGCCAGGACCAGGGCTGGACACTACCACAGGTTCCTTGCCCTCCTGGTTCGACATTTGTTTTGCAAGAGCAAAGGCTACGTGGTTTTTAACTGGTTAAACTCCAGAAGTTAACCCCCTCCGCTTCTCCCCCCCCCCACCCCCCCCCCCCCCCCATCACACACACACACACACACAACAGTCGCCAAACTCTGGTCCCCATCATTCCAGAGGGATTTATTTTGAGTTTTAAAATCCTCGCCTTGTTTTAACACTCTCCGCCTGGTCTGGTCTCATCCTGAAGTGTCTGTCTTATGAGCTCGGGGATTGGGGGGGGGGGTTCAGGCGCTCCCCCCCACCGCCCACCGCCCGCCACCCCCTACACTTTCTGACTCGGAAGGTGAGAGCGCCGTCAGACGAGCCGGGCTGACACCTCTTGCCCAGTTGGTAACAGAAACGATGCCGCGCATCTTCTTGTGACTTTCCCCTCCCCCCCCCCCCCCCCACCCCATTTAATTTGGGTCTAACATCAGACTGCAGTTTGGTTGGCTTATTATTGTGAGGCTGCCATCAGTCTGTTTTGGTGTATATGGTTGGTCTTGAAATCTCAGTTGCGAGACCTGGGTTGTTGACTGGATCTACATACTTTAGCCGAGTAGGTCAGTCGACGTAGAAAGCCGAGCGTCTGTTGTGGACTGGCGGTCCAGAGAATGGGGGACGCAATGGCTGAAGGCTCGGCCACTGATGGGAGGGGAGTGAGGAACGGGCTACGGACCAGAATCAGGAAAGTGGAGGGTACAGGTGCCAAAGAAAACTACTTATGCTTAAACGGTGCAATAATTGCTCTTATGAATTTTCCGCCCTGTAAAAATTAGGTTTCACTGAATTCTTCTTCATTCTACTTCTTCGCTGGCAGCCGTGGACAGACAACGTTCACAGCAAAATGAGCAGTCAGGAGGCGACCTGGGAAAGACTAGATTCCGAATTTGACCATTACTTGGTTGACATGAAACCATATGTTTTAAAACTTGCCCATAAGTCAGGTACGATCTAAATTTGAAATAACAATTTCTTGTACAGAATAATAGTCAGCATTCTAGAGCTGGACATGGGAACGGAGGCTTCTGATTTGAATTGAAGCTTTACATTTCTTACTTTCTTTGATTTGACTGAATTTATGAATGAAAATGCTCCGTCCCCTGCTCCTCCTTTGGCCCCCTTACAGTAGTACGGTTAAGATTCAAAACTGAAGGATTGAATCCGTGAATTTCTGCTAATTTAGAAAAGTTTATGTTTAAGTAAAAATATTGGTTAGATTTTTAAAAATAAAATTCTTTCCCATATTGTAGAACGCCAAAGATGTGCACTGTGGGTAAAGAAGCTATGTGACCCTTCAGGAGCCGGCACTGGTGTCATGGGACGCAAAAACCGAAATATGTATGCCAAGCTTTTACTGCACATGCTCAGACGGGGAGTCCTGGAAGGACCTTTCACACACAGACCAGAACAAGGATCACTTAAAACATTACCTACTTATATGGTATGGATGTCTATACAGGGGTGGAAGCTATATTAAAAGAAAGTCTAATTTAATGATTGTCATATTTTACTACCCGTGTGAGGGGGCAAGAGAGAGGATGGATTGCAAATGCTGACCTTTACCTTTAGATGTCACTGTTATCTGCGTTGTGCTCTCCATGTAATTTGTAATGTAAGTGAAATAGAGCATGGTGCTAAAATGGTTTGCATGTGTTTAACGTATTATTCCCCTCCTGTGTTTTGTGCCATTTGACTGCTGAAATCTACTCTTGGAGTGACAGTCTTGGTGCAGGTGCCAGGGACTCTACCAATGTGACAGTGTGTGGTGGTGTGATTGACATGCAGCTTGGAGAATTCATTCTGTAGGGATACACAAGTGTGAATCTGTGTAGGAACACGGACCTATATTGGCCAGGACATCTGGAGGGTTCCCTGCTCTTCAGAATAGTCCTATTAGATATTTACGGTCCACAAGAACCGTCAAAAAAGTAAGCCAAGTTACCTGCTGCTGGCCCTTGCCAAAGTTCCTTGCTGCTGGGAGGTGTGTAGGATGTCTGGTGATGGTCTACTGTTTCTCTCCCTTCCTCTGAGGGAGTCAGGCATCTCTTCAGAGCTTAGAACTCAGTACACCCCGAATCTCAAGGCACACAGAATGTAGAATGATGGATCTGTTCTTCTTTCAGGTCAGAATAAACCAGTTCATGTATTACTTTCTTTAATTTGTTTCAGTCAATCTACTTTGATGAACCAAGTATGGCAAGAGAGCTTGATTACAGCGCTGAGAGCTTGCCAGACTGGGTGACTGGGGAGTTGGGTTCTGGGGATTCGAGAAGTAAGGATTCATGGAGAACTTCCTCAAAAGTGGATCATGCGTCTCTTAGCTTCTTGCAAGCGACTAATAGGTTAGTTTTCTTTACTTTGATATAAATTGAATTATTTGACTTGTGTAACTTTCATCTATATTTGTTAGCTT
The DNA here is from genome assembly GCF_018977255.1 of Callorhinchus milii. Classification (NCBI taxonomy): domain Eukaryota; kingdom Metazoa; phylum Chordata; class Chondrichthyes; order Chimaeriformes; family Callorhinchidae; genus Callorhinchus; species Callorhinchus milii. The sequence goes on along the minus strand of NW_024704761.1, from coordinate 2,589,359 downwards.
AGCTGAAGAAGTGCTATTAGATTAGAGAATAAATGGATGGTTTTATTCAGTGAAATTAGTCACTCTAGCAACCTGCCTGCTCTCGCCCCTCAGTAGGCACTCGCCTGCTTCACGTGCCCTGCCCTCCTCACCATCGGCAGTCAGCCTTCAGCCTTTCTGCCCCAAACTCTGGAACTCCATTCCGGAGTCCCTTTACCTTGCTGCTTTCCTAGGTACATCATCAAGCAATAAAGGGATTGCTCTAATTATCAGAATAAAAAGTAGGATGAGATCAGAGAAGTTACACTCAACACTCAAGTGTGAAAAATGGGAGTTTCAAATAGCCAATAAAAGCAGGGTCTCAGTAATCCCTCTAATAAATTGGTCACTTCAATCCATGACTGTTTGTGGGACATTGCTGTGCACAAGTGGCTGCCGCGCTTCGCCCACAAATATACAGTCAATTCACTTTACAGTATATTCTGTGAAGCGCTTTGAGATGTCTAGAAGACGTAAAAAGCACTATATCAAATGCAAGGATTATTATTATATTATTTCTGTACAGCATAGAGGGTAGAAAGGGGATGTAAACTTTTTATTTTTTAAAAATAGGTTTGCAAAAAAAGGAAGTCTGGATTCAGGTAGCCATGTGTGTTTGCTGGTAGCTACTTAGACTCCTGACCTGGGCTGATCTTTAGAATCGCTTCGCAGGATGAGTGCTGGCAGTTCTCAGTTGAACCTGTTGTATAATACATTGTGCAGCAGTGGAATGGTCAGTCATTTGAGGGGGGAATGAAGAGAAGAGGGGGTTTTGCTGGCTGGATTGTTCCCAGCTATAGACATATACAGCATAGCTATCTGTCCATCTCTGATTGTCATTGTTGGTGGTTGTGCTAAATCTGTGACCCTATTGCTGAAAGAACATGAATGTCAGTGGCTGCAGCAATGAGAGCAAGTGTGGAGAGGAGGTAATGGGAGCGAAAGAAAGCAGGCAATAGGAAACATTTGGATTCTGAATGTGATGTTGATTGAAATAGTCAAAGGATCCTTTGATGTTGCAAACAAAGACATGTTACTACTCTCCTGCAGTCAACAAAACAAAATAATGAGTATATTGACAAGAAAAGCTGATCTTACTTATATATTTAGCCTGTAGATACCTTGCTGTATAAAAAAAATTGCATTTGAGTTTAGATTTTTATCCAGCAGACATCGATAATTTGTTCACTGCCTCCAGCACTTTCAGTGCATCAGACACTTATTGATTTTTCTTTTACATGTTAACTTTAGGTGTCTCCAAGCTTTGGAAGCATGTTCCATAAAATTGGATATTAGTGAGTTATGGGGATTGAATTGAATTCAAGCAGTTTAGAGCAAAGTAATTGCAGTGAAAATTTTATTTTAAAATATTCCTTCATTACTTCTTACAGATTTCAAACCAAGCTTGTGTCATATTTAGGTCGGTGTGTAGTGTACATTGTGGATACAAGAGACAAAACATGACATATCAGTCGCTGCATGCAAGTGCACTGTTGTAGCCGGCATTCAGTCTGTTGGCTTGTTCTGCAAGGACTGTGTGATGTGCAGACTATGGGGACTGTTCCTTCCTGAGAAGATTGTGAAAAATCAGTACCGTTGTTGTTATCCAGTGACTCTACTAGAACGTACAGCTATATGAACGCTGGATGGGACCAGGATTGGGTTCCCGTTACCAGCTGGCACTGCCCATGCTCACAGGTGAATTAGTGCCACTTTTGCTCAGGTTGTTCAAGCATTGGCAGTTTAATTTGGACTTCTGGACTTCTCTGGTGTCTCCTTGAAGTGAATTCAACCGCAGAGGACCCAGTGCTTTGGCAGCCTTTTCATACCCTTATTATTATTACTATATCCTTATTAAAGTATTCAGTGTTGTCACACATTCACCACAGGGTAGCGCTGTGGATCCAGTTAATTCTTTTGCTGCCTTGGAGAATTTGTTTCATACTTTGGAGTATTTTTGTCTTCTAGTTTTTTTTCCTCTATCACCTATCGGTGTGTGTAGTTACTACAGTTTGACTTTTCCTTGTGATTTTAAATAAGTTCAGTGTGTGTAGTTACTACAGTTTGACTTTTCCTTGTGATTTTAAATAAGTTGTTTTGAAAACCTTTTACAAATTGTTTATTTCCAGCTTATTGTATGCTTATCCCATTTTGGGGCAATGCTTTACATTAAGTACAGTATAAGAAGGAGAACAAGAGGTTTGTTTTAAATGGCCTTAGATGCCAGTTATTATCTGCACTTTATCGTTATATTACTCGAACTAGCTAGATGGTGCTGTGGGATTATGATAATGTACGTTGGAGTTGATGTGCAGTGGATGAACAGCTCCCTTTAGGGCCAGGAGAAATTACAGCAAGCATGATCATATCACCAAGGTGTTGACTAGTGCCTCCTAGTGCTTTGCTAAAGAGTAGAACGAGCAGCGGCTTCAGAGCATCTGTTCTCGAGCCTGGGGGTAATTGTGTGGTCTGTCAGCAATGAAAAACACAAAACAAATTGCAACAATAGTCTTTTACAGTGCAGCAAACAAAAGGTTTTATATGTGACCTGACTTACAGAAGCTGGACCTACTTGGTTCTACACTTCACAGATTTTTTTCCCCCAGTTTAGTTTTGGTTTCAATGATTGTATTCTATTTTTTCCCCAAACAAAAGTTCCTTCTCAAAATCCCCACATCTGTTGCCTGCTTCTCCCCTTTCAAGGCCTCTTTGATTGGAGAAAGGTTTGAGAGGAAATAGAAAAGAAGCCAAATAACTTTTTTAAAAAAAGAAAAGAAAGATGAATAAAGGAAAAGAGGCAGGATGAAGAAAATGAATAAAGAAGAAGAGAAAAAAAATCAAGTTACAAAATATCCTCTCATTGCTGAGACTGTAAAGCATTACTGAGGTCATGCTTGGAGTTTTGCTTGCTGTTTCGGTCAGGGAAAGAGATTAGGGCGAAGAGAAAGTGTTCAGGGAAGGGATGCCAGAAAGTTATTGAAGTCTTAGAGAGGTGATTTTATTTGGATTCGGGGTGCAGGGTGCGAAGGAAGCCTTTATTGCAGAGTGCTGAGGGGACAGTGGTCCCTAGGTGCTCCTCCTCTGCCCCCCCCCCCCCCCCCCCCCGAGACAATTCTAACGAAGGGCCGTGGACCCGAAACGTTGACTCACTTTCCATAATAATAATAATAATAATCCTTGCATTTGATATAGCGCTTTTCACGTCGGGAGGACGTCCCAAAGCGCTTCACAGAACACACTGTAAAGTGAATTGACTGTATATTTGTGGGCGAACGCGGCAGCCAATTGCGCACAGCAATGTCCCACAAACAGTCGTAGATTGAAAATGACCAATTTATTATTGTTTTTGGTTTTGGAGGGATTATTATTATTAGGCGTGTGGAGTAAGGAAACTTGCCCAAGGTTTCGCCCTGACCTATTATTTATTATTTACATGAGAAATTATTTACATGAGAAATTTGGATACACACAATGTTTCCAAATTGGAAAACATACAGGATATACTGGCTTATAACTTTAGAGACCACTTAATGCCATCAATAAATATCCACAATACAACTCCGGGTTTGAAGAAGCTGCCTGATTTAGAGAAATAAAAGCAAATCGCAATTCTTAATCTTCAGCAAATTCCATAGATGCTGCCTGACCTGCTGAGTGTTCCCAGCGACTTTTGTTTTTGTTTTCTGTGGTCAATGAGAGTTTGTCTTTAGATACCAAGACCTGGGAGTTACAAATTCAAGCCTTTGCCACTCCATGGGCAACAATTGATGCTTAGGGCTGAAGTTGATATGAATTTAATCATTACTTGGGGAATTTTTTTAATATGGGGCAAGTAGGCCCTACAGTGTGATGTTTAACTACAGAGGGAACATTGTAACTGATGGTTAATTTCAGTTTCATTGCTTCTCTGTATATTTGTATAAATCACACAGGGGCCTTATACCTGGAACTTGGTCCATGCACATGGATAATGGTAATCTGGGTGGACATGTGTTCGGTTCATAGAATTCTGGCTGTTAAGTTCCAAGTAATAGGATATAAATTGCAATGTAACTTTCTCCAGTTTTGTTTCTCTCTCCCCCCCCCCCATCTGTTAGTTCAATGACTAACACCAAATCACATACTGATTTGTAGTATGCTCATCTGAAGCATACTAAAGCAGCTAATTGTTTGAACTCAAATCCCAATGAAGTTGACAAATTAACAGTGTCCTCTGTGTTAGTTTTGAAATCAATTCCACAGAAACCAATACAATTCACACCTTGGCAAAATCCTTTCACTAATCCATCCATTGCCAGTAAATTCAAGGTTCCTAACTGAATGTAGTAATGTGATACAAAAATGATGGAAAGCATTTAGCCACCACAAAAGAATGTTTTTTAAAGCTTCAAGAATGTGTATTCATGAATAGTTTTAAAAAGTCTTGATTTGAAAGTGTGTCCAAAAACACGGCCTTTGCTCTAAACTTTTATTTCCTCCACTTAAGAACTTCTGTGCTGAAATGGCTGAGCCACAGTTTAATAATAATAATCCTTGTATTTGATATAGCACATTATCACATCTTTGAGATGCCTCAAAGTGCTTCACTGAATATACTGTAAAGTGAATTGACTGTATTTTGTGGGCGAAACACTTTATTCTCTTGTCTTTTGGATAGAGAATTAATCAGCACTGATTTTTGCTTCAGATGAGCATGAAGACGTCAGGTTTGTATTTGAATAAATACAAATTGGTGTCAAATTTCTTTCTTCAAGATGGTGTCATCTCATCCTCCATCACCAAACCATGAGCCTGGGCTTTGTTTGATCTCAGCATCAGTAACTTTAGCCATCGTCTCTCCCCATCAAATAACCTCGCTAATTATCAAAGTGTGAGGATGGATTGAGAGGTAATTCATGCCAACTGCTGCAGAAAGCCTGATCAGTCAATAGGAATGATCGCGTGGAGCAGGGTAAACAGTGCAGGTGGTTCTCATTCTTCACAGAAGCATCATTGTCTCGCTTTTGCCTACCTCGGCATTGAGGGATTTTCTGCTGCTCTGTCAGAAGCTCATTGAATGGAATTCCTAACCTTTGTTTACATTAGTTCTATGTACATTACCTCGCAGACAAAACCCACAAGCTTATTGACATGAAAATGTTGCATGCTTTTATCTTGCTCTTGTTGTATTACTTAAATAGTTTTACAGCACTTGTTTATACACCGACTTCCAAAAATGTTAAAAAAAACTCCTCTTTACATTTTTGTTAAAGGACAGTTGACGTGGCGGGTAACATTTCTCCCTATGTGTTCTGTGTATTTTAAAGAATACAGAAATGATAGGAATGCCTTTTATCTATCAAGGACCTTTTATATTAAGTATTTAAAAATAATTACACAAGTGCAGCCTAATTTGAAGCTTTTTATTGCTGTAAATTCTCAAGTTTGGTTTTCGTCCCCTTTTTCCCAAAGCTTTGAGGTTTTCATTTTCTTAAATTGATCAATTGATCTCGCAGAAGAATGATGGTGCTTGGGGCTGCAGACTAGTTTCGCGTTGTTTATTTTGCCACAGTTCAAAGGAGATTAAAGGTTTTTTTTACCAGTGCATTGGTCAGTTTATTTTGAGCTTGTTGGAAAGGAGTGGCAGCAAAGAGCCTAAAGCTTGTGTCAGATGTAAAGGTTCTCCTTTACCTTTGGATCTAGCAAGGAATTTATCATTGGCAAGCTGACACCATCAATTAGACGGAGAAACACTGTCTTTTAAAAAGAAAGGTTGTTGTACACACTGTTGCAAAACTTGTTTCTTGGCAACATTTGTACTATTTTCATAAATTTGTTCAGAGAATGCACCACCCAGTGAACTTTTGAGTTGACTTCAAGCTCTTCTGCTCACTACTTGCAGCACACAGGTAATCACAAGGCAGACTTGTCTGTAGTGGGAGGAAATGGGGCATAGGGTCATTATTCTCTCTTTTTATGTTAAATTGGCATTTATCTCTGGAAGGAATTGTCCTTGCCTCGAACTTTTCAGTTTCAGAAGTATCACAAGAGAGCTTTTGGATGAAGAAGGCCCTTTGGTTCTTTTGATCTCATACTTCATAATGTTACCCATCCTAGTAACCTGTTCCAGCTGTTGATTTCCCCCCTTTGTAGAGAAACACTTGTCCTAAATGTGCCCTTAACACCCTTGAACCTGTGCCCTCTTCTGTTGCCTTGGCGTATCTGAAAGTATATTTCTTCAGTTTACTTTATCGCATTAAGCCTTTATAGCCCTCCCTTATGAGATGCTAGATTATTTTCCAAGTGGGTAAAGTTCAAACTGCACACATGTTCCACTCGCACATCTGTAAGGAGTGACACACCACCGCAGTAACATAATTAAATTTGACCTGAACCCTTTTCTTTCATCTCGCTCTGAGATCCTTTTGAAAAGGAAAGCAAATGTGCATGGCAGAGCTGAGCCGTGTGCTGAGTCATGTGCCTGTTTGAATCCTGAAGAAGAATAAACAGTCCCTGTGATAACTTCAAAAATGTTTTACTGGGTCTTCAGGAAATGTAGTGAGGCATTTTCTCTCATCTGATGCTAGACTTTATATTAGTGTAATAGGAGCTTTGCCTTTCTGAGTGAGTGTCTTATCAGTCAGGGGCCTCCTTAATTGTCAGCTTCCTCACGAGGTTATGCTTTTCCTTCCTCTGTGCAAAAACATATTGCAAAAAGTAAAGAAAATGGGAAATGAAATACCTGAAGCATTTATCTATTTCATCAATAAGATGACCATGTGAGCTGATTTATTGTGCTGCCCAGAGTGGGGAGAGTTTGGGGAATACAAGTTAAGATTTTAATGGGTTAACATGACGAAAGAGTTCATCTTACAGTAAGACCCAATTATAAATCTACCAAGATGAATGGAGGTTAGAATGCCTATTTACTGCTCCATTTAAATTTCCCTTGACAGGATAAGAGACCACATAAACATGCAGGAGTGGAGTGCATGATATGCCCTCAACCTCCCAAAAGGCGATTGAGATTGGGACCTCACTGTATGGAAAATCGTAGCACAAGCCCAACAGACTGCATTGCTTGTTGTATCATCTTCAGTCCTGAGATGTAGAGAATAACTGCCACCCCACCCCCGAAAAAAACATTAAAATGAAAATGGGCCAAGGATGCAGCAGCTTTGAAACCCATCTGTCTTTGAGAATTATGTTGCACATTTCGTAATAATGTCAGGGTAACTGAGCAGCTCGAGTGGTTCTTGTCATAGCCATTACATGACTTTTAAGGCCACATTTTCGTTATTAAATAAAATCCTCTAATAATAATCCTTGCATTGGATATAGTGCCTTATCATATCTTCAAGACGGCTCAAAGCGTTCTACAGAATATACTGTAAAATGGAGTGACTGTATATTTTGTGGGCAAAACGCGACAGCCAATTGAGCACAGCAGTGTCCCACAAACAGTCATGGATTGAAGTGACCAATTTTTTTTGAAGGAATTATTACCCCCGGAAAAGCAATCCGCCAATCGACTAACAACCGGATTCCTACTTACTTCTAGGTAAACCGAGGCGTGTGGAATAAGGAAACTTGCCTAACATTTCGCCCTGCCGGGAAGCGTTTTGTGGAGTCCTGTAGATCAGTGGTTAGAGCACTTGCTTTGCAAACGAGAGACCTGGGTTCGATTCCCGGCAGGGCGAAAACTTGGGCAAGTTTCCTTACTCCACACACCTAATAATAATCCCTCAAAAAAAACAATAATAAATTGGTCACTTCAATCCATGACTGTTTGTGGGACGCTGCTGTGCGCAATTGGCTGCCGCATTTCGCCCACATAACATGCAGTCAATTCGTTTTACAGTATATTCTGTGAAGCGCTTTGAGACGTCTAGAAGACGTGAAAAGCGCTATATCAAATGCAAATGCAAGGATTATTAATCGAACCCAGGTCTCTTGCTTGCGCAGCGAATGATCTAATCACTGAGCTACAGGACTCCTTGTTTAGTGTATACATACATAGTGATTGTCCATAGGTGTTCCCCTGCATAAGATGCTTATCATTACCCCTACATTCTTGGGCTGTGCAAATTCCTGGAGCACTGATTATTATTTCTCTTCTGTGGTTTGGTTACAGGCAAAGATGCACGTACAATGGCAGGGCAACATCGCGTTCACGCTCAGCCAGCCCAGCGCGAGGAAAATCAGACGAACAAAACGTAACTACAAATTTAACCGTGAGATCAATTACGGAGTAATTGTGCTTTGTGTCTAATACTCTTTTGCACCACACGTTCAGTATCTTGCCTTCTTTATAAATAAATCTTCTCATAAGTTAAATAATAATAATAATCTGGTCACTTAATCCAAGACTATTTGTTGGCAATTGGCTGCTGTGTTTCGCCCACAAAGTATACAGTTAAATCAATTTGCAGTATATCCTTTGAAGCGCTTTGAGATGTCTCGAAGACGTGATAAGGCCCTATTTCAAATGCAAGGATTATTATTGTTATTGTATTGAGAGTAACACTGACTCCCTCAGAAATTTGCATCTCTTCCTTTTTTTTTCTCCCGTGAGGAATAATCAAAGGGGAATGGGATTTGAGTGTAAAGCTCTGGATGGGAGGAACTCGTAATAAGTTTCCAAATTTGGCTTGGGGTTGGAGACTGATGGCCAACAGGCCATTGACTCCATCAAATGGATACTTCTTCATTGGCAGAACAAGCAAAAATTAGATGGTAAGACAGGCATATTCTACTTACTGACTATAGCATAGCACAGGCAGCAGCGTGGGAACAACAATTTCCCTGGAACTGGTACCAAGGCAATGATGAGGAGAGACCTGGAGAGGGAAGGGTGGCAAATTACAAAAGAGGCTTAAAAATTGAGAGTTTTAGAAGAAAAGAGGAAAGTCTCTCTAATGTTGAAGACGTCTTTCAGTGCTCAAAGGAGTAGGCATCAAAGTTATTGCGCATTGCCAGCTTTCTGAACAAAAGCATGGCTGAAGCAGTGGCTGCGATGCTTTGCGTGCCCTGTCAACACAGCACTTTGTTTACGTTCAAATTTGTCAGATGCTACATTATGCACGGTTGAAATTTGGGGCACCCTTTAAAAGGGCATTTGCTGGTGGCATTTTTTTTAAAAAAAAAGCTTTTGTTTCCTGCCAGTTTTCACATTCAGTGTAACTTCATAGTGAATTTACAGAACTCACCGACACCCACCACTCATGCATAGCATTTGGGGACTGAGAGATTAAGCATTGCAATTTGTGTGGACAACCTTGCACGGCTCAGCGAAATAGACTTTGTACTCTCATGTTATACACTCAGATCATACAACATAACAGGCCATTCACTCCATCATACTCGCTCCTACAGTGTCTGCGAAACCAACTGTGTGACGGATTGTTTAACCCTTTAATCCCCAAAGGAGAATGATCTTGAATAAATACTCCCTGATCCCTCAAAGATAATTATGCAAAACTTCTTTGCATCTGTATTCTCAAATCAAACCGTGTCCAGCTATTCTCTAGAAAATATCTTATTTTAACATCTCAGTCTGCACCCATTCCCATAGCCTCCAGCAACATTCCCAACCAGATACCTGCCTAGCTTATTTATAAGTGTCCTTTATAAGTATCCTCTGATTTTGCTGTTTGTGACACTATTGTGTGTGCTTGTGTGAAAATATTTCTTCCTTTCTGAACAAGTGATGCATATTTCCTGAACTTGAAATGTCAGTGCAGGGAAGGAAATGAAAAGAATCATTTAAAAGTGTTTGTTCGTGTGTTCTTCCCTTTTGTGTTGGTAGTTTTGAAGACTCGATTGATGATTTACTTGTAGAGATAACAGGAATTGTACATCACAGAATAAACTCCATCAAAGCAGCCTGCTCCTGCTCCAAAACAAGTTTAGAAAATACCATCTTATGTTCCTCTTAGGAATGCTTTCCCACTGTTGCGAGTAATATACAGTATAAGGTCTGCTGTCAATTATGTTTGTTCCAAGGGTTCTAGGCTTCTTCTGTAGACTGCTTCTCTTCATTTGAGTCCTTCACCCTCCAGAAAGTCATACTTCAAAACCTATAAAGTCAGGCTGACAATTGGAGTTGTATTGTGCTCGGAATAGATCGCTTTAAAGTAGCAAGGTTGAGTTTAGCAGCTCCGCTCTGATGTGAACAAACTGTAGCCTACAATTAGTGTTATTAAAAANCAGAAAAGTTCTGTGTATTTTACTGCTTTCGTTTGTTGCTGAAGTGTCTAATTCTGAATCTATCTGAATTCTTAGGAGAGGTCCAATGGATTCTCTCTCTCTTGGGATCCCTTTCCTATATCAAATCAAGTCCATTTCTCTCCCTGTCCTTCTTTGCAATTCAAACACTGTTGGCATCTTTGATGAGAATTCTCACAATGTATTTATTCAATTGCATTCCACACGACTGGGGCCACAAAAGAGATTTTTAGTTCTATGAAGTTTGCAGTGTGCTTCCACACAGTACGCATGACTGTGATGTGGTTTTCTGATGATCTGGAAACCAGTGAGAATCCAAACATTTGAGAGAAGAAATAATCATTAGAAACAAAACAAACCAGAAAACAGCTGATCCCAGCAGGTCATAATCTGATTCTTTGAAGCCCAAAGTGCTGTCAGATCTTTGTCAATAGAGAGCAAAAGCATTGCGTTTTCCAATAATATCAAAATCCTGAAAAATAACAGCATTTCTCAACTGTTTACAGAAAGTACCAAAGTTGAAAACTAGTATGATCATTTTTCCTTTCATCTATTGTATGCTATTTTGTCTGTTTATTTGAGCCATGTTTTAATTCACCCAATTTTCCCCTCATGAGGGTGTTTGATTCCTATAACCATCCACTAGGGTATGGTTCGAGTGTCTCAGGTACCTCGTCCAAATGGCCATTCTTCACACATGAGGAACTGTAAACTTATAGTTCATGTATAAGTTTAGCTGTGGGTTACAGGTCCCTCTATACTGTCCCTAAATTGTGCACCAGCCTCCTGTCATTCCCATTTCCTGTCCCATTGCATTTCCATTTCCCACACTAACCATCCTTTGTGGTCTCTGAGTTAAACTGACAACCTGGTGCCAAATTCTGAGCAGTTTTGTGCCAAACCCATTAGGAACTGGTTTGAGAGCACCCACAGCCATTTAACTTTGGAATCTCACAGTTGAGGATACTTTCATCACATCAGTCTGGGTTGGCTTCTTAACACAGACCCTGGAGGTGAAAGGGCTATTGTATTAACTCCCTGCAGCTCCCAGTATTGTTTGGTGATTGGTAAATGGGTACTCTCTGCACTCAAACTCTATTGAAGTGGCTGAGAAATCTAACACTTTAACTCACTGGTGGCCTGAGGTTTCCTCCCCTTTGCTGCACATTTTTTTGGTCTGATTGTTTATTTTATTGCCATGCCAAATGTATTTTAAGATCTTGGTTTTTCTGCTTCCAATTTAATTTAAATCCTTTTGATTTGATTTTCTTTTTTTACTTAATTTTTTTGCTCTGCTTTACTTGTTTAAGACCGGATTTTGCACCTATTTTCCCTGTAATTTCGTTTTCAACTTTTTCTTTGCTCTTTTATTTTCAGTTTGTTTCATTCATTCTTAAGATCTTTAGTCCTTCTCCCACACCCCATGTCTGTTTTGCTTGATTGCATATTTATTTTATTCCCAGTTCTGATTTGAGTGTCAGTTGCTTCCTATAATATTAGCGGGAAAAGGATAGGGTTTTAGAAGGTGGATTAGGATGATCAAAGTAAGGCACTGAATAAAAAGGTAAAATGGAACGATTAACAAGAAGCATAAAAAANTAAGCTTTTATACAAAATATTTTCAAAGGGAATTCATTTGTTCCTCACTTACTGTAATTCCAATGTGTTACACAACATGTAATGACTTTAATGTAAAATCCATTTTAATTGTTTCCAGGCGTTTTCTCAAAAAAGAGCGGTTACATCATCTGACGAGAGTGACTTTGAAGCCAGGTTAAACAGCTGGAATCTTGGGGTATGTTCTTTATATGAGCTTTGGGTTCAGGTTAAGTTGGCTGTTTAAAAACTGTTTTTATTGAATATTTTCTTTTTCCGGATGTTTTTTTTGGCCAAATTTTCCCCACCTCTTACTCACCCTAACAGGGTTTGACTTCTTTCTCATTCTCCTGAGCTGATATTCCACAGGAAATTGTCATCTTACTCATGCAACCAATCTTCATAGATGAGCTGACATAGTAAGTGTTGAGCCAAATTCTTCCATCACCCACACATAGTCCACCTGTTGCAAATTGGCTGCATATCAGTCAGTTGCCAGAACTATGGCTTGTTTTCCCTACCTAATCTGGTCAGATGAGGCAATTGTAGTTCAGTTTGAGATCCACTAACTCAGCACAAACTGGGAATTGAGCCAGGACGGTCTATATCTTGGTCCTTCACCAGATAAATTCCCAGCACCATCAAGGAAACTGCTTCTTCCCAGTCTTTTGTCATCTCTTGTTACATACCTTCAGTGTGGGGGATCACATGATTGACATTGGCTGGCTGTGGCGATGCTTACTGTAAATACAATGGGCCTTCTCAACAGTGTGGTGTTTCTGTACTTTCTCCCCCTCCCTGCCGTGGAATTGATGAAGAATCCAGTGAAGAGCCAGCAAAACTCAATGACAAAGGGTTCTTCTGGTTGGTCTAAAATATTCTGATTCTGACTCCTCTGTTCCAGCACCTCACACTGTCCTGCTCACATTTTACATGGTTTTAATAACAAACTCCCTTGCTCAGTCATAGGATTTTTACTTGATGGTCTTGTTCAGTTATCTTTGCCAGACTTTCTTTGGTATCCTGTTCAGTGCAAACCTGACCAATCACGTCATCGGGGGGGGGGGGGGAGGGGGGAAATCTCTGCTTAAATTCTAGGCATTTTGACAAACTTCTGGTTGCTCACATAAATAGAGCAACCGAAGTCCACACAATAGCTCCACACTTCAGTGACTAACCCTGTTGAGAATACACTATTAGTAATAAACAGATCAAAGTGAGTACAGTCATCCCATATCCTTTAGTTGTGGGTTTGCATGAGAGCAAATAGAATGGTATTGGCCTCTAGAAACTTCAAAGTCCTTTTAGTAGTCAGTGAAGGAGGCGCCACAGACAGCTGCAGCACGGAACTGCCTGAGCCTTATGTTGGGAAGTGTACTGGACTGCAGAAGGGGAACGAGCTGTAGCTCATTTCAACAAATGTTAAGAAATTAATTCTCTTCTCAGCCTCGGTAGTTACAGGTTGATTATTCTTCTAAAGAAGCATCACTACCCTCATAAAACTAAAGTACAAAACTGAATGGGCTTCAAATATATCCACCTAATTAAATAACAAGGCAGCAACATTCAAAGTCTGAGACTCCGTGCCAACTGCAGTAAATCCTGGCACTCAGCAGTGGAATAAAAATTATTCATTCTCTGTTGTTTGTCACAAGGGATTAATCCACTTTTGTGAACGTTAGCATTTGTCAAGGATATATTTGCCATCACTGGAAAAAAGCATGATAAAAAGGCAACAACTAAATGAAACTGTATTTAGAAAAAGCACACACATACCAGGAAGTATAATCTATTCGAGGGTTCAAAGGCGGGTAATGAACAGCACGTGCTTTGTTTCTGTGATTTAGGATGGTAATTGATCTCTTTGATTGCAGTGCAGATGTGTAATTCTCAGGGCCTCATTCTGAATAAATTAAAATTAATAAATAAGAACCTTAATGTGTATGTTTTAAAGTGTTCCCCATTTTCTTTCTAGCATTTCCCCTTCTTTGGTAGTGCCAGTGATGCATTCAAGCACTGAGGCACTCCTGAAGCTCAGCAATCTTATGATTATTTGAATCAATGTTCATTCATATTTTTGTTAGTCATCATGTATATGATCTTCCTCATTTAGGGAATGCAATTGGTGTATTCCACAGTTAGCATAGCTTCTCTGAGAACCTTTACCGCAATTACAGGGTCAATCATGACCCTGAGTCAAAGGAAACTAACTGGGTTTTCACTCCTTTTTCCCCCCCCACCACCACTCAATAATGATCAAGGCATATATGCCTCCCCACATTGCAAATTCCTGGAAACATTTTCCTAAGTAATGTATCTATTGGGAAATGTTACCAAGCCCTAGCATCATCATCATCTCTGTCAGGCCCATTTTTCTCAGTTTCTCTAACCCAGCTTGGTGCCGGTGGGATAAATTGGAAGTGCTCCTCGCCTTACTGAGAATTCTTCTTCGCCTGTGCTATTGGTGGATTTTGTTCCATTCTCAGCATTAATTTTTTTCCAGAAATTTGAACTAGCTATCGTAACCATTTATGAACTAAGAAACCTGGTTGCTAAAGTCAGCCCTTCTGCCCATACAATACAAATTACATTTACACAGCGCTTTGCATGTCGGAAGGACGTTCCTAGGTACTGGACAGTCAGGCATTTGATACAGTTTTACATTTGATGGTGTGGGAGGCTGTGGGGGAAGATTGTGCAAATTCCATCTATTCAGCTGCTGGAGTGAAAGCTGTGCTGTGTTCAGCTTGCAGTGTGTTCCTGCTGGCCCAACAGGCCAAGCTGTCTTATGTGGTGACTTAAAATGCAAGCCCTTATAAGCCCCTTTTTTGTGGTTTATTATATTTGAAATGCTTCAGCCTTTTATGTAAAGAGTCTGTTTGAAGTTTTTGTCACGGGTGTGAAGTTCAGGATTAGACATGCAAGGCGAGGTGTGATTGCAACATGCCTCTTGTGGTGGTGGTGGAATGGGTTTGAATGTAAAAGGTTTTGGGAATCGAGTCCCTGTGATGCCATTAAGATCTTCTGCGAGCAGGCACCGTTGACTGGTAAACAGGGACTGCCTTTTTAGCTGCCTTCTTCTTTTGAAGTCACCTGTTGTGTGAGTCGAAGGGAAAAACGAAACCTTCAGTGATCGATACTAGTCTGGGCGTTGTTTGTTTTTGTTTTACAGATAGAAAATCCTAGATATTTGAGGGAGAAACCGATCTCTTTGTCTCCGGTAGGTTTTAGATTTTCAAATGATGGTACCGTTAAGGGTATTTGACATGGGGAGGGGGGGGAGCAGGAGAAATAGGGTGGTGGCACTGATAATTGGAATCTGTGCATAATGAAATTGAGTCTTCTAAAGACTCCCCCCACCCCCCCCCCCTTCCATCCCTCTTTGATCTTTGAACATGATCTTTTTTTTCTGCCACTTCTATAGATTACAACAAGAACAAGCCTGGGAAAAATTAGCGCACTTCGCGAGGAGCAGAGTCTGGCTCGAATGCATGAGAAAGAGGTAAGAATATATGTGTAGCTAGAACGCCTACTGTAGCTCACACACCTGGCCCCTTTTATTTGATGTGCAACAATTAAAACTCTGAAAAATCGCAGTAGATGAAATTGAACCTCTCTCCTTTCCCGGTCCTCGTCATACAGCATTGTTGCAGTATGCAGGGAATCCCAGAACACAATATGCAACGGAACCGCAACCTTCACTGTGAGTGGAGAACGAACCTAACCGTTATTATCCCTCAGTCAAAAGAACATTTCTCACGTAGCAAGTTGAATAGACATCAACACTATGGTATCTGCCTAGTAATAGACTATGAAAGGCGTTTATAAGCAAAAATGTAAAAGGGGTCTCTTTTGTACCATGTGTAAACACATACGCATGCACCAAGTATAAACCATGTGCACTGGGGGAATTACAGGTGCCCTGGTGTTAAGTAATTATATAATCCATCTTTTTCATAATTACATAATTAAGGGCACCTACATTTTATGAGTTTTACATATAGCATAAACACACACCCCCCCTCCCACCCTCACTAATGTAATTACTTTTGTACTACATGATTTCCCAGTGGTAAGCTGCTCATCTAGGTAGTCAAAGATAGAGCAAATAGGTCGCACAGATGATAGCTCCCTATCTGGTCTTCAGTAGAGATGAGTCACTTCAGAGGCAGAAAAGGTTTTTGGTGACAATTTCTAATAATGTTTTTCTGTTAATGAAATTATTGGGCTTTGATTTTTTTTGAGGAAAGGCGTGGAACATTTCCGTGAATGTTGGGTAATGCATTGGCTGGAGTGTGTTGCAAGGCAGTAACATATCGAGCGGTTGAGGTAATGTCATAAATTGTACTGGAAAAGCTGGAATCAGTTTCTGTTCCTTAACTAAAAACAGAAAATCTTGCTCTTTCATTTGAATGAGTTTGCAATTCGTCTCACTCAGGGTTTTTTGAAGCCCTATTCATTTTAGTGGCTATACAATCTGTTTCACTGATTTTCTTCCAAACTCGCTGTTGGCAACGATTTAATAAATGCAAACCACAATTGTGTCAAGCAACGAATGTTGAGAAATACGGCCCCTCAGTTTGCAGCAACGTGTGGTGTCTAGGAGCATCTCGGTCCTGACATTTTGACCAGTTCTAGAATGATTTTCGTTCATCACACATTTTGTGAACAGTGAACGATCGTCCAGATTAACTGGTCATTCACTTCATGGCTGTTCGTGTGGCGTTGCAGGCACACTTACACTTAATAACCAACAACTTTGATGTGATAAGGTGCTGTAGAAATGCAAGTTCTTTCTCACACTTATTCAGACTTGTTACTCATTTATCTTCTGCAGTAGTTCATGTTTGCTGACATTACTGCAGACAGGATTCTGGAATACTTGTCTAGTACATTTCCATTTCCGACACCATTTATCTGTGTGGCCTCTGTGGGAGAGACTCAATTTAGTGTCAACTTGGGCTGTTCTGTGTAAGATTGTAGTGTTAATCCCCAACCATCACCTGGTGAGTTGAGACTGACCCTAAACTCCTTTTAACCTTGTAGTCATCAGAGAGACCTAAGAGAAACGATTTCAGCCTATCCGTCTGGGTTGGATTAAAAATGAGGTTCCAGAGGTCAAGGGCTGGAGGTCTCTCTCTAATATATATTTCAGATTTGAACACTATTGGATAGTTAACCCTTTGTAGGTTGTTTCTACGCCCAAAATAACCTTCTGAACTTTGCTGCTTTGTAAAAGAGAAAGGTACTAATGGGGAGGATAAAGAAATGCTTTGCAATGTCCCTTCCCCCTTTTCCAATGCACAGTTGACTTGTTTGCTCTTGTTGACATAATGTACAAAGCAGTTTGTAGACTCTGCCTGGGTGTTGTTGCTGCTCCTGTCTGACCCACCAGGAAGCGAGCTTGAGTGACTACAGATTCCTGAGCTGCTCAGACCATTTTGAAAAGCTCCATTTGACGGCCCTGAACCATTGAGAAAGATGCAGTGGCCTTTTAACCTTGTCATCTTTTTGACACAGAGTAGCAGCGAGTGTTAACTACGGCTTTAAATGGGTTAAAAGGAGAGTGATCTTGGTAGATTTCGTTTGCACAGTGTAAACAGTATGATGGAAATGTACAAACAGGTGTGTTAAAGTGAAGATGTTATTGTCAGGCTGGCTTTGAACCTGAACCTGAACCTTCACGGGGTGTTGAATTACACAGGGTGTCCATTTTGTTTCTATTTTAGGAAAGGGGACCAACAGAAATAATCAGAGTATCAATATTAGGTTACCATTCCACACCATAAGTGTTTCAGCTCCAGACCCTGAGTTAAATGTTCGAAAAGGAAATCTGATGTCAACAAGGAGACGCTTGAAAGTTGATGTGTTCCTGCAGCTTTCCAGTTCACATGTTTGGTCAGTGATCCCTATGACTATGCCACCGCCAGAGCATTGCTCCAAGGTTAGAATCCAGAAATGGCCTGAGAGAGGCATCTGGCTTAGGGATTGTTTTAGTTCTTGTGTATTTATCTCCTCTAGCTTCCCATCTTGGGGACTCTTAATGAGACTTTTCTATTTTGCACTCAACCGCTGGGAACCGGGATTCTGAGCATGTGATGCTCACATTTTCCTTTTAATTAATGCACCACTGACACAATGTTTGTGTTGAACTGTTTCAAATTGGTGGGGGAATATTGCGCTTAAATTGAACCTTCTAAGCAAGGAAGGTCTCTTCTCTGTGCCTCTTTATGCTGAGTTAGCTAATGTCTAACGTTGTGCTCCACTACTGTCAAGCACTCTGGGATGCTATCTTGCGTGAGGGGCACTATATAAATGCAAGTTGTTGTTGTTGTCTTGAGCAGGGGTAGGGATACTACTGATGGCTGAGGGTCCTGGGTTTGGGAGGGGAACAGCAGCTACTATAGCTCCACTACTGCACCAACTTTCAAATACCTACCACCTCAGCTCACAGCTGAGAGAGGTATCCAAGGGTACCTTGTACCAGAGGAAACATATCCAAGCAAAGAGCGAGTGCTGTGTGGGGAGGGCCGGGATGAAAAAGGCTTGTATTTTAACTCAAATTACCTCCAGTTTCTGAGAAATTTCAGGCTTCCTAAGATAGTTTTACTTTAACGTTTTCAGCCCATTAGTCTTCCGTAATCTATGGATTGATCTGAGTGCTTAATGCATACAGTCGAAATGATTGCTGATGTGATTTTTTGGTTGTCAGATGGTGAAAACTTATCTCTCACTGAGTTACTCTGATCACCTGGGCAACAAGATTGTAATCCATTGATGGCAGACTAACGGTTAATAGATGGCCTGTCATGACATGGATTAATATGTTTCTTATTGAACCTGAGTATATCTGAATCTGTGCTGCTAATCCTCTATGCTGGCAGATGGCTAAGGGGGGGAAGCAAATTTCTGGGGAATGTGTTCTTTGTGTTTTCTAAGAATTTTATTGTTTTAAAAAAAACTGAAACAAAAATGATCAAAACAAACCAATATTATTCGCAGTACAAGCATTAGTGGTTTGCATAATCCTCTCTGTTTATTAATAGTTACTTCATGGGCAGTAAATGTCTGTCTCACATCTGTTGCACATTTGTTGGGCCTTATTAAAACCAGCATTTTTAAAAGTGCCAAGTGTTTTGTCACGGAGATGCACAAGTAAGGAGACAACACATGATCAGTTTAAAAGCACACGTTCATCTTTCTCGTACAGGTCCATCAAAATCAGCTCAACTTTCTGAACTTAAGGGTCTTTTGTTATTTTTTTTGAGGGCGGGAAGGAATTGCTTCCAGTGTCCCCATCATCTACTCTGTAGCTGCTAGATGGCCCAGTTCCTGGACAAAGTTCTCTGTACTCTGCCCGTAAATACGCCTCAATTTTATCTTCAAGTTCCAGCGTTCCAAATGTTTTCATTCTCCTGGGACAAGGCTATCCTTGTGACCTATTTCTCCAGGTACATTTTACAGGTTTAGTGTTAATATGTAGGCAGTTTGTGAGTGCAACCATAAAGAGCTGGGTTAAAGCTGTCCAGACTCCATTAAACTGGCAGAAATAGGCACTCTCTGCCCGTTGTTCATGGCTGGGTTTGGCCCTCGTATGAAGACATAATGTTAGTACTCACCCAGCCCCTGTAGTAAAATAGTGTCTCTAGGTTTTGTGTATTTAGTTTGTCACCCAGCCCCCCGGCCGGAAGTCAGCCTCTGAGTTGGTTGGTGGGCAGCCTGCTCTCAAATCTCTGACCTGGCCTCACACTCAGCATAAGAAGAAGAACATCCAACTACTCTCCTGTTTCTTTTATGAACAATAGCTATTTCAGAAACTGCACCTGGTTTGCAGAAAGGGAGTTTCGCTTTTAATCTGCGTGACGCACCTCTTAGAAGGACCTAAATTGTGGGAAAGGCATTTGAAAATATTCTTGGGTAATGCTTGATGTGCTGTAGGCTGTGATGTGGTTTAACTACAGCACTCTTCCCGTAAGTTGCAATGTTTTGGTTTAATTAATTCATCTTAAAAGTCCCAGTCTTTTAAAAGTAATTCTCCACCCACACTGACACAGCCACAGTGCTGAATTGTACTGTGATTACTTGAGGTGGTGAGAAAGACCAAAGGAGGAGGAGGAACTTCTAACCATTGGATCCACTGTGTAATTGAGCTACAGCTGACAGCTTTAGAGATTTAAGAATATAGTACATGTGTTTTGAGTGACAAATTCACAGTAATCAGTTGAAATCTGCTGTTTATCAAATTAATTGTTGAGTTGCTGCTGGAAGAAATGTTTTTAGTGTACACAATATTAATACCTGCATAATACACTGATAGGTAATGTCCTGTGCCTCACCCTTTCTGTCCCTCATGAATGTGTCCCGCATTGATAGCTTGTCTTCTGTTGTGGGAGATCTGAACCAGCATGATGAAACAAGGTTTCTGAGTTTGTATGTAAAGGTAGCAGGGTGGGGCTTGTTACCAAAACACTCAGCCTCTGGGTTCAGGCGATTTTGGACGTTGGTAATGGAAGCTTTTCCGTTGTCTTCTGAGCTGACCAAGTTACCAATCGTAACTTTATAAGCACTTGCAGTCAGTCATGTTTCACACACTTAAATGGTGTGTTTTCTCTACATTTCCTGTGCAAAGCGCATCCTTTGCAAGTAGTTTTCTTCCATTTTGGTGTCACGTGAGATCACCTGGACTATGGGCAGAGGAGACGCTGGAAGTTGCATGGGCAGATTTCCTGAGTGTCAGCCTGGTTCAGTTGGGAGGTAGCACTCTTGCTTCTAAGTCAGAAGGTTGTGAATTTAAACTAGACATTGAGACTTGGAACTCATTTTGTCTAAGATGACGTTCCAATGCAGTGTTGGTTGGGGGTAGTTGGAGCACCATTAGGCTCCATGGAGGTGTTGTTCTTTAGATGGAAGGTTAAATTGAGGCCTTATGTGCTGGTTCAGGTGGACGGTAAGATCCCATGGTACTATTCGAAAAGGGAAGGGAGTTTCTTGCAGTGTCCAAGCTGCTTGTGACCTTCTCGCATTAGTTACTGTACTAGGCACCCTTCTTTGAATCGGGATGAACTGCTTTGCTTTAGTATAAAGAGAACAGTGGGTCCACATGATGAAATGATTGAACCATCTACCCATGGGTGGGGGGAATGATAACAACAAATGGGAAGTGGAAATAACTTTTTATTGATTTGCGTATCATTTTCTATATACAACAAAGTATGTGTAGCATTCCCCTATCACTTGACTACAGTTTACTTTTAGACCCTCTTAAAACAAAGTTACTCTCAGAATCTTCTTAAAGCTACACTTGTAAATATCAGGGGTGATGTACAGGTTAGTGATGCTGTAGGAATGCCTATTAATACTGTAAATCACTGATTGTAATGTGAAAGTGGTTCTGTTTTTTGGACAGCGGGTACAGCAGAACAGTGGACGCAGCGAATGGGTTTTAAGGGCTGGCACGCACAGACTGCATGTGATTATAAATAGATTGTTCGTTCTGGTGCTGTTGTTTGTGGGAAGTCAATCTGGTGGTTTGGTAATTGGTTATGCTACTTAATAGTTTCAGTGCATGCCCTCTGCACCCTCCCTTTTTCCTATTTGATGGTACTGTGAAGTACTATTCTGTGAAGCGCTTTGGGACGTCTAGAAGACGTGAAAAGCGCTATATCAAATGCAAGGATGATGATTATTATTATTACTGTAAAAGGTTGGATGATAGTAACAATAGGCATTTGAGTCTGATCTGCCATTTTATTAGTTCGTGGCAGATTTATTATTATTATTATAAAATTAGTACCATTTATTTTGCAGGAATGCAGATAAAGTATCCAAATACATAGCTTGATTTCATCACTCTACGGTTCCTGAGATTTGGCAACTCTTTCCTCTGGTCTTGTTTTCATATAAAGTGTCAAAACAGTTTGTTAATTTGAAACAAATTTTATCATTAAAGTGGTTGAAATCTGTGTGTGCATTCTTTGAATAATATTATCCCAAAAAACACCCTTTACACCTGTTAATGGCTATTTATTGTGTAAAAACATTTACTGTTCCATTGCCAACCATATCTTACAAATATGAGGATTAAACTTTGCTTTTGGATCTATCGCTCACAGTTTATAAGAAAATTACGCATTATCTAAGATTGTCCTCTTCCACCAGCATCTGGCAGAAAGCAATTACATGATGCTCCAGTAAACTCCCACTGATAGAGAGAGACAACATTTAGTTTTCTAGTTTCTCTCTCCTGGATTCTCTGACCCCCCACAGATTAGTTTGCGTGCAGCCACGATTCATATGGAGTTATGATCTTACCATGTGCCTGCATGCACTATTACAAACTGGAGGGGAATGAGTGTTATGATTAACGGACTTATATTGAAGGCTCAGGTCAGGTGGGATTGGAGTGTCTGAACAAGTAATTTCCCTGAAAGGATAATGTCACAGATTGTCCTCAATTTATTGCCTTGCCTGAGGGAGATAAGCAACTAGAGGAAAAATGTCCAAGAGGAGACCTTTTTCACTGGCCCCTGACAGTAATCGCCTGGGTAATAATATCCAGCGTGAGCTTGCTTTGAACATGCTACATATCTTCCATAGATTTTAATCTCTGCCCTCGCTGCCTGCCTATAAATTATTACATGGCTCTTGTCAACAGCATTTAACAGTGATCCAGCTGCCTATCTGTGAATGAGAAGCTCACAGTGTTAACCTGATCTCCTCACCACCCCAAAAATGCTGTAAATGGAAAACTGCGGCTAGTGAACTGAACGTGAAGTAAAGAGTCCCGAAAAGCAAAATTCAGTTAGTGCTTGTGAAGTTCACTTGTTGGCGCACTTTATGGCAACAACAACAATTGGTGGGATTTGGAACAGAAGCTTCAGGTACTATAATTCGGAAACAAAATTCACACTCACATTAATCCAAACATCTCAAATGTGTATCAGTTGTTTTTCCAAATTCATTCAGTGAGAGGAGTGTGTTTGTATTGTTTCTGCCGGGTGTCCCTGCATTGTGCTGACTAAACAATTTTCTTATTAGCTACCATTTGTATAACTTTTTTTTGATTCTCATCAAAATCAAAGCAGTAAATTGCAAACTGTATAACAAATTCATTCTATTGTGGTACTAAATGTGTGCACAATTACTTTGCAGCATTTCAAATCTATTTATATTGGGTTTGCATTTAATCTGTGGTTGATTATCGTGTAACAGCACACCCAACATATAAGTGTTTAACCTGGCCCAGACATAAGCGGGGATCAATTTGATCCCTTCAATCAAAACATCCCCTCCCCTCCCACCCAATAGTTTTAAAGTGGAGCTTTAAGCTGCATCGCCAGGCACGATGACAGGCTGTGTGAAGTTATGATCAACACCAGCTGAATAGTTTGAGCAAATTTCAGTCTTTAATGTTGAAAGCCATGGACAATGCCAGGTGATTTAATGCCCTGTTGATATGGTTTGTGGGGAATCAGTCTAAATATTCAACCAATTTGCTGAGGAAAGCAGTCCGAATAGGGCTTCCGATCTTATGAGGATCATGCCCTTTGCTTTATGGTGGCTATTCACCTCTTCTAAGAGATTCATTCAGTGTGGGAGAATCCACGAGTGGGCAGATTATCATGGTTTGTGGGAAGGAGTGGGTTTGATGGCCAGAATGCTCTTTTCTTGTTCCAGGTTTATCAATTTAAATTCAAAATTGACTAAATTCTGATTTTTTTCAATATAAAGAAATGACGGGAACTCACCCATGAGTTTTCTTCACAGCACTCATATTTGATAATGTTGTCAGAAACCACTTTTTTGACCCTCTTGTATTCTAATGCTATTTTCTTGACTGCCATCATGTTTGACCTCTTTTCCTCCTAATTCGGAATGCTCTCGAAAACCACCTGCATCAACACAACTTTCCATCTGGATTTCTGAGAGTATTGTTCCCTGTTCCAGTTACACATTGTCCTCTTGGTTTCTTTGTTATCCTCCTTTGTAGTGGTTTTTGCTTTGTTGGATTTCCTGCACAATTTGTGCAGTTGGCAACTTTTCTCTTTGTGATCTAAGGTCTTGAAGTTTTTTTTTTGTTTCCGTGGCACCGTCTTACTCTTTGTTTTATCCTGACCAGCTTGTGTTCATGGCGTTTCTGGCTGTCTTTATTTCTGTACATACGTTAATCAGAGTAAAACTTTCTTTTTCCTTCCGTGCTTTTAAACCTATCTGCAACAGTGTGTCACCTCGGTAATATAAAAATCTGATGACATTTCTGCAAAACTATCGTAATAACAAGTGGCTGAAGCTCAGTCGCTTCCATGATTCGCGTGGAAAGCAGGATTTCCATTTACAGCACATTCCACCTCCTTTGATTTGGATCACCCCCATAGAATTCACAGTGAACCCCTTATACCTGACTTTTAGTCCAGCAATCTGGCCTGAATCTGAATCTAAACTCATGTGCTTCACGTTCAACACAAGAATCCAAACTAACATCATAAGAGACTTGCTCTCATCAGATTCGGGGTCATTCACAAATGACTGCCTGCCATTTTAAGCACATAAGCACTAACTGAATATCCTTCCAGGAATGAATCATTCACAGTTTCTTTTCTATTTATCCATCTAATCTATTTATTATAATATAATAATAATATAAATATTTATATAGCATCTTTCACTTCAGGAGAACATCACAAAGTGCTTCACACACAAACAGATATCTATCTATTCTCGTCTCTTGTCAGAATTTCAAGCTCCTGGTCAGCAGTTTTTTTTTATTTTATCACGTGTTCAGATTGTTGATGTCTTGAGTCCCACGTAGTGCCTGTGACTATTGACTAGAGAGGCAAGTTTCCAGTCCTCAGCTAAAGTTAGTCTATAAACTGGAGAATTGATTTGGAAAGGCACGTGTGAACTCGCCTTTCACGTTTCCTTTTCCGGCAGAAGCTCCCAGCCTGCCTGTCTGCCTCCCCCAGCATTCTCCATGAGATCAAGAAGACACCTTGAAGCCGGTGATCACATTCGTTAGCACTCTGAGGTGCAGGGGGCTGCAGCACTTAGCAGGCAACCTGTTATCTTAAAAGAACATTTCCTTCAGCTTTGGATTTGGAAATGTTTTGAAAGATTACCTGCTCTAGTTGCACTGGACCTGCACATTTGCACTGGCATGATGCTTCTGGGCAAAAGTTATAAATCTGAAGTGCATTCAAGTTCCAAAATGTCACCTCTGGCCCAGAGGTGATCAGATAAGAGACGACAAGCTAACAGCGCCGTTCGAGAGTTCAAAGCAGATCAGAGCCGGAGGCACCAGATAACAAGAAGCCCATATACATAGAAATCTGTTTATAAGCCAGGAAATTAAAGACATCAAACAGATTTTGATTTCTCTTTTAAAGCAAATACGTGCAAGACAGACATTACTGGAATTAGTATCTAGAGGATGATATTAAGAGCTGCCTTAAAAAATAGCAAATTCTATTAATTACCAGTAGTGTGAAGAAGACACTAATGGCAGTTAGCAGAATTTGCTTACACACCATGTGATGGGCTGGAATATTAAATTGCCCAAATGTTTGCTGAGAAGTAATCAATCTAGGTGATTGATTACTCTCTTGTCAGAGAGAAAAAGGAATTGTATCATATTGTAGGTCTTTGTAGATTAGAGCATTCCCTTGTCAAACAGTATGGTTCTATTATAATAATCTTTGCATTGTTATAGCGACTAATCAGGTCGTCGACACGTCTCAAAGCACTTCATGTGATATTCTGTGTATTTTGTGGGCACAGCAATGTCCCACAAACAGCCATGGAGTGAGTGACCAATTTTATTTGGGAAATTGTTGGCCAGGACACTAGGAGAGAGCAACACTCTTCTCTTCGATAATGCGCCTGGGTCACCCATCAAAGATCTGTCATTAATATGTGTTGGGGAATCACTTGTTATGAGAAGATCTGCCATCTTTTTCTTCTGTCGACTCTCTCTGTCCCCATTTATTCCAAGTTTCCAGCATCCACAGTTTTGTGTTTGATCTCCAACAGTGTGTGCAAGGTGCTTAACCAACTGTTCCGTGTCTTGTTTGTTTCCTTTGGTTCTCTCCACAATCAGCATAATACATAAATTTTTTATGCCCAGGTCCCTCGGGCATCAACTGCTCTATTTGAGTCGCTGCAGTTATTAGGAGTTTCTCAGCAAAAAGAAGTAAATGTGTTTTGTAAATTTGTGATCCTTTTATTTACATCAACAGACACTCTTGGATCTCTTTTTTAACTGTTAAAAGCTGGAAACAAAAAAAAAAGCACTTCCCTGTCCGCACTGGCCTTATAGATGGCTTGCTGAGGGTCGGTGCAAGCCATTTTCTGAACACATGTTTGGTACGACACTTAATGTACACAAGGAAAAGGAATCCTAATTGGGAGGGGAAGGTTTGTAAAGCATTCCAGTATATGCTTTTGTTTTTGAAATTCTTTACTCCAGATTAGAACCATTTGTAGATTTGCTGGTCCGCGTTTCATCGTGTCTGGAGGCTATAAGTGGTCACATATATTTCAACTACAAGTTCCAGATCTCGCACAAGCGAACCCAGATGGGTGTCGCTTGGCATAGCTGATAGCACGTTCACCTCTCTTTCAGAAGGTTGTGAGCTGAAACCCATGCCAGGACTTCAGCTCATAGTCTAAGGTGTTGCTTCAGTGCAGTGCTGGGAGTGTGCTGCATTGATTTAGGTGACCTGTTCTATAAAATTGAAGGTGGTAGATGAATATTTCCCTGAAGAAAAAAAGTGCATTGGACTGATCTGACTAACTAAATGAGACCAAATTCGAACCTGATCACAAATTTTAAAATGTATATTTTAAATAGAGGGTACCGATTCATCCCTATATTTTTGGATAAATGCATATAGATTTAGACGAGGATATGCTAAACCGGCTCCTGTCTGCTTTTTCGATTGTTCAGATGAAATGTTAAAGATCCCACAGCGTAGTTTGGAAGAAAAGAATTCTCTTGTGTCTTGCTGCGATATTCCTCCCTCATCCAAAATTCACCAAGACACAGGTTAATTAGTTGTGCATCTCATTTCTGTTTGTGGGATTTGGTTGGGGCAGATTAACTGTCACCTCCGTCGGCAAAACAGTTTCTGTACTTCAAAGTAACTCACAATGTGAATTGCATTTGAGACGTCTCGGTGTGAATTCAAATGCAAGTGTTAAATGGTTTGTGTGTTTTTCAACATTGTACATCTAAAGGCATAATTGCGACATCCATTTTTTAATGAGTACGCTTGTCGAAACTAAAATTGATGGTATGTGTTGATAAAGAAATTCCTTAGCTCAAAGTAAACATTCTTTTTCATTTATAAATGGGGGAAAAAATCAGACATAGTTACATTTAATGTTATCGTTTTAGATTGAGATGAAGTCAAAGATGGTGGAAGCAAAATTTCATGAAGAGAAGCTCAAACTGCAGCAAAAGCATGACACGGATGTGCAAAAGGTAAGGCTTGATATCAGTCCTGTTTTCTCCCAAAGTGTTCAGCTGCTTCGATAACATCTCTACTGTACGTGTGCCTTATCACGTTGTCAACTTGTCTTATAGCACTTCAGAGGATTTTATTGTGAAGTGTAATGATTGTACATGAATGCAACAGCCGATTTGTGCCTGCAACGTCATGCAAAACACAATATCCCACAAACAGCCATGAAGAGAAGGACCAATTTTTAAGTGGAGGATAGTTGGCCAGGAAACTCTCCTCTCTTTTCAAATAGTACCATGCCATGGAATTTTTAATGACCACGTGACCAGGCAGATAGGACCTTGATTTAACATGTCATCCAATGGATTGCACCTCCGACTAGCAGCACTCCCCCAGCATTGCACCGTAGTGTCAGCCGAGACCATGAGCTCATTCATCTTCCCAACGTGGGGTTTGAACCCACATACATCTGATTCCAAAGCGAGCGTGCTACCGACTGCGCCAGGCTGACAATCATATTATTACTTAAGATCGTGCACTGATAGGCAATGAGCTTCTTTGCTGGGTTGTGAATGCCAAGTTTCATATCACATCCATGGTCTTTGTGATTGGAACCCTGACCTGCACATGACTTGTTTGTGGATTATCGGATTTTTTCTTGATTCGCTGTGTAACCTTGAAACCGACCCAAACCGAGGAGAACTGGGCCGCTTTTTGATGTGGTTAAGTCATGTTTTCTGAATTTCCTGCAAGAAAAGAAAAGTCACGACCACGTTCATTAAAGAGACAAAACTTCAGTAGCTTGCAGGATACAGCTGTTGTTAGTCACGTAACCTAATAAGTCATAAGTGATGTTTGTTGGTATTGAATAAAACTGGGTCATCTTGTTATAATTACACCGTACGTCCAGCGTACAATAGGCAGGTCATGCACAAGATCTGCTGGCATTATTTTTCACCCCTCTTCTACTTTTCCCACTCTCTTGCTTCTGCATAGTCAGAACTTCATACTCATTTTATCCCATTGGAATACAGTCAATGATGAATACAGTCAATGTTCCCCTGGGTTTGCCTGTATAAAAGCCATTTTATTCTGATCAGAAGGTTGCAGGTTTGATGAGCTGAATTAGCTGATATCAGTCAGGGCAGCATGTAGGGCTATAATTGGGCACAGTGATCCTGGGGTAGGGAGGGGAAACTGGCCATGGTTCCTGCTCCTGAGCACTATCTTGATACCTGTGGGTTGGTGGACATCCAAGGACAAATTCAGGCTCGACTCTGATGCCCCCGAATGGCCAGATTTGACATTTGAAAAGGAGTCAAATACATTGTACGGAGGAAGGGAGAAGTGGGGGAAAGAAGAAGAGACTCCTTCCTTTCTCAGTTACTTATCTTTTTAATTTGATATTCATCTTCATTCGTTTTGAAGATCACCGTGAAACATAGTTAAGGATGGCCACACTCCTGTGCGTGAGGAAGCCTGTCATTGACAACAACAACTTGCATTTATATAGCACCGCTCATGCAGGGTAGCGTCTCAGAGCGTTTGTGACAAGCAGCAACCCCAAGCAGGGAGTGAATATTCTGTGTTTGGTTAAGAAAAAAAGGAGGAAAACAAGAAAATGGCATTGTTTAGTTTAATTCATGTGTTTTAAATAACCTCTGACGCCAGGACTACTAAGCACTTGCTTTGTTAAAATAATAGCTTTCTGTAAAACCACATTAGAAAGCGGCAAATGATTCCGCGCAGGACTAATGGCCGTGGTAAATTGGTCTAATTTTGAAGAGTCTGGGGAAGAGTGATAAGGATACAAAATGCTAAATAAAACTGGTGGATTAGCAGGGAGATGATTTTGTCTTCACTGAAACATAAATATTAAATGCGGGCTTCATCTGTATCTGCTCGTGCTGGTTAAAAGCCCCAGTGTGACCTGACCTGCCTTTGTAATTCAGTAAGACAAAGATCCAAAGGAATGGTGGGGTGATTTAGTCCTGAGGCCTCCTCTGTGGGTCTTGCAGCTTCAGATGCTGGAAGTTGCCGAATGTTAGACTACTGCAGTCATTTTTAATTCAAACACTATCAGCAGACAGGAAGTCCCTCTGCTGGAGGGACCGTCTTATCCTTACATCAAAGAGTTCAGTCTCAGATGCTAGTATTTGCTCAGGTGCATCTTACACATTGACATTGTGTGATTGTATCTGCCATCAATGATGGTCCAAAGTGTGTGGCCCGATGAGAGCAAAGACAAAACTCCCACCCTCTGCTGGCTGGGCTTTGACGTGCAGCTTCTCATTTATATTGAGTTGAGCTTTCTATGCCACTGCCCGGCGAGTGTAATGCCTCGGACAGATGCATTTGATGAAAGACTCCTTTCAGTTTTGCCGATGCAAAGGACAGGTGAAGTGCACTTGATGTTCACTCAACTGTTTAAAAGGCCGCCCCTGTTAGAACAGGTCGTGGTGCACCTACACACAAATCACACAAATGCATAGCTTCCAGAATCTTCTGTCTTTTGATGGGAACAGCAGGGACCTGTGTGTGTGTGCGCGGTAGAAACTAGCTGGTAGGTCAACAAGAACAAACACTTGCATTTATAACAAAAAGCCACAAATTGAAGATAATCACAAATAGATGTAAAGGGGAGTAGAAAAATGTTCTCTTTTGTGCTGGGAAGATTCAATAAACAGCCATGAGTGGAACGATCAATTCATCTGAAGAGTTGATCCAGAGTTTGTTTCCTGCAGTCCTAATTAATACCTGAGACAAGCTGCAACAAGAAAAGATCATTCAGCCCATCAGGCCTGTTCTTTATAGCTGATAATTTTAAATAATTTGTTTTGATCTCCAATATCAACACTTTAGTTGGAGAACCATTCCTATCAAGTGTCACTGAGCAACCAGGAAGGGCTTGGCAACCAGGTGATGGGTTTTAGTTGTCAGTGAAGTAGATTTAAGATCTGACCTTACTCCATTGATCTCAGATGCTTTCCTTCCTCACTTGAGTTGGTTGAATTATTGACCATCTTCTGATACCTTATATAATCTGAAATCCTTTCAGCTCTGGATGCAAAAACCAACATTCTGCAAGTTAAATAAATTGCACTTTATCCCTAAACCTCTTTTTGTTGCCTCTATCCCTGTTAAGTTGCAAGATTGGTTCTGGTACAGGAATAGCACTGTGTTCCTTAACGTGTTAAATCATTCGTTGCCCAAATGTCATATTGCATTATTTATATTCAAAATGTTCTGTTTGACGTGGTAAGCAGCTGTTAGATATTATGATTATAAATTATTATCCAACCTAACTTAAGTCCCAATCTATATTTATTTTTCACTCGGAGCTATCTTTTGATTCCCTCTTCTCCTCTCTTCCCCTGCCCCCCACCCCCCCCCCCCCAATATAACGCTCGGCAAATCCTTGCTTTATTCGGAAATAAATTATGTTCGGCTGTTAATTGCATTGCAGTTCTGAGCAGCCTTTGATTTTTTTTTCTTTTGAACTGTAGAAGTTATCAGTATGCATTTGTATGTGACTAGTCAAAGCATTTGCAGTGCATCAAGTTGATTCTTATCAATAAGAACTATGAGTAATATAATTTGTTCACTCTTTGAGGAATGTAGCGGTATTTCAGAAGGAATTTGGGAATTGTACCCTTTTATACCCACTAAACTGTCGGTATGATCTTTTTATTTTAATTCTACAAATAGTATTTTTGAGAATATTTGATTTTTCTCTCCTCCACACGCCTTTTCATTTTCTCACCAGGCACAACAGTAAGGGAGTGAAGGTACATGTAGCTGCTCTATTACTCCCCTCAGTGTTACTCCCTGTTGACAGTATCCCCTCCAGAACTGTAGTCCAATCTTAAAGATTCAATCAATTCTGAGCTACTAAAGATTAGCATTTGTGGTAGGTGGGGCTGGGTTTGTGGTATGGAGTTTGGTGAGGG
The DNA here is from genome assembly GCF_018977255.1 of Callorhinchus milii. NCBI lineage: Eukaryota > Metazoa > Chordata > Chondrichthyes > Chimaeriformes > Callorhinchidae > Callorhinchus > Callorhinchus milii. The sequence goes on along the minus strand of NW_024704761.1, from coordinate 2,558,131 downwards.
TGTGCAGTGTGGGGCTGAGTGTGTGGTGTGGGATCCAGTGTGGTGGGGGTCTGGTGTGGTGTAGAGTTGGGTTGTGTGGCATGGCAGTGTTTTGTGGCTGATGTATCACTTTGAAAATGCAGCATTTGTGCACCGCTCCAGCCTCGGGATTTGGAAGCTTTTGAAAGTTCTGATTTTGAATAGTTGTCTCTGAAGAATTGAATCTGGATAGTGAAATTCCCATCAAATCCTGCCGTTTCCAGGAGCATTCAGCTAACTGCCAAATCTAAGGTTCGAGTTAATTTCAGTACATTCGCATTGCCCTGGCCTTACTTTTGAAGCATTTCTAAATAACGTCAGTGCTCTTTCCATGAGGGATTTTATATTGTTTATCACATTGGTGGAGTTTAGCTAGCTGGAGATTTAATACAGAAGTGGATATCATTGCATGGTGTTCTGTCTCTGGGCATGAGAGCCCCTCTTGAACCCGACCCTGTGTGCCACATTTTCTGTGCTTCTTCCAGATTCTGGAACGGAAGAACAATGAGATCGAGGAACTGAAGGCATTGTGTAGGAGCAAGCAGAAGGAAGCAGAGGAGATGAACAAGAACCTAGAAAGGAGAGGTGAAGAAACTAACACAGCGTTTCAGTCATTGATGCAATTTGCTCAGTGCAGCGGCCCCTGTACTGTTCTCACAGTGTGTGGCCTCCGAGCCTGAGAGAAGGGAGGATACTTCTAAATGGAGACTAATGGGTGGATGGGAGTGAGTGCAAAAAATAATCTCATCCAGGGGTACATATGATATCGTAAATCGTGGGAGCGGAGCTCAAGTTGTTTGTCATCTCTGAACAAGATGAGATTGTTTTATGCACTTTTCTTTGAGCAGACGTTTTGCAGTGTTGTTTTAGCTGTGCAAACGAATCTGACTCGTATTCTCAGCTTGGGCTGTTCTATCTTTAATTTAGCCGTACATGTCAAGCTGACATTGACCAGAGCTTGATTCAGCTGATGAATAGTGTCCTGACTGAAAGGTTTAAAGGTTGAGATAAACATCGCAAGGTTACTAGAATTTAATGGGAAATAACACTGTTCTTATCAGTATCAATTAGAGCTATTGTTTGTTTCATCTTCTTTGTGTTAGCCTACAGCAACAACTTGCATTTATATAGCGCCCTTCACACGTCTCTGAGTACTTATAAACCTACGTTCAAGATCACAAGAAGCCGTTTTCTCTCGTTGCAGAAATGAAAAAACCTTCTGCACTAATAATAACAATCCTTGCATTTGATACAGTGCCTTATCATGTCATTGAGACATCTCAAAGCATTTCACAGGATATACTGTAAAGTGGTGTATTTTGTGGGCAACACGCAGCAGCCAGTTGCGCACAACAATGTCCCACTAACAGCCGTAGAGTAAGTGACCAGTTTTATTTGGGGGATTGTTGGCCACAACACCACGAGAGAGAAACTCCCTTCTCTTTTTGAATAGTGCCACGGGATCTTTAACATCCATCTGAACAGGCAGATGGGGCCTCGGTTTAACATCCCAACTGAAGGATGCCACCTCGAACAATGCAATAGATCCCTAACACTGCAGTGGAGTAACAGTTTAAATAATGTGATTCCAAGTCCCACTTGTAGGGCTTGAACCCACAATCCAAGGCGAGTGTGCTACACAACGTGCCAGGCTGACATTCATGTTTGTTGTCATTCCTTTTTCATTGAGAAACGGGATGAGAACCTGTGCCCTTTAATCACAATTCTCTGTTGGTGTAAGTGACTAGTCACCACAATCTGTTCTGGAATCAGGAATTGGATCAAGCAGAAGATTCTTACTAGCGTTCTTTCCAATGCTTTCCTCTATTTCTTTCTCTATTATCTTTGTGACTTGACAGTTCAGAGCCTGGTCCGTGAATCACAGAGGATCCGAGAGAGCAAAGAGCAGCAGATCGCAGAGCTGAAGAAGATGGCTGAGCAGAGTGCCGACTGCTTAAAGAACGATTGGGAGAAAAAGGTACGACCTTCAAAGGCTGAGAGTTCGGACTCTTTCTTTATCTTGCTTGCCTTCATCCCAACGAGGCCAGTGCCTCACTCCCACAGCATGGGCTACTTTTTTTAAAATGACTTTGACCTCAATTCTGTTGACCAAAGTTACTGGCCTTGACTGGGAGGAACGTGAAGCTGGTGGATTTGGTGAAATACTGTATAACGAATACCTTGTGATCTCTGGGGTGATGGAATATCCATCTCACATGCTGAGCTTTCAGCCATTTAGTCATTTAATTGGAGACATACCACACAGGTTGAGTGTGAGTGTGATCTTCCAATACAGAGGTGAGCTGTGTTGTGTCTTTTCTATGCTGGATCCCAGAGTTTAAAGAGAGGTGCCAAGGGAACAAAGCGATGTCTGTTTGGGGAGAAGATTTTGCACGCCTCTCTGCTGATTGCAAATATTGTCTGAAATTTAGACACCTGACGAGGAACTGAAGAAGACTGAAAGCATTGAGTTGAAATGCTTTGGAAGAATTTCCAGGCAGACCTGAAGACAGGAGCAAGGCAGAAATTCATTTCATCAAGTATAATTGTCAGTGCAGCAAACAAGTGTCATTCAAAATATAATATACATAGCAACTTTCACACAGAATTAGATCAATGCAACATTTCATGGATAGCGGGTCCTGAAAACTCAATAGTAACATATTCCTAGACATTTGATGGGTATTCAGATGCGTTTCTGAAATAATCCTCGAGTGATCAAGTATACTTGCCAGGTTTACCTGTAATCAAGTCATTGATCTGGTAAAACACAACATCCAATATCTGCCATGTATAATCTTATCCAATTTGAGATAATTAGAATTGCTTTGTGCATTATAGGAATGTTACCTGGGGACAGCCACCAGATACAAGGAGGCAGGGAAAATGTTGGCTGTTGCCTGTGTCCAATGTTTTGAATGGTACATCCCATTATAAGCGCAGGTCAAAACGCTCACTTGTGTTAGTGAACAGCATCACAGAAAGGTAGCCTTGTTTCCCAATGCATGTAACAATGCAAATCCGTGACCGTCTGGAGAGAATTTCAACACTGAGGTTTTAAGTCAATTTGTCAGTAAAAGCTGTGGATGTTGATTTGTTATATTAATTTTTTAATCCAGTTGCACAACATTGTAGCAGATTTGGAGCAGGAGAAGTTTGAGCTGCAGAAGAAACACACGGGAAATATTCAAGAACTGCTGGAAGACACAAACTCACGCCTCGGCAAGATGGAGGCAGAGTACAGCGCTCAGACTAAAGCGACTGTAAGTGTTTACTGGTTCTAGAATGTCTCGGTGATCAAGTGTTTCCTGACAAAGCTACGGGCAGCAATCTGTTTGTGCATGCGCTACTGTGTTGTTTGCATTGGTGCTGCAAGCCACTGACAGCGCAGAAATAGAGCTAAAACCAGATCAAAAGACATGGAATTCGGAATCAGAAAGTCAGCTCAGCCCCAGAGACGGCCCCCTCTCTTTCCCAATATGGTCGCTAGTCGTCATTAGACATTGAATATTTCTTCTCAGCAAACCAGACTTTCAAGACATCAAAAAAAGGCATCACAATGCTGCTTATGATTTAATAATTAAACAAGTTAAAGGGCAAGCCGTGGCTTATGATAAAAGGATTCCGTCACTGAACATTAGGATGTGTGTCCAGACTGGCTTTCTTTTCCTTCAGAGAAGTGTCGAGAGCAAGGAGTTTGTCCTAGTGTCCCAGCCAATACTCCTCCCTCATCCGCATTCACCAAAAACAAACCGATTAATTGGTCATTCATCTCACTGCTCTCTGTGAGAAGTTGCTGGGGCAGATTAGCTGCTGCGTTACTCGACATCACAACATTTCAAAGTAACTCATTGTGTGAAGTGCTTTGAGACGTTCCGACGTGATTAGGAATCGGATCAAATGCAGGGATTATCACGAGCACAATAGCTTACCAACACTACAGGTGGGGCTCTGCCCTGCTGGATCCTCTTCTTTTTATTGTAGATACGTAATAATTTACTTTGTCGTTGACTGAATAGGCAGAACAACTCCAATGAACCTGATCTTAAACTATTGAGGGAAAAAAAGCAAATAATTGAGGGGTTTGGTTTGAAAGTCCGACAACCTGGGGTCTATGTCCTTATTAAGCAATATTGAAGCCGTACTGATCCTTTAATAATCTTTGCATTCATTGTTACCTTGGCTGCTGTTAACCTTTGACTGTGTCAGCCATGGTCAGATGAAAGTTTTCCATCAGGATATGGAGATAATTGCTGAGACAAAGCTGACTAACTGTATCCTGTTTCAGTGGCATCAAGCTTTTATTTACTGGGCTAGAAGGCAGAGGTCACCCCTTCCGTGCCTCCACCATCCAGCCTTCCATTCACTTTTTATTCTGTACTTTCAATTAGAATTCAGTAGTTATTGGAGAGTAGTTCTTACATTGGTAGCTAAGATTTGTCTTCGACTTGAATTTAAACTTAATGGCTTCTGTTAAAAGTGTTGTCTTCTTTGCTGGGGGTGGATAGTTGTAGCTATCTCTCTTCTCCCACCCCCAAAAAAAATCAAAAATATCAAAGAAGTTTATAGTCCAGTGAAAATAAGTGACTTTGGCATGAATTAAAGTGAAGCCATTTTCGTTGGTGGCCCTTGTGTAAAAATCACACCCTCATGTATGCTGGTCACAGAAAGTTGCATCAGGAGGTGACCCACCCAATCCATTTTCTACACTAGCCGTGTAGAAAATGTTGGTGGCCTTTCAGTTAGTGTAAACCGTGGATCCCAATTTAGTGGGGGTGCTAAAAATTGATCAAGAGCACACTCTCCCCTTGTTCATTTGTTCATTTGTTCATTTTCTTCTTCCCCTCATATTTGTTTTTTTTCTCTCTTTCACTCGGTCTGACTGTGTTTTCTCATTCTCTGGCTCGTGTTCTTTCTCTGGCTCAATCCAATTCTGGCTCTCCCTTTGTTGTGGTGCCGCAAAGTTTTGATGCTTTTGAAGCTGTGTTTGAATTGCATGACCCATGTCTGCAAACTCGCAGCTGCCTCTCATCCTCCTGGGCTTGTTTTTGAACAGCTGACAGCGGGACTGGCTATAATTTAACCAAACTCTGTGCAGTTTCTGACCAGCCGTTGAGGAGCTGATCAGACTGTGGAGAAAGGACTTGGTTGGACCGGTATTGCTAGATGAGATGCAAACAACTCTTCTATTTGCACCACGGAAACAATAATAATCCTTGCATTTGATATAGCACCTTATCGCGTCTTCGACACGTCTCAAAGCGCTTCACAGAATATTCTGTAAAGTGAATTGACTGTATATTTTGTGGGCAAAAAACGGCAGCCAATGTGCTTGAAACGAGTGGAGTGTTCAATAGACTGTAGTTATTGTATCTTTTGTGAGATGTGTGTATAAAACACGAGGCTGGGTTATCAGGAGGGGACTTTTCCTGGCACTATTGCAAGGTGGGAATGTCTATTGCCACAACACAAGAGATGCAGATAATTAAAACGGCAAATAGTCTATTGGATCTCATCCTACCAGAATATCTGCCTGATTGTCTTCCCATTACATTATGAAGCTGTTTATTAAAACAGTCCAGTTTCCTGGTGGCTGCACCTTACTTCTAGTTAATTACCTTCTGTAGAGAAATACTTCTGCGAAATTGGCCTTCACTTGTGTTCGCTTGTCCTCTGAAAGTGTTGTTTCTGGTTTTATTTTACCAATCCAATTTAGCATCTTTTAATAATAATAATCCTTGCATTTGATATAGCGCTTTTCACGTCTTCTAAACGTCCCAAAGCGCTTCACAGAATATACTGTAAAGTGAATTGACTGTATATTTGTGGGCGAACGCGGCAGCCAATTGCGCACAGCAATGTCCCACAAAACAGTCGTGGATTGAAAATGACCAATTTATTATTGTTTTTGGTTTTGGAGGGATTATTATCAGGCTGTGTGTGGAGTAAGGAAACTTGCCCAAGGTTTCGCCCTCTGCCTGGAATTGAACTCAGGTCTCTCACTTGCAAAGCGAGTGCTCTAACCACTGAGCTACAGGACTCCAACCCCCTCTCGTCAGCTCAGGTCCATCGTGGCCGTGCCGGTTGATTCAACTCCTCTTATGATCAATGGGCATGCAACAACAACTTGCATTTATATAGCGACCTTCAAGCGGGGTAGCGTCCCGGAGTGCTTAAATGCAGTGGTGTGCTGGCGATGCAGTGGTGGGCATGCAGCATTTGCTAGCAGTGGTGAACCTTGCACGGTGAGTTGTAAGAATTACAAGGATTCTGAACATAGTCCCTTTCTGGATTAGAACTTTGTTTAGTTGCCAGTCCATTATATATTTAAGCCTTGCATGATTCTAAAACATCTTTCTCCTGGATGACTGCAGCCTTCACCAAGAACAGCATCCGGAGCGATGCTCTCCAACTTTCTTTTCAAAAAATGGCCTGTTTGTTTAGATTGAAGGATCAAAATGCAACTTTGTGTATATTTCCTGCCATTTATCAAGTTCATAAATGCTGGTCCAGTGGAAGGAACTATTTATTTGTATGAACTAGACTGAATGATCGATGTCCAAAACAGCTTAAAGCAGGCAAATAGTTTGCACAACATCAATGGCTTCAGATGGTTTTATTAAAAACTGTTGTTGGGTTGCGTGCCAGAACCTCTGGGTACTTGTACGGAGCACAGTCATTGTGTACTCCGGTTGATGAGAAGTTTTGTTTTTGTGAAGAGCAGCACCTGTCGGTGGCTTTTGTCATCGGCTCCTTTTCATCCGAAATAAATGCGGGGTTTGAAGCTGTGTGTACAGCTGTCACTCTTACACTAATGAGTGATGGGATTTCTGAATCTCCCCCCATCCCCACACACTCCTTCCTCCCAATATCTTCCCCTTTGGGAGCATTGAGAGATTCACTCAATGACCTATCTACTGGGACGGAAGGAAAAGAACATACAGGAACTTCAGCACGAGAAGCAATGCATTTTCCAAATGCTTTTCTTCCTTACATTCATTAGAAGCATTTGGATCCATAATAAGCCATCAATGCATTTGATTTTTTTTGAAAAAAAAGCTTTCTGTGACTGCACGAAATGCGGATCTTTCACCAGGGCGCTCCTAAGTGTTATCAGTGTTGCTCTTGGCGCAAATGGAGTTTGCAGGCCTTTTTTGACGCACTGGTCACAGAGCTCAGTGACCAATCTGAATACGCTGGTGGTCAATCTGAAAGATGATGCTGTCATCACCAGCTGCTTCTGTTGATGGATTTTTCTCCCCAGTGTTTCTCCCTGTGGCTCGGGTTGGGGTATCGCGATTGTCTTATCTGCTGCCCAATCTCTGGTGTGCAGGATGTTTGATGACTGCTCTTAACCAGAAACAGGACAATAGACTCCAGCAACTGTGAGATCACAAGTGGCTTTGAAACCAAATAGCCCAGAGATGACTTCTTTGTAGCAAGATAGAACAGTCTAGTGTTTCAACAAGTAACTCTCTAATAGCAAATACTGCATCAGATAAAACATTTCAGCTGGATCACAGGCACGGAGCAAAAAAGGGTTGAGCATCACCTGTGGCCCTCTGCACATTCGGCCAAGATTATCTGTTTGTTTGTTTAGCTGGACTTTAGCTGTGACTTTTACCACAGTGTTTGTACTAATAGTAATCCCTGCATTTTACGTAGTGCCTTGTCACATCGTTCTGGCATCTCAAAGTTCTTCGCAGAATATATTGTAAAATGGATTCATTGTGTTTTTGTGCCGTATTTTGTGGGTGAAACGCGTCAGCCAATTTGCACGCAGCAGTGTCCCACAAACAGTTGTGGATTGAGTAATCACATTTTTTTGTTACAAATATTAAAGGGATCGTTTTCTCACCATCACTAACGTTCCCAAACTAAACAATTACAGAGAATTAGAATTAACTTTCATGTAATTTTTTTCTCTTCCTCTCTCTTCCCTGCCAAATGGTGAGTGAGTGCTGATATCTGGAGAGAAAGTGGTTGGGAGGAGCCCAGTTGTGGAAGAAAGCTGAATAAGCATCTTCAGGTCACTGCTGACACTGGCGCTAAAACTGACTTGTCTGGTTCCAATGCAAAGATGTTAATTCAATTTCCTCTTCATATGTGCTGCTTAGCAGCTTCCCGATAATGATATCAGTATCCATGGATTAAACAGATTCAATGGGAAAAGAAGCAGAAAAATGTATAAAGTTTATCCCCATGATGTTAAAAATAGTGAAAATGAGCATGTTGATCACTGGAACTTGATCTCTCACTTGAAGCAGTTTTCAAATGAATTTTAAATTTAGGCACATTTCTCAAAACCCTAACCTCGGTGTGTGATTTGGTGCTTTCTGTTACCATCTATCTATCCATCTATCCATCTATCCATCTATCCATCCATCCATCCATCCATCCATCCATCCATCCATCCATCCATCTATCTATCTTTTCTCCATGTCGTTATCCATCACATTGAATGGGAACACTGAGAATGTGGACAATCTATCCAGCTGGAGTAGGATTCAGCCACTGTGATAGCACGAAGGAAGCAATGGCAATACTGTACTGTGAAGTTTTATAAAGAAAGTGGGAAGAGTTTTAAAATGCAGTGCCCGGTGCTGGGGGTGGAATTTGTGCTATTGTCCAAAATCCAAAACCTTGTTGTCTGAATTGAAGCTTTATAGGCATGAGCCAACTATTTTGTCTTTCGATTCCTCTTAAACCAATAACATCAGTGTTGGGACCTTTACCCTGCTATTGCACAAGCTGGCGAACTCTCGCTTTCAGCCGTGAGCATTGTTGACATAAATTATTTGACCCAGAAAGATGTTATCCTGATTACTATAGCATAGGTGCAGGGGTGAATGAGTGTGGCTTAGTCACTAATCACCCCACCTCATGTGGGACGAGGACAGAGCAGTGCTTTGAATATCTTTAGAAGGCAGTCGTTAGGTGGAACTCAACTGGCCTTAAATATACCTCTCTTTTTCTTTTTCTCTCTTTTTCTTTCCCATTTTCTCTCTCTCTACTTTCCAGCACCTTGGGACATCCTCCCGACATGAAAGGTGCTTTACAAATGTAATTTTCTCTTAACTGTCCTCCCACCTTCCCTTTACCTTTTTCTCTCATGCTCTCTCGTCTTTCCTCTCTTGAAACTTACCCATGGCTGTGGTGGATAAAACACTACACCTAAGCTGGGTAATCTGCCTTTCTTCCTGATCAGAGAACAGCTATGCCATTTTGAAGGTCCCAGCAGCGATTATCCATGCTGCCTGGCCATTAAGATGAGCAAAGTTTTAGTTTATGAAAAGCAGATGTTTTCCGTCACATATTTTTCTCTGTAATGATTTTCTAACAAGTGTAATCCCGGTGTTTAAAAGACTTGTTTTTTCAGTTGTGATGTTTTGGGGCGTGATTGAAGACATTTCAGTTCATAGTTTAACAAACAATATATAAATGCAGCGATCCATGCAAACAGTGCATTTTAGTTATAATGATGCTTTATAATTAAATGGCAAAGTGAAAGGAGGAAAGTTGATTGAAGCCAAGCCTTTCCTAACATCGTTAGCAGATACAGGAGCTTGAGATGTAACTACTGAGCTGTGGCAGTGAAACTCATTATGAAATTATTGCACCCCCTCCTCCCATTAATAAACTTGTTAAAGCTTTACTACATACAATACTATATCTACCTGTCCTTAAATAATGTAACAAATGGTACGAAAAGACGCACAATTGTTTTGTTTACTTTCTGATTGTGAATATTGAGTACATTTTGTAGTGTTAAGTGTCCCCTGTGGAGTATTGGGAGATGTACAGAAAACCTATGTGTGACTGTAGTGGCCAGCAAAGGATGAAAGCACGGCAGGTCAGAGGGTTCCATTCAAACACCTGGCATTTATTTCAGTTTTAAAATGAAATTTGAGATTTTCCAAATGCAGAGAAGTCATTGCAAAAAGCCTGTGCCACTTGAGCTGTTTAGTGGACAGACTTGTGTATCTACTGTGTAAACAAACTCGGACATGGTGGGTTACCTGCTCCCTTGTCTCTGTAGAACCAGATGGTGAAGGAGTTGGAGACCCGTGTGCAGCAGCTGACTGTGGAGGCTGAGAGCAACATGCTGGTGCGGCAGAAACTGATGCAGGACAAGGGGGAGTTGGAGCAGCGCTGCCACAGGCTGTCCTCGGAGTTACAGGACGTCAAGTCAAGGTATAGAGTGACCACAGTAAAGGCCAGAACTGGTTTCCTCTCTGAGGCCAAGATAAACTAAGACAGTTTGAGTTTCGAGGGGGTGTACATCCAGAATCTGAGGTGCATGTGCCCCGGGCACATAGGGGAAAGAGGGAATCGTGTGTCTAGGGGAGGAGGGGAGGATTGAACAGTGGAGGTGGATGAATGCTCTGTAGTTTTTGCTGGGTTACCTCTGGGATCCCCAAGCAGGACTTTCTCTGGAAAATAATGTGTGGGGTGAGGACCACAAGAGGGAAGTTTTTGCCTTGTCTGGAGGAGCAGCTTTAATGGACCAAATTACCTTTTTCTTATCTTATAATTTGAACGGAGCTGTCATGAAATTGCCCCTCAGGTGCTGAGCGAGTTGGAAACTCTCGGGAGAAAGTTCCACTACAAATACACAGTTGCTGCCCTTCGCAGAAACTTGGGAAAGCACTTTAATATGTTCTCAACTTTGATAGGGGCTATATCAAATGCAAGGGTTATTGTTGTAATTTGGCTGTGTCCATGGACAATCACAGATTCTCCGATCATAATGGACGCTTCAAGTTCACTGGTGTCTTTAACTTTCTGAGTATAAACATCCCTTACAGGATGGAAAGTACACACGTTGGGTTAGAATTTGCATGTTTTTGTACAGTGCTCTGAGACATTATTACCCTATGTGAAGGATAGTATATTAAATGTAAGTTGGTGTATAAGTGTCAGTATTAAGAAAATACTTAAATTGAGACTGCGAATTGGTTGAAATTCTGCTAGATATTCTGTAATATTGCAATGTGGCCTGACGCAAAACAGTCTTAATTGGAACAGTATGAAGAACGTAAGAAATACAGTTTCATTTATACTTTAAATGAAAGTCCTACTAAATATGGTTCTGTTTTTTTGTACAATGCAAAAATGCAACAGCAATGGCCCAAGAGAAAAGATGCTGAGGCCTAAGGAGGATTTGCTCGGTTCAGGTTTTGATGGTTTATGGATTCTTCCTCTATGTTTGCTTCGTGGACAGTTACAACATGTCTAAACGGGCAACGTTCAATGTTTTAAAATGTTCTGCAGCGACAGAATAACGCACAACAAAGTACAGCGAATCTACTGGAGAAATGCGATGATATGTTTACACGTAAACATTTGCACCAGTGGGTAGCACATTATTTCCCCAAAATACATGTTTTAAAGCGTACATTTAAAGAAAAATGTAAATAGTGAAACTTCAGAGTCCAAAATAATGTAAATAAATTGCTTAAGAATGCACAGCAAACCCCCGACCAAAATGACTAGTTCTGACAAGCTGACAACATCTGACCTTTCGGTGACATCCACCATCAGTGCAATTGGATAGACCTTCTCCTGCTGGCAATGGTACACTGTCATTCCGAACAAGACCATAAAAACATTACCAGCAGATGGAATAATTACAATATACAGGGACTAAAATGGTTATTGATGATCGACTGCTCATTGTAACCCAATCACTGCTAATTATCTTATGGCGACCAACGACCCCCACAGTGTGGCGAACACTGTACCTCACCAACGCTGTTTTGTGTAATGATATCCTCTCTCTCTCTTCATGATAAACCCACACTGTGCTTGTTTTTCTACTTTCTCTTCCTCCCTCCTTCCCTCCCTCAGATACGGTGCTCTTCAGAAAGACAAGCAGCATGTGCTGCAGGAACACGAGCAGACCAGGAGACAATTGCAGAGCAAACGTGATTCGGAGGTGAACTACTTGAAGCAAGAACAGGCTCGGTCAGCAGCTAAGGTACATCACAACCAAGTAACCAGGCTCCTCAGCCCCTTCCACCCACCCACACACTCCCCTACCCGGTTTCTCCCCATATCTCCTTTATATGTTTCTTTATAAAATACTTCTTTAATTGCTTTTTCATGTACAGTCTTTCAGACTGACCTCTGGAGTTTTACTGCTAACCATAGTAAAAGATGAACCTTAAGATTGTGCGTTGCCCATGTGCACAAGATACACCAAGACACAGCAGATGATTGAGTGAGTGTGGGTGTGTGCAAGTGTGTGTGAATTGCAATGACAAGCATCCATTCAGTCATTACAATTGTGTGATTTATTTTAACACTAAGTATGGTGCTGTAATCCTTCAATTTGCTTTGTTACTTTCATGTGAAAGATTGCTTTTCAAACTGGTTTCTATTATTCCTCCCCCTCCCCCCCCCCACTACACACATAGGCGGCTGAAGTTATAGAAGATCTGGAACAGAATGTAATCCAATTTAAGAAAGAGATCCAGGAAAGTGAATATCAGAAACATCAGGAGCTGAGGGTGAGTACTGAGCAGGTGGGATGAGAGGCGGGGTGAACTGCTGAAATTCTGCTAGATATTCTGTAACACCTCAATTTGACACGTCCCACATGTTGTATACGATCAATACATAAATCAGAAACCACAGGGTAGTGAGTTTCAGTTAAATTTAACATTGTACTGATTAAGGGAGTTTCATTGGGAATGTCAACCAACAGTCCCCCAGATACAAAGTTGGTCATTCATTTCACAGCTATTTTGTGGGAAGTTGTTGTGCCTCAAATTGGTTGCCGCATATAAAACAAAATGGAATTTCAGGCCTCAGATATTTGTGTGTATGTGTGTGTGAGTGTGTGTGTGTGTGTGTATGTATGTATGTATCCTAATGCAGTTTCACTGGCAGCTAGAGACCCCTGCAGGAAAGTGTGTATAGATGTCGGGTAAGAAGAGGAATGGGCTTGACCTTGATGCTTCGTACAGTTGAACAGCCTCCAAACACTCACCATGTTCCAGCATTGAGGCAGCTCCTTCAGGAGATAAATTAGAAATAAACCACAGATCTGCTTATTGTTTGATTGAGAATTGCTGCACACAGTGAATGCCCCTGATTTTCTTTTTTCAGAATCAAGCAGGAAAATCAGAGCAGGAAAAGCTGCAACTGGAGCAACTGCATGGAAAGCAGGTAATGAAGTAAAGCTGTAAAGTCTATGTTGTGTCAGCCTTGCCGTCGTCTCCCATCAGCCACGTTGGAAGCATGCAGAAGCGTCAGATACAATACCCTGGTGGAAGGTTCGGTATCTTTCATATTTGTCAGTGAAAGGAAAGTTAAATGTGCATTTCTTTTCATGAAAACTGGAGCCTTTTAATTGAAACCCAGAGCATTATCTATTCTGTGACTCATGTGTCACAGTTTGTGTGTTTGTGTTACTGTGTGTATGTGTGTGTCACTGTGTGTATGTGTCTGCGTGTCTCAATGTTCCCGTCACAATGTGTGTGTTTGTATGTATGTGCGTCAATGTGTGTGGGTGTGTGTGCATGTGTGTCACATTGTGTGTGTTGTGTATCCTAATATAGTTACACATTTTATGTCTAACGTTGAATGAAATGTAATAAAACTAAATGTGGTTGTATAATGTCCTGTTGTAACCCACCAAATCAGGCAGACTGGCTTGTATAAGTGCAAGACACACCTGCTTTCTGCTGCTGGCCTGCTGTTTTCCGCCCCAATAAAGCTGTAGTGGACAATGGTGGTGGCCCAGGTTGGAGAACAGTAATTAGAGCAGCTGCAGGGAGCATTCTCCTCCGGGGAAGGGGAAATGATGGGCAGCGGTTCCTGCAAGGTGCTGGAAATGCCACCAGGCACGCAAGCACCTCTGATTTTCGGTCATGTAATAAATGAGATTCAATAGAGGGAGGATGAAAGAAAGGTTTGTCGTTTGTGTTATTAAAGGTATTACATGCACGGACGTCCCATCCACATTGTGTTGGGTGCCGATCTGTTTGTAATGCTGGAGTACTGAAACTTTTAAGTCCGTCCTCTGATGCAATCAGTACACAGCACAAAAATAGATAGCTACAAAGTTTACAAAAGTATTCCTTTAATGTATTGTCTTCTCTTTCGCATTGTGTGTGTGGGGACAACATTTATCAATGAGATGTTTTCAATCACCTTGGCTAGATTCAAGTTTAGACCATTTTGACGCACTACAGTTACTACACTTGGCAGCAATTACCTGTGAAGCACTTTGAGACACTTTGACATTTAGGCGTTATATCAAATCCAGGGATTATTAAAAACAGGCTTTAGAGGTGGAAGAACAGCCTATTATAGCCGCTGTGGTAATGTAGCACACCCCGCCACCCCCCACCCCAACCTGGCAGCCCCCAAGTGAACAAATGCCATCAGCACTAGCCCCGGGGTCTAAATCTGCAGTTCACCAGATCTTGAATTTTGTGGAGACTGAACACTTGCTTGTTGGTGCCTTCTATTCTGACAGAGTTGTTGTTTTAGTGCTAACAACACAATGTCTGAATCAAACACATGTGTTGTATTTCAGATCCAAGCCTTGCGGAACGAGAGTGACAAGGAGCAAGCGGAGGCCTCAAAACAAATTCGCAAGCTGGAAGATGCTCTTCGGTAAAGAACAATTTTCCTCCAATTTGCTTTTCAAAAGCATTTTTTGGAGTACTATTCTCAGTGAATTCTTGTCTTGCTGTGCGCGTGTACTTCTGGGCTGAGTGGAGTTCAGCGGTTAGCCTGTGCCGAGTGAGACTATTAAGGGGTGACTGAAGGCAGAGTAGGATGCAAGTCTTTGCTTAGCTTCTGTTGGAATATTTCACAGCTCAGCCACACGAGTAACTTTTGAAGCTCCTGCATTTGAATTCCATCACTCGTGGTTTGGGAACAATCTGGAGGATTGTGTACTGTGCCCTATGTTCCTTCTGTCTTGTAAACTCTAAGCAATTGGGAGGAAATTAGACCCTGACTAAGCTTACTTAGCCGGTTAGATTCCTGGAAATTACAACATTAGAGGAAGCCATTTGGCTCATCATGTCTGGGCTGGGTCACTCTCAATGAAGGGAAAGAGGAGATCCGTCTTTTATTGCTAAACTGCTGGGATGCCTCTGATCCTGAGCTTGAGACAGTTAGTTCTACCGCGCCTCTCACTGAGAAGGCCACTGCTAGGTGGCTGTGTTGCTATGGGGATTAAATGGTTATGCAAGTTATTGCTCTAGAGTTCTTTCAGCATGGACCATTGGAGGTTGATGGAGGTTTCTGCATTGTGCATAGTGCCAGGTTCTTCAGTTATGCCTGTGTGGGCTCCACAGCATTAAGCAAGAGTCCATTTGTGATCCTGAACGATTGTTCATCATTTTATTAATGTTTCGGGCAAAGTGCTGCATTCGAGATAAAATGGGTTGTAGGATAGAACACAGCAGCACTCTGCTGGAGAGAGTACTTCGCAGGCCATTCTTTCAGTCTGATGATGGGTCTTGCTGGAAACAGGAATGTATCTTTCTATTTGAGATGCTTTCGGTTACGCTTTTGTTGTGTTAAACCATTGATGTCTCGTGACAATCATCTGACAAATCGAGTTTTCAGTGGCTAAGGGGCCATCTGGTTTAATTAGATCATCAAAATGGCTGATTTCAAAACCAGCGCAAAGACCATTGGGGTCAGTGAAAGTGAGCGAATTATAGCGTCTGTCCACTTTCACTCCAGCTACCCTCTGCAGGATTGCCAGCTGTATATACCGTGTGCAAAATGCTTTTTGCCAGTCTTAAAAATAGAAGCAATATTTTTGAAATGCATTTCGTGATCGGATGTAGAGGGGAGTTTGAGGGTTTTAAATTGTATGTAATTACAAAGTGGTTCCATTTAATCCTTTCCCAACAGTAGTCTATACTGTAGTAAATCACTGAAGACAATTTATTTCTGCATTTTTTTTCCAAATGCAGAGGAATATGTGAAAATCATTCAATCTGCATGTCTCCAAAGCTCCCAATTACTTTACAGCGAGTAAGAGTGTTTATTGAATTACCGGTGAGGTACAAAGGTGACATTTGAGAATTGATAGGCCGTGAGGGTTTACGGCTAATCCTAAAAGGGATGAGAAGACCTGTTTCCAGCTAGTAATTTTCGGATTAAATCAGATTTTTAAATTATGTTTTTGAACATCCTAAAGGATTATGAAGGAAAAATGCTTCAGAACTCAGCAAATATTGGGATCCACAGTAAACTGGATCCAGCTTTACTACCCGTTCCCCTCATCACTCGACATTAATTTGAAAATCACACCAGGCGTTCTTGCCAGTGATCAGAACAAGTAAAAAACTTGAACTTGCATTTTCCTGGTGCCTTATCCCGTGACAAAATGTCTCAAACAGCTTTGCAGGTAATCATTGCAGAGTTTATTGACTGATTCTATAGGCAGGCATGGCAGCTAATTTGTGCACATTGCCGTGCTTCCAGTTAACATGGGTCCGTAGGACACCAGTGCTGTAGGTCAGGCAGGTGTTATAATGAGTTTTGTTTATATGATATTGACCAAAAATATTGAAATGGCTTTTATAATTATCCCTCACTTTGGATTATTTTACTTCTGGATTTTGAATGTAAAATGTAACGTAATGAAAAAATAAATGATGTCCATTTCCCCCCTCCACCCCAGTTTACAGGAAAACATAAAAAAAGGCCTGCCTCCAGCATTGACATATATTTAGTTGAAGTGCTTTCACTGATAAATAGCGTTCAGAAATGTAACAGCCAATGGAAGCACTGAAGAGATAATAATAATAATTATAATCCTTGCATTTGATATAGCACCCCATCATGACCTCAAGACATCTCAAAGTGCTTCACAGAATATACTGCAAAGTGTAGTGACTGTACACTTTGTGGGTGAAACTGTGTCATAAGACTGTGGGTGATTCCAAAATTTAGATAGTTCAGGAGTGTTTGTTCACCTGAGGGGAAAGATTTAATGAGGACTGGGCTCAGTCACAGCTACTTTCTTATTGTGTGTGTGTGTGTGTGTGCTTCCCTAACCTGTTTGAATGGGCCAATTTTAGACCACTAACACTTCTCTGCAGTCTCCTTGATCAGTTTGCCAACGGTATCCTTGTCACAACTCTGCATCTGTGCTTCTGGATAGTTGTCTAGAAAGCCTGTCTGAAATCTGCCCTGATTTGCACTTTTGACAACGTTTGCTTCATCGGTGTGCCCTTTCCCACTGAACTATCACTTACAGCAGAAGAACCAGCAGCTCCAATAGCAAAGCTGAGTGATAACTCAGTGAGGCTGTGAGATTAAAGCATCGGAGAAAAAACGTTGGAAGTAAGCAATGCATGTGTCTGTTTGTGGTATATAATTGCAGTGACAGACATCTGCATGCTTCTGCTGTATTGAGACTAATGGATATCTGGGAGTGATTACATAGAGGAATCCAACTGTGGGGTGCAGATGATGTCATGAAACTTTTATACAAACCTGTGCTTGCCTTATATATTTTAAAGTTGAGATCAGAGCAGTCTGGGAGCAGCCGTGCTGTGTTAGATGCTCTCCTCTCTGATCTCATGCCGTGCCCCAGCGCTACTGTAATCGGGGATTCTGCCTGCATCCCTCCAGTCCTCCTTCATGATGTGTCTGCACAGGAGATTCAGCACAAAATGTCTGCTCCCAAGCTGCTTCTAACTGGCAATTTAAAGCATGAATCACAGGAACAATGAAAGACTGAGCAAGACGCCAGTTGGTGACCAAGATTTCTTTTCATAACACTAAGAATCATGCAGCAGTTCACATGAATGTACTTCCTCTACAGCTTCTTGTTTTTGCCAGAACTGAATGTTTCCAGCTCCTCTTCAAAACATGTTTTGAACTCCTGAATCCATTTTGATGCAAACTGATTTCAGCCAGAGGCAGCCCTGCAGTGGGTACTTGACAGTGAGTGGCTGAAAGCAGAAATAAGTATGCTTGAAAAATATACAGCTGTTCCTTATTGTATATGGCCTATCAGCATCTGAAACCTATTTAAGCAATAACAGTCACAGTTTCCATAGTCTATCGCGAGGCATTCTGTTTGCCCTTTCCTGCATGCTGGCTGACCTTCCCTCCAGGGGGCAGAATGTGAAGTAGGAACAGAGGACAGAAATATGCAGGAATCGTATTTAATGGTCTCACAAAAGCCGAGAAAAGGGAATGGTATTTTAGTTACGCAGCTGAATCCAGCTTAGCGAAACCTAAAATAAACGTTTATGCCAGATCAAGAATTTTTGGATTTGAAGCCTCTGGGAATTTATTTAGGGGGGGGAGGAATTATGTTAAAGATCTGAAATTTTATGAGATGTTGGGAATATTAAAAGTAAATAATTTCCAAGCGAGCCCACTGGTGCAGGAGGGCCTGGCGTGCTCTGTCACAGAGTAGGTTCAAGTTTCTGCAATCTCTGCCGAGTCCTGGCTCAGTTGGGAATTTGGGGGGTGGGGAACAGAGCATTGAGGAACCGTGGAAACTTTTCGAGGTTGAGTTGAACCGCAAGGCTTTGTGCCTCCTCCCTCCCCAGCAAGCAGTTCAGAGTGACATTCGTGGAGATCTGGAGACAAAATCTTGCGTGTCTTTCACATCAAAGGATCATCTCAAATCTGTGAATTCCCCTTTCCTCTTCTCTCCAGTTCTAGTCCAGGGATGGTAACATTCCTATGACTACAACAACTCACATTTATACAGCACCTTTCACCAAAGAGATGTTCGTTTTGAAGCACTTTACAAAGTAAGAATGATTAGAAGTGAAATGAATGTATGGGAGTGAGTCCAGTGGCTGATTTGCACCCAGCGATGTTCTACAAACCACCTATGGGATGAGTGGCCAGTTGATCTGAATCCTTTAATGTCCCACTTGAGTCACAAGGCCGATGGAACGTTAATGGGAAAAGGGATGATGAGCTGGAAATAAATAATAAGTTTATATTTGATGTTTTTTTAGATTACATAACTGTCTGCTTAGTCAGGCCTTGTAAGACGGCAACTGTCTAAAGAATAGGTTCAATGGCATTTTTTGAAAGATAGTAATTGCTAATTACCCTCTTGTCGAGTAAATGAGAAATACCATACATTTTACTGTCTAAATACTTACATCTCACACCATGATAACAGGTTACTGCTAATGACCAATGAATGTTTCTCAGTGCAGCTGAGCTGACCCACAGTTGTCACAAGCTATTTCTCCACCTTAATGTATAGGTGGCAGCTTCCTCCATCAACCTGTTGCAAAACCGTACCTCCTGAGAGCCATCTGTTGCGAGAATTTTGATGGTTTTTCAGCACATGTCAATTTCAGGAGCGCAAGGTTTGTGTGCTCTGACCACAGATCTCTACTCTCCACCCCAGGCTCCTGTCAATCACTGAGCCAGAACCCACTGTCATTAGCGTGAGAACACAAAGAGCGCTTTTCTGCAGGGGACCCCGCTTTAGAAATCCATTAGCATCATAATGAACAGCGCTGGGTATGAAAAATTGTTTCAACAAGTGAGATTTTTTAATTATTGACTTTTAAATGAAGCGTGTGCTCATCCCGTTGCAGGGTATTTTCGAGTTTGAGAATATAAGTTTTTCTATTTGCCGTCCAGGACCTACACCATGTACTCCCAGGTCAAACAGGACGCAGGTCAGGTTGAGTGTAAAGCTTTCTCTACTCTGCTAAATCTAAAAAAATGAATCCAAGATTGGCCTAGATTAGGGATGTAGCATACCCACCCAATCTTGTGGTTATTGATGGAAAATGAAAGTTACATATAATTAGTATCAGTGACCACTATTTTATTTGAACTAGTTCTATGATCTTGCCAAAATATAAACAAGAAATTGCCCTTCCGTAACCACTTCAGTGAATTACTCCTTTGGGGGTTGGTGCATTGTTTTATGCTTTTAAAGGCAGTAAATATTTCCATTTGATATTCGTTAGCTTGTTTATTTGTTAGTTCCCTTTTGAAGTCTTCACACTATTCCTTTCCTTCACTGTTTGAAAAATGGTAACATTAGATCTCTGCAGATCCTTCCTGCTCTCTCCTCCCCCTTCATACAATTTTAAGACAAGATCAATTGCCTTCTCTGTTTTTTTTCCGATTGATTTTTACTGCTAACTGCAGCCAAACTGTGTCATCTGAAATCAGATTTTTATGAACTTAGATCCTCAGGAGCTGCTCTTGTTTACTTTATGTGAATCTGTGAATAAAAGCACACCAGTTTCATTATTATACTGAAGGACTTTTAACCACAAAATATAAGGGGAATAATTGTAGACCGAGGAAGTGTGCATGCCAAGCTTGAAGTCATTTCAACCTGTTTTCAAACAGCCTTAATATTTTTATCTCCATGTACTGACAAATGAGTATTATTGCAGAGATGGGCTAGTCTATGTGAATATTCACATATTATTCATGTTTTATTAATATGGAGTGACATTCAACCAATTTACTAAACTTAGTAATTTACCGCAACAACTTGCATTTATATAGTGGCTTTCACTTAGGATAATATCTTGGAGCACTTTACAATGACAGGGTCAGATGCCGAGCAAGAGAGAGGGGAAGGGGAGGTGACCATAGGCGCGCTCTGGAATCGAGTAGAAGTGGAAAAGTAGATTGGGAGTCATCCGCATGCACACATGTGGAAGGTAACTCCATGCCTGCAGATGATGTCGCTAAGAGAGAGCATCTGGATGAGGAAAAGGAGGAGCCAAGGATAGAACCCTGAATTGCTCTACAGGTGACTGTGCAAAGGTGGGAGAAGAAACTGCTAGAGGAGATGAAGTGGAGACGGTGGGTCAAGTAGGATTGAAACCAGGAGAGTGCAGTTCCAAGGAGGTGGATGAGGGAGGAATGACAATCGAGTGGTCAGCAGCAGGCAGAGAGGTCAAGTCTTTGAATTTTGGCAGTGATATAGCAAATGGACTCTTGACAGTAACCAGCATTCTCTAAATAGTTCTGTCTTTTAGACTGATTGATCCTGAGATAAAGGTTGTTAAAGCTGGTGTTGACAAAATATTGACAGAAAATTGGAATTTTGAGGCAATCTGTAGGCTTCAATCACTTCTTTAAAAAAGGTGTAAGTAATGACTATTTCCAGTCAGTCTTGTACCCCTGCTCAGCACTTCTTATTATCACAGAGGGTCCTTGGACGTACAATTCTGCCATCTTGAAGGCGTGACTCACCCTCTTTTTTGAAGTGTTCTTGACTCTTTCTTTGGGATCTATGCATTGTGTATTCAATTTGTTGTGGATTGTCCTCAGGGAATGACGTCTTGCTGTTCAGCATGTTGTCCGAGCGAGCTGAGGCAATGTGGGGGACTGTGAGTGAGATGCTACCTGATCTAACATACTCTCCCTGATCTAATGTACGCACTGCCCGACAGGGCATCATGCTTGCTACTCCACTCTGCATTTCTCATGTCAAATGATCAAACTGGGATTCTTAGACTATGGCACAAAAGGGCTTAGATGTTACATTTTGGGATTGCGTTGTGAGTGTGCAATATTTTATAATCTCTATAATATCCAAGCTGTGGAAGTAAGAATCATGTTTCTACATCAGTAATCTGATTAGACAGTGCCTCAAATTGCAATCTTTCGACATTCTATAAGTAGTCTGGTGATTACAGAGGAGAGTGAATGAACCTCTCGCTTATATGTTTCCACTTGAAATTCTTAACGATAACTAGTGGTGCAATTTTTGTGCCTCACTCTTGGAACTCCCGGCTCAAACAACAGCCCATTTAATTCTTAATTTTTCAAATTATACACAACTCTGAAGCACAATTTCTCTTTTGTCCAACCTGTTTAATACAGATATTTGCCTGTTTATACAAGGTGTTACCTCAGAGATCAATTCCAGACCATTTGGCTGAAGTGTTGCTCTAGGGTCTGGCTGCACTGTGTTGTACAGTACATTGAACCAACACAAGCTTGCCCTGTGGAAATGAAGAAAGATGGTCAATTTCCATGACTAGCCTTCCATTCTATTTTCTTTTCCAAGTCGAAGAATCATCTTGTGAGAATATCATCCCATATCAAGGACAGAATAGCATTCTGATGTGTACGGTACCTGCTCACAGCTAGAAATCTATTATTATATATCCATTGACTCTACAGAGGAGCCTTTATTGGATGGTTTTTGCCTCAGTGATGCTGCTGTCAATCCCTCAAATTCCAACCCATTTCACTGTTCAGCGTGTTCCAGATTAAGCGAGACTATGTGACACAGCACTGGGAGAGAGAGCATGTTTGCTGTTGTAATAGATGCAAGATTCAGCAGCTTTGATTAAAAAAACATAAAACTTTATGAATGTTTTATAGGAGGTTCTCTTTGGTTTTTTATAATTGCTTGGATTTGGGGGTTATTTGCCGCTTTACTCTAAGGGGATGGGAGAAGTGCAGGAAAATAAGCAATCTGCAAGTTGTTACCAGTCAGTACTTCAACCAAATGGCTCTGATGCTGATGACATCTTAAACCATAATACTGAAACTTCCAATGGTTTGGGAATATGTGTTGTGAATATCAGCAGCTTTGGAAAATTGCCACTATAATTGGTCTCAGGAAAGTATGTGGAAAACTAAAGAAATTCACTCCCGATCAAAATCAACACTAGCCCTCAATGCCAGTTGTCTAACTGAAATGACCACCACCTTGTCCCATCAGTAACTTAGCTCCTCTTTGGATTCTAACCATAAGTAACTTGGTATCATGGCAACTTTACAGCACACTATGAGGCCAGTTACTGTAGTGGGTCTGAAGCTATCTGCTCCAGTCCTCTCCCTGCTCTTTCCCCATATACTTTAAGATCATTTTTCCTCCCAAATATTTATCCAGTTTGCTTTTAAATGCTGTTATCGGCTCAGTTTCAACAGCCATGTGGAATGAAGCATTCCAACAAGCCTCTGTAACAATTTTCCTTCTAACCCCCCTTTTCTTCTGGTGATCATCCTCGATTTATGACCTCTTGTTACTGACTGGTCTATCAGGAGAAATAGTCTCTCTCTATTCAGCCTATCCTGGCTTTGAAAACCTCCACTAGATTTCCCCCCTTAACTTTTCATTAGACAGGGTATTATTTTACGGACTGAAATATGTGTTGTGTACAGGCCCAAACCTGAATTACCTCATAATAACCTTAGTACTGATCTAAACTAAACAAATGACTTTGTCTCACCCTGGCCCTCAATTCCTCTCACAAATGTCAGGCTTATTGCCTCTCACGCTCACAGAGAGCTATTTTAAACATCAAATGGTTGCAAAGAATTCCGATTATCTTGAACATCTGTTTTTATATTTTAAATATGTGAGCTTAAACAATAAGTGCCGATCATACAATAGGGTGGAGCTGGCTTGCAAGAATGGCTGAGCCCAATTGAGCAAAGAGGCTCGATTACTACAGTTAAGATGATCTGATTGCTGAAACACCCTTGGGTTAATGACTGTGTCTTCTCTGATATTCAGCTCCCTTACAGTTGGGGGNTCAGTAATTTCTTACAGTCAACTCAGTGTATGATCCTATCGGATCTCTCTGCTGGAGCAAGAATATTATTTTGAAAATGGCAAAGGACCTTTCGACAAAGCTGGGAACTTGCGTCTTCAGCTCATCGTTGCCAGATATTTTGTATCATAATTCTTGCATTTGATATAACCCATAGGTGCACCTGGAAGTTCTTTACAGTTGATTGTTGTCAAGTGTAGTGACTGTGTTTGTAGGTAAACAAATGCTGTATGACATACATCTATCTAGTACCCAGTGCCTGTTTGTAGCACTCCTGTGTATGGCAGTGTCAGGTTGAGTGTTGCTGCTTTGTGGGTCCTGTGTTTTAGGTCTCTGTATGTAAAGACCCACCATCACCAGCTTGGAGATTTCATAAGAGACCCAACACCAAGGCAGGAGAATGTAGAGAGGTGCTCGGCACTCACTGCCTGAGTGTGAGAAGCTCGGGCAGGGGCAGAGCTGCTGGAGGCGGCAGCGCCTACATTTAAAATGTAACGAAGCAGCTTTCCTCCCCGCAGCAACTGCATTTCAAAAGGAAATCAGACAGCGAGGCAGAGGAGGGAATCCAGGGAAGTTGAAGTGTGCAAATTTAATTTCTCATTAATGACAGCAAGAGAAGACTTCAAAGCTGCTGTCATGAGTGAGGAATCCGGTTTGGATGCTGACACTTTGGTCTATGTGCTCTTTGAATTGCTAATTGATTTCCTCTTGCCATGTGTTTGCAATGGGAAAGTCCTTCTGCATTGATCTCCAGTCACCTCATGGCGTTCTGCCCCAATGACACTAATGGCTTGAGCCGCCAACTGCCCTGGTTCAGAAATGTCGCTGACATTGTACAGAATGTACAGCAAATATCTGTTTACTTTTCTGCTGTGTTAAACATGGAAACAAACATTGACTGAGTGGCACCATAAACACCATAGATTTCTCCTTTTGATATTTCAGATTGTGCAATAGAACACAGCTTCTCTTTGAGCAGCGTGGAGTGTAAAGAGACATTAATTTACAAATTCAAATGACACCAGAAGGCAAGAGTGCAAATTTTACCCTATGCTTCGTGGCTTTGTGTGGGACCTTGAGATACACAATATGACTGCCCTGTTTGACTACAAATTCATTCATTACATTTGGTAGTAATTTCCTGGGAAGCACATTGTGTCAAATCCAAGGGTGATGCTGGTTATTGTTGTTATCGTCATCTCAACATTACGGAATAATATAATTGCTAGTTCAGGAGGTGGGAGTGGAAAAATACTCGGGAATTTCAGAGCAAACCTCCAAGAGAATTAAGAGATGAGAAAGTGGTGAAGGAGTTTCCTGCTCCAGGCAGCAGCAGTTGCAATCCTGCACTTAAATGTTTTGTAACATTCGCATAATCTCACATTGCACAGCTAAGCGGCTACAGAGGGAGTCATCACAACAGCACAAGTCACTGCACTCTGGGTTTTGGTGTGTTTTGTGTGGCACCAGTAATGAATCCTACTCTTGTGAAAGAAGAATTGTCTGAATCACATTAGAAATGGAGTTGCATCTAATGAAACCCAGCTTTTGGTAGGAATGATTTAACCTCATTCAGGCACATAGGGGATAAAATGACTTTTGGTTTTGCGTTGTCAAATTTCTCCCCTCCTCCCCTGAAATTGTTTAAATTTTCCATCTAGGGTACAGTTTCCCTACTGAATAACATCAGCACAATAAGCACAAGGACCATAGAGGGTTAGAGTGAAAGGCCTACACACCACCTTCTCAGGCAAACTATCGAGCCTAATCCTGGCCTCGCCCAATCTACACCCACATTCACCTCCAGGAGGGGATCACAAGAGCGATTGGGAGCAAGAACCTCGAGTGGTTTTCCCCTCCATAACTCCAGGTCACTGATGACCATATGAAGCATTCCTAGCGCAGACCATTGATTGCTAAGACAGCAATAAAAGGCTACTTCAGCACAAACCAGAGATCAAACCAATAAGGTTTAGCTGTTTATCAAGTCATGCTGTTCCGCTGACGACTGGACAGCTCATCCCATGCATCTCAATCAATGCCAACACCTTCCTGTCTTATGTGTATACTGGAATCAAGCAGGCGTGACTTTGATTCTCCCCCAATTCCCTGGGGCTTATTTTAAAGTTATTATGTGTGTTGTGACACTCCCCGTTTCACACTGTACTTCTATACTTTTGTATATATTTTATTAATCATCTTATTTCAAAGTCATGTTTTGATTGAAACTTATATCAAAGGTGCCGATCTCAGGTGAGTCAGTAGTTTGGGGAATGAGCTTACAGGCGTCACCGGATTTGGTTGCAGAACAGGTTTTTTTTCCCTCACCTTTTTTTATGTTCTTGCCTTCCTCCGTCTCCTTTACTGGAGCCAGTGATTCATCCTGGGCAGTGGAGTTCAATAGGCCATTCTTTATTTAGTACCTCGACTGAGTGCCCCATTAACCATGTGTAAGCCTGCACAGACAGTGTTAGGGAACTTTGTGTGTGTGTACCTGTCTATTTATTCAATGCATTATGTGCAGTGTTAGAAGTACATAGATAGATAGCATTGATTGAAGCCCTTTCAATTTACGGTAATTAGAAATGTTTCTACTATACGATGATGACTGTTAAGATAAAGAATTCTGCCTGTTATTTGTCAGCCTGGCTCAGTTAGTAGCACTCTTCTAATAATATAATAATAATAATAATAATCCTTGCATTTGATATAGCGCTTTTCATGTCAGGAGGACATCCCAAAATGCTTCACAGAACACACTGTAAAGTGAATTGACTGTATATTTGTGGGCGAACGCGGCAGCCAATTGCACACAGCAATGTCCCACAAACAGTCGTAGATTGAAAATGACCAATTTATTATTGTTTTTGGTTTTTGGAGGGATTATTATTAGGTGAGTGGAGTAAGGAAACTTGCCCAAGGTTTCGCCTCTGCCTGGAATTGAACTCAGGTCTCTCACTTGCAAAGCGAGTGCTGTAACCACTGAGCTACAGGACTCCTCTTGCCTTTGAGTAAGAAGGTTGTGTGTTTAATTTCTGCGTTTGGACTTTGAAATCATAGTCTCGGCTGAGACTCCAATGTAGGGAACACTGTATTGTGTAAAGTGCTGTTCTTTAGATGGGATGTTAACTTGTCTGCACAGATGGCAATATTCGAAAAGAAAAAGGAGTTTCTCCCACCATCCTGGCCAGCGCTCATCCAGATAAAATTGATTATTCACTTATTAGCTTTTTGTGGGATATTGCTGTGTGCAAATTGGCTGCTGTGTTGGCCTCAACACTAGTGTTGGCCTGAAGATTTATAGTGTTGGCCTAGAAATACACAGTCACTATGTTTTATAGCAAAATACTGCAAAGCGCCATGAGATGTTTCTATGAGGTGAGAAGGTGAGATATACAATATAAAGACCAATGTTGTTTCTATACATTCCTTTCTGCCTGTTCAGTGAGAAAGAGGATGAGCTGGCGAGAGTGAGCGAGATGCAGAAGCTCCAAGCCCTGCAGGCAGACACAGCTCTGGAGGAGTTTAAGAGGCAGGTGGAGCTGAACTCCGACAAGGTCTACTCTGAAATGAAACAGCAGGTGAGGCTTTTTTTTTCCCCCCACATCAGTTCCAAGTGGTCTGCCAAGCTGAGACATTGCTTACACCAGCCAGCTTCTGGTTTCTATTATTAAGCCCAGGGTTTCAAGTTAAGGAACTCGCATCAGATTTTATTTAACCACAGGAGATCGAAGAGTATGCAGCATTAGGTGGATTTAATCTGGAATTAGTGGCACAGCAAAAGTGAACTTTGAGCCACCCATTTCAGCTTAAACCCATGTCTAATACACACAGGTTCAGAACGGTTGTATATGTTGAGGACCTGTTCTAAGATATCACAGCAAACAGTGCGCAATAGATCGGACGTTCCTCAAACCATTAACCGACTGCTGGGCTGGGCTTACTCCTTCCTCACTGCCAGGCTTTTCTTCCACTCTCCCATTGAAGCACTCGCCTCAGGAATATGGATTGGAACCTTGCTGAGATCACTGTTTTTAAGGGTCAGGTGTGAAATTACTTCTCAACTAGTTCCTGTCCAGCGTGTGCCTATAGTGCAACCGTGCCTGTGATTTGGCACCAAGTTACCAACTTCACTCAGAGAATCAGTCCATCAGGATGGTTACAAAATGGAAATATTTTACTGTTGCAGCAGAGGATGCTCTGAAATGCTGTACACTGTCCAGCACCTTGGGACGTCCTCCCGATGTGAAAGGCGCTATACAAATGTAATCTTGTGGTTCTAAGGCTGGTGTTAAGGCAGGTGGCTGGGAGTGTGTAGAGAGCTTCACTGTGCATCTGATGCAAGCTGTACCTGACTTGGGAATGCTTGATATAACAGTCTGCAAAATTAAGAAAGTATACCATTTTTCGTGCCACTAGTTTTGCTGAGTGCAAAAACGTTCCATAAAAAACAGTATTTATTTTAGGTGTTGAGTCTCCTTGCTAGATTTGGTTAAAAACTATTGGTATAAAAACATCTGCACTTGGGTCAGAAGCATCAAAGGTGCTTTAATCTACTTGTCCTCTCAAATCCTATTATGTTAAAGCAGGCACTGAGCCCTTTGAAGATCTGACAATAGTAAATTCAAATGACTGCCGGTTACACATGCTGTAAACAAGAGTCAGGAATGCACTGGTTAGTGTGTCATACAGATCATCGCTGTAAGTCCAGCAAAGACTTCGACCCACTCTCACTATAGAGATACTAGCCCTTAAATTTTCGTCCTTGTCTGGACTCAACTTACCTGATCCTCGCTATTCTTTTCCGACTTTGGCAACCAAAGTACATAGTTTTTGTCCAAATGTTTTTACCACTGAGACAGACAGGCTGTTGTCCAGAAATTTCATTCCTCTCGCAGTCAGCCAGACATTCATGTGTTTAGGGGACTTCTCAACTAGTTCCTGTTCAGCGAGTGCCTATAGTGCAACCGTGCCTGTGATTTGGCACCAAGTTACCAACTTCACTCAGAGAATCAGTCCATCAGGATGGTTACAAAATGGAAGTATTTTACTGTTGCAGCAGAGGATGCTTTTCTGAGGCTGGTTTGAGGCAGGTGGCATCATCAATGTGACATCATGAAATACAATGGGCGATTTGCAGTATTTCTTAACTGTGATTTCTAACTAAAGAATCTGAGTTACTACCTGGTAGCTGGGAGTACATCTCACTGACCATCACTCCAACACAAACTACATCCAGAATAGTGTTCTTACGGCGAATGGGAATTCTCATGTGATTCCTCCCATTAATGACTGCAAATCAGATCCCAATCTCATCTACATAATGTTAGATCGTTTATTGGGCACTAACTACTTCGTAACAGAAGAATAAATAGAGCTGAGGTGCTGCCCCTAGGTGTCACTAGTGAACACATTTCCAAAGGCTGCCCAAACCATACAGGATGTGCTGCTATTTTATTTTGGCTTCTCCTTACATTCGTTGAATCAAAAGCTGAAAGTTGACCATGTAATTGTTTTGGAAGCAGAGATTTAGTGGGTACATGTCGCTGAAATACCATCCATTCATATAAAGAGCCAGCTGAGTTTGCTAAAGAGATTTTTTTCCATAAATTGGGAAACACTCTGAGAAGGAATTCACTTTTCCACTGTTACTAATTGATCCCAGAGCCAATACATAAGAATAAATTGCTTCCAAACCACATGCTTTTAAGTAAAAATTATAAAGCCCAACATGGTAACTTTCCCAGCAAATCTGTTAGATATTAACTGTTGCACATTTCACTCAGATGAGGCATCATAGTCTGTGCTGTGGAACCGAGGGAAGACAGGCTAACCTAGGAATGCAATGACTTGGCCTGGCTATGAGACCAAGTCACAGTGATGCGGGGGAATCCATATATGAAACTCAGATATTAACTAATACTTCAGGGCAAAGGTTAGCAGGAATTTCTTCATTCCAGATGGTGGTAAGGGTGTGAAATTTATTACCATAAGTGCCTGTTAAGGTTGGATGAATGGAAAGGCGGACTGATTAAACACCTGAGCAGCACGAATATTACAGCATAATAATAATACTTGCATTTAATGTGGCAAATTGGCTGGAAAGTAGCTGAACTTTCCATAAAGGATGATGATTCAGGGAGTAGTGACAGACATGATTGACCAAATGGCCTCCTCCATGCTGAAACCTTCTGTGAGCTCTGAATATCTGAAGTCTCACCAGGATATTGAGAGCAATGTCAACCTGGACTGAGTTCAAGTCCCTAAGTAAGTGTTTGAACTCACCACCTTGTGCACTAGGGGTGAGAGTGGTAGCTTACTCAGTAAAACTAATACAATAGAGGAATCGTATGGTTTCTGTAGCCAGCAATGGGTTAACATAATGGCTTTGGTTTTCACTGTATAATTCATACTCAGATCAGAGTGCTGATGGCTTGGGGACAGAACTTGCAAAAGGAGGCGGCCTTTATGCAAAGGAAAATGCTAAATGTATTTGAAGTTTGCTGCTGTTCCTGTTTTGATTTGATTAATTCTGCCATTTTTTAAAAAAAAACTTCTTTTGTGTTTCATACGTTTTTTTCACACGCCGAAAAAGTTTCTTATTTTTATTTTAAAAGAAAATGGTTTGTTGTGAGGTTACCCTGATCCTGGCAGTGAGTGTTTAAAGCTACATTGACTTTGTGCTGCAGTGAAATAGTTATAGATTTTTGTCCCTGTGACTGCAGCTCCAAATCAAAAATTCTCTTTCTTGCCTTTTCTAGATGGAGAAGGTTGAAGTAGATCTGAGCAGATCAAAATGTGTTCGTGAGAAGCAATCAAAGGAATTCTCCAGGCAGTTGGAGGAACACAAGCAACGATCCGAACAACAAGTATGTTTAATCAGATTCTTTTACTTTTGCCTGAAGTTTATTTCTGGTATCTTGGTCGCAGGGGATTAATTGAGGTCGAACTTGCCTGATTTGCCGCAGGTTTTGTAAATGGAGTGTCCTGCAGGTAGCCAGGTTGTCTCACCCTCTGGAGCTCTGCTCAGACTGTCTCTTCCCGTCAATACCTCCCTTGCCCATAATCTGACCTTGCAGAAGACCATTTAGATCAGGATCCAAGCAGAGTTTCAGAGAATCAGCATGGGACAAATCAGGGCAGCTAAAGTCAATCTACTTCACAGTATAAGGCGCTCTATCAAATGCAAGGATTCTTATTATTATTTTGTGAATTTGGCCAAATAGACCCCAGTGTAACAAAGCAGAGAGTCAATTTGTTTCCATCCTATAGCGCCATGTTGCATTTACACTGTCCCCTGGTTATAACATGGCAATTTGCTTTGGCTACCTACCTCACAGGGCACTGTCTCCTCAGTACCCAGTGACTTTAGAGGGAATGTCAAAGCCACTTACAGCCCAGACCCAGTTGTTGCCTTGCAAGGTGATGGTGTCTTCTCTGGTAGGTGTCTGTGTTAGAGGAATTCTTTTACTCAGACAGACACATGGTGCAACCATTCCTTAAACAAATTCTAATACTTTTAAAGTGTTCCTATCCCATGAGGATTCAATGCCCCATGTAATCTGGACATCGCCAAGAAACCACCTCCTGCGCACCCAACCTGCCCAATTGTCATGGTGGAGCAGAGATTAATATTAGACTAATATTTGGAGAGTGTGAAACAAAATTAAAATGAATAACCGTCATTTTGAGCGCTGTTTCAGTTTGTCTGTTTTCCTTTTTTCATTCGGGGCTGGGTTTCACTTTAAAGTATCATTAATGGTTTTCTTTTGTGCGTTTAGGTGTTCGGCCTGTCCCCGGCCCTCAGGTTTGTTTCCCCACCCCCTCTCTCGGTACACCGAAGATCTTGTGTTCTCCTGTCTGCAGCTCTCAGCCGCCGACTATATGCGGACGTTGTTACTGTTTTGAGGATATTATATGATTTTATATTGTGATCATTTCTAAATATCTACAAGCCGTGTTCTTGTAGAATGGCGAAACAGGCTCGAGGGGCTAAACGTCTTACCCCTGTTTCAATGTTTCTTTAACTGGATATAAGCTTTTAACTTCCCAATAATTCCGATCTCAAAATATAACCCCCACCCCCCTGGTCAGGTTTTTAAAAATTTTATTTCTATATTTGAGAAATAAACAGCTTTAGTGAGTAAAAGTTTATTTTCTCAATACTTTCTGATTTGGGCCCTAAAATTATCACCCCGACATGTCCCCTTTCAGCTATTTTTTCACACTGTCTTCCACTATGGATTTGTTGCCTATTTATTTTTGTAAAACATCTTGATTTTTGGCATGCTAAATAATTTAAAAGGGACGGAGAGGAATGCATTGTGGTTGCGAAGCAGCGAGGTACAGGTTCATTACAAGCTGGGGAAACTCAACTAATGAATATTAGAGCCTTCGTCACAAAGTGGGTTAGTAATGTAGTGATACACAAGCTGCGAAGCAGACAGGGATTTTTTTTTGACGTCTTTTTCAGTTTGTGTGCGGAGGGGAGGGAGAGCATTGTCATTTCTGCGTCTTTAGTAAATGTGGAGAAAAAGTACTGCTCAGATCATGCCGTGGAACAGAAGGTATTTAATTTGGTTTCCAGTTTACAAGTTGCTTAAGGGTTAAGTGTGCTTAGAATGTCCTGCGCATGTAGAAACATTTGGGTGTGAGCTAGCCATCAGCTGTTAGACAAGAGAATGGCTGTGTTTAAAATAAGCTTCTATCTTTTGGTCCGAGTACCATCCCGACGAAAATCAACCAAAACTGAAGAAAAATCTAAGTGACTGTTGCTAGCAGCTGTGTGGCCTGGGATTGCTGGAAATCTGGGATCCTGCAGGCCTCTATTCATCACCTGCTTCAAAGCCAGCATCGCTGCCTATAGTCAGCAGGCCAGGTAGGGTGCCATTGTGCACAGTCTGGGAGGATTAGTATCAAAGCAGTGGAGAGTAGGCCTCGGTTTCACACTACCATTCAAGCCTAGTGAGGGAGCTGAGGATTGGCCAAGGTCAGAGTCTCCAGCTTGGTGGTGACTGAGAACTGAATATTGGGAATAGACGGCTTTATGTGCAATCATAGCAAGCTCCCAGCACAGCAGGCGTCCTGCTCAAGATGTAAGTCTGTTTATTTCAGATCACATAGCTGACAGCCAGAGAATGCTCCGTCTTTCATGTAAAAAACACTGTAAATTGGATGATTTTTGTATGCTTGGAGACGGGATTTATAGAATCAGCGCCCGCTGTGTTTCCCCCCCGAAAAATCGCAATCCGAATTTTATCCATTTTTTATAAAAAAAAGAACCTTTGTGTGCGTTTCATTGAATCCTCAGTTATGGTCTGAATAGCCGAAGAAATCCCATCGAATGGTTCACATGCTAAGGATTAAGATGGTTTTGTTTTTGTAACCATATAAATTATATTAATTATATTTATACAACAGTCATTGCCTAAATCAGAGAAACTTCATTTTTGTTTGGAAAAACAATACAAAGGCTCACAGCTTTGTGCTAAAACCAACGGAGATTTATATATGTGTTTCTTTTCCCCCCTGTCGAAGGTCGTGAAAGGGATTGAAAAAAAGATGGTCAGTTTGCAAGACTGCAAGGTGCGGGTTCGTGCTGTGCAGAGCGAGCAAGCTGGGGAGAGGGTGGGGGGGAAGTTTAACAACTGCAGAGCAGTGGTGCAACAGTGACGTAGCAATCATGTTTAGCAATAGGGACTTTTTTTTGGAAAATTGATGAGTTTAGGAGGAAAAAGATGAGGAGAAGGGGGGAATAAAATGCAGCGGACGGAGTGTTGTCATGGTAACGGTGATGTGGTATTGATGAACGGCACTCTTCGTCACCCAATCAGATAGTGGAACTGAAGCTGGAGCGTGAGCAGGAGAAGACGTACCTATTCCAGCAGCACAGCGCGGAAAAGGACAGCCTGGTCCGAGAGCACGAACGGGAGATCGACAACCTCGAGAAGCAGCTTCGTGCCGCCATAGTGGAACACGAAAACCAGACCAGGCAACTGAGGAAGCAAGACACTCAGGTGAAAATGGCTGATGGGAATTTTTTTTCTTAACTGAAAGAGTCTTACTTAAAATTTATATCAATGCGGCGATTATAGCATGCGCTTTGGCGAGGGCTGGAATTGTCTGCTTGAGCGCCGATTTCTGGGTGGGGTGAATTAGCTTTGCGTACGGTTCTGTTAATGCTGTATGGGGGATAAATAAGATTTAATCTGCAAAAACTGCAGGTTGCCAGCTTTAAAATGTCCCCTGATGCGATAAATTTGGCCTTTCACTTTCACCTGGAGTCACGCTCCTATTATTTTGGATCTCTTCCATAAATTGGGAATTGCATTTGGGCTTTATGTGATTATGCGCGAGTCGAAAGCCCACGTTTTTTATTATGTATTTTGACTTTGCTCTGTGGGAAGCCAAGCACCATCTTTTTTAAGAAACCCCCCCCCTCATTTTTGCACTCCTGGACATCTGACCATGAGCGTTATTGAATTTACAAGGTTTAGAAATGTTTCTCTCCCCTTTCACCATTATTTTTGTTATATTTCATCTCACCCCCCACACTCCCTCCCCTTCCCAATCCTTGAAAGTAACAGTCACTGTTGGAAGCCATTTGACAGAATAACCCCCAGCTGTGGACACATTTGAAGCATCAAACGTACGGATGAAATGTGCATTGTCAGCATGGAAAATGATTTAGATTAGTTCTGAGCTTTTTCTTTCTTGGGGGAAAAAAAAACTTTCAGATGGGTTGTGTTTTTGAGCAGTGAAACCCAATTCGATCAGCAAGAGTGGATCCCTGGCAGGGACTGACTGCAGAAAGATAAAGGGAGTGCACACGGCGGGCTAACATTCGCTCTCTGCGGCCATGTATGGTACACTGAAACTGGACAAAGATAGCGCCACATTACGGGGGAAACCAGAAACCTTTATTTTGGGACGACCCGATCAAAAGAGGATAGGCGTGTGCGTAGCATATTTTTTAAAAAAGGCAGGATAAACCTTAAAATCGCTAATATGCTTTCCTTTGATGTTGAATTCCTTACAGCGGTTAGAGGAATAAAAATAGTTCTAAGTTTTTCAACATACAATTTAGTTTGTATTAATTCAAACAATCGCCCACTTGAGTTAGCGACAATCGCATTCTATAGACCAGACCACCTGATACATTACCTTGGAATTTTAAAACAAAGAAAAATTTTTTGGCAATTAAATAAGTTAATCATAACCATACGATCTAGCAACCGTACAGGACACAAATATCAAACGATTTCTAAAGAAAACATTGATGTATATGGACGGCTCCCCTCTCTGTTTTGCATGGACTGAGATGCAATGCCATCCGCGCGGATGGCTTATTTTCTTGGCATCACATTCGCCTGATGTCTGTTGACCTTTAGCGTTTCTGGAGGAGAAGGAGCCCGGAAACATACCATCATCATACGCTAATCCCGTTAGGTTTACCGAGTGCCAAGATCTGATTGTTCAAGCCGCCCAGGCAGGAGCTAGTGGTGTTGAACATCAGTAAAGAGACTACGTTGAAATTGCTGAATCGCAGTGAACCAACCTGCAGTCACAGTGTGCCGGGTGACTTAGAGCCACATTAGGGTTTGATACTTCTGAACAATTTGATCATGGATTTGCTTGAGTGAAACGCCTCAAAGTATGTCGCAAATGGAACTTCAGGTGTTTCCTGGAAAGCAATTTTACAGAGGAACAGATCAATGAAACTGAAGCCATTTTGCTTTGACCGCAGGCTCTGCAATCAGCAAACGAATGCCCTAAACTAACATATTATTTTTAGGGCAAGAAGATCGCTTCTTTGTGCTAGTCATGTGAGGAGCTGAGAATTTGTCCTTTGGATGACTAATCCTCAGTTTCACAATTCAAGCGGGTGGAACACATTCTAGGAAAGGACTCTGCCACTTCTCAATGTTATAGTCAATCATTTA
This sequence comes from Callorhinchus milii, assembly GCF_018977255.1. Lineage (NCBI taxonomy): Eukaryota > Metazoa > Chordata > Chondrichthyes > Chimaeriformes > Callorhinchidae > Callorhinchus > Callorhinchus milii. The sequence goes on along the minus strand of NW_024704761.1, from coordinate 2,522,655 downwards.
GACTTGTGATGTATTGCATTATTGAAATAATATCATTTATTTAGCCCCTTTAACACAACAGAACATCAAAGTAAAATATTTAATTCAAATCTGTTTTTTGTTGGAAAAAAAAGGATTTTGTATATACCAAAAGCTAGCCGTCTCTCAAGGGCTGCCTTTCTGCCCCCCAGGAGTTGAGAACTACTGAGGAATTCTTCAGAGTTCCAGTATTTTTAGAGGTCTATTTGATCATTCTTCAGTTAAAATTGAAATCCAATTTGAATGAAGAATATTTACAGTTGAAGACTGTGGAACGTGACTGATGCATACCTCGATGATGTCAAATGTATTTTGACTTTTTTTCACAAAAAAATTATAATCAAAATTTTTTTTAAAACTCAAAAGATACGATTATTGGATTCCGGAATGTGTGTTTCCAAAGATTGAGAATTGATTTGAAGATCAACAGAGTCAGCGTTTGGTTTTGTCCTTTAATTGTGCTCATTCTCAAATTGGGCAGAATACATGTGCGTCAATTCTTGCTCAAATTGGCCTTGAGCTATCGCCATTCAACTTTCTCCAGCTACCGAGGCTATCGATGAAGTGTATTTCTCGGTCCACGCCATGCCGCTCAGTCCATGCCAGGTGTCAGAACAGATGTGGTGGAGTGTCTTTAATTAAACTATTTGCATGCTGTCGGGGAATTTCAAAGCTGCTTTACTTTGATAGTGACATCCTTGCTCGTTTGGAAATTCTGATGCTTTTAGTTTGTAAAAGTCAATCTTATGGATTTAAAATTGGTTGTCTTCGTGTCTAACACTAATCCTGACCTCCACATGTAGCTGGTGAGCTATGAACTGGACACATTGAATAATTGAGAGCAAATTACGCTAAAACTGATCCTTTTTAATCCAAAGCAAAGATGATTTGGGGGTCGAGGGATTGGAAATGTTTGAGGTAAAGAAAACTTCATTTGGCTTTAATGATATTCTGTGTGTTTGTGCTCGAAAGAAGTTGAAGAGGCAACACCTTGTGTTTAACCAGCTCCAAGAACCCGACTGTGCAATGGAACACTTCATTTTGACTATAATGAAATGGAGTCCAGTACCTTAGTGGTTAGAGCGCTCACCTCACAAGCGAGAGGTCCTGGATTTGATTCCCAGCCGGGCAGGGCAAAACATTGGGCATGTTTCCTTACTCAACACGTCTCTGTTTACCTAGCAGTAAGTAGGAACAGGTTGTTAGTCAATTGGCGGATTACTTTTCCGGGGGGGTAATAATCCCTTAACAAAAATAATCCACGCTGTTTGTGCTCAATTGGCTGCTGCATTTGGCCCACAAAATACACAGTTAATTCACTTTACAGTATATTCTGTGAAACGCTTTGAGACGTCTCGAAGATGTGATACGCTTCTATATCAAATGCAAGGATTATTATTAGGTATTAAATTAACTTTTTCTACAGACGAAACTTTTATCACCCATTGATGCTATTTATGGGGTGACTAAGATTTAGGTACTTGTCTGCAAATAGTTAACACAGGAAAGAATTGATTCAGAATTTCCGATAATTTCCAATCTGAGATGGTTTCTGAAGAAACAGATTCTGATTGGTAATGAAGCAACAGTACACCTGTCTGGGCGTCTTCTGGTGATGGCCAGCTAGCTCACAATATGAGCTGAACCAGTTGGTTTTTGAACATTCTGAGGTGTCTCATCGGACCTGTATTGTCTGCACAAATACAATAACATATGTTTTCGACTACCCTATTCACATGTTTATTATCTGTGCTTTTCAGCCTTTTATAAACCTGAATTCTGTGTTTCGATCTTTTTTCCAATGAAGCAAGTTCAGCTCTTGCAAGCTTCTCCTCGTAGGTTAGGGCTCCAGTACAGAGTACACGTCTTTGTAGTTTTGCAAAGCACTAGGAAGACCACACTGCGAGCAACAAGACTGATCCCTTGTGTAAAGAGGGTGAACTGGGCGGAAATGCTAGGAAGAAAGCTCAATTGCTGAAAGCAGTTGAGCGGAAACCTGATTAACTTTGCTGCAAAAACTTTCAGTGAATGATCAATAATCACAATCAACCTCTTTCCTTCACCACCTCCGCCCGTGGAGGTAAACAGATGACCAAATGATGATAAGGTGCTGTTAGAGGACAAATGATTTTCAGGACAAGTTGTGTATTTAAACAATTTCCACTGAGTGAAATAATTTGAACTATAAAACACACCTTGATTACTAACGCAACCAATGTTTCTAAATATTCTTCATTTTCTTTCATCTACTATTTGGAGTCCTGTAGCTCAGTGGTTAGAGCACTCGCTTTGCAAGTGAGAGACCTGAGTTTAATTCCCGGCAGAGGGCGAAACCTTGGGCAAGTTTCCTTACTCCACACGAGCCTAATAATAATCCCTCCAAAACCCAAAACAATAATAAATTGGTCATTTTCAATCTACGACTGTTTGTGGGACATTGCTGTGCGCAATTGGCTGCTGCGTTCGCCCACAAATATACAGTCAATTCACTTTACAGTGTGTTCTGTGAAGCGCTTTGGGACGTCCTCCTGACGTGAAAAGCGCTATATCAAATGCAAGGATTATTATTATTATTATTACTAACTAAAATGCTTAATTCTGCATTTAAGTCACCATTTCAGTCTTTTTAAAAGCATTGTTTCTGTAAGAAACCTACACTTTACACTACCATTGCACGCAATAAGCCTATGGGAATGAAGCCCTCAGCTGCAGAGATTAGGACTCTATTATCACATTAGTCTCGGTCGCAGCATTTACCCACTGCCTCCCTGCTCCAGAAAAACTCACTAAGAAATCATTATTATTCCTTTCCCTCCAATGTTCACCATCTCCTGGAGGCAGTGACTATTGCTAGGGTATGGTGCACAGATGCCCTCTTTCCTCTGATTTCTCTCCCCATGTGGTTGGAAAACACCTGGCCTCCTTGTGGCAGTATTGCTATAAGATGTGAAACCCAGTGTAAGGAGATTGTGTCGCATTGCTCCATCTTGCATTTTGTTGACACTGTTGTGTGCTGCCCTGGTCTCAAGTAAGATATCCTTTTATCTTTATACTGTATACAGTGCAGAAGAAAAAATGACCATTGTAGTCCATCTGGTCAGTCCCAGTGTGAAAAAAGTAATTTTTCTCTCCTCTCAATTAAATTCTTTACCAAATAGCTATCTAATTCTCTCTTGAATTTGCTGACTTGATTTCTATTCCGTCCCTGGGTAGGCTATTTCACACATTTACCGCATTCTTTAAAATAATTCCATCTTCTGAACTTGAAGGGCGTTGGCCAGGACTCCAGGAGAAACTCCCTTCTGTATATTTGAACAAAAGCATAGAGAAGCGAGGCCTTGGGAAAGATGATGCTGCCTCCATTCCACCGTTTCCTCATCCACACCATCAACACCATCTTTCCCAAGATGGTGTCACTCACTCTCCAAGCTCGCCCATGAAGAAGAGCCTTTTGAGCAAGACATTAGAGAACTGCCCGCGCCTGTCCCACTTCAGGAGGGAAGAGAATGGCTAAAATCCAGATCATTATCGTTCCAAACAGCTCCACTGCATCTCTGGTTTAGGAGGCATCTCCTCTCTTGACGATTATAATGCATTCATTCTTTTTAAGTTGTCCTATTTAAATATTATAAACCAACAAATCCTTCCCCGAAATACTCCTAACCTCTACTCTTCCTCAACCGTGTGTGCAATGCTGTGTGTCAAAAGATCTAGGTTTCCTGTGTGTCGCTTTCCTGTACCAATGTGTGATAATTATAGAAAAATATGTAACTTGATAGTCATAGAATACGACAGTATCAAAGCATTCCTTTCTAGCCTCCTTGCAAAATGTGTTGTCTGCTGAACAGTTAATATGGCACACAATAAACAGGAAAGTATATATCCTGACAGATTGCAAACACAAGGATGTGTCTGAGACGGTTTATTTCATTATAAGCTGACTTGTTTCCCAGACACAGCCCTTAATGGGAACTTCTTGTTCCATTTCTGATTAGCGTCTTCAAGGCCACTGACAGCTGTCAGCCTTTGAAGCACTATCAAAAATATTATCCTGTTTTTATTCCTTCGTAACCATTGTTTTTAATTATGGTCGTTACATGAAGGAAATACTTTTGGTTTAAATGATGCTGTCCTTTCATTGAGTCACACAAATGTGGTTGAATAAATTGATCTGAAATCAAAGCAGTAAGTTTAAAGGGAAAGGTTTGACTGACGTGGACCCAGGACCAGATGGGGCTTTATGATGAAAAGGGTTTAATCCCAAACCAGGAATAGTTTCCATCAGTGGAACAGTACAAAGCAATTCACATATAGCTTGCTAGAAATGATCTTATGCACACTGATCTCCTCAAGACTTGCAAATGTGGCATTAGCTGATATTCAGAAAGATGCTTTCCTTTTATCCACCTGAGACTTAAGATTGCAGTACAGTATTCGAATTGGAAATGAGAACTGCAACACAGATATAAGGTTCAGCTTCTAATTTGTATTCAATATACATGTTACTGCAGGACGTGCAAGTATAGGACAACTGGTTCACTTGGATATTAAGCCAGACAGAGTTCTTTACCATCTTCTTTATATTTCACCAAATAAATTAATGAGAGCTGAGTGTTTCTGAAGTTATGATAATAATTACATTGTCCTGCAGATGTATCCGATGCAATAAAAAAATTAAAACCCCTGTAAAATATTAATAGAAGTGAACAACAGCCTATAAAGTCTATGTGCCTTTCATGTATCACTTCAAAAAAAAATGTGGCAAGGATATCTCTGTTCAATGTATTCCTTCTCCTGAGGGGATACTGATCTGGGATCTTTACTGCACACAAATACAGTGAGAGCCATAGTACCTGTTAGTGAATTCAGAACACTGCCAGACCAGCCTCAAATTGAATATGTGGGAGAATGATCTGACTTAGTGGTCATTAGGTAGCCAGTCAATAAAAGATAATGATTAAGTGCTTTTCTGCTTTGGGTTGTCTCTGCTGCGTACAAACATGTTCAGAAGTTTTGAACTGTGCTTGTGTAAATGATTGAAAGATTTTTTTTAAAAAAGTTTCCTTGCTTGTAAATTCTGACGTGAATGTGTTGTTGGTTTGGTTTCTTCCACCTCATTCCAGCTGGTTGGGAGCTTAGCTCTGAGAATTCCTTGTAATTGTTTTCCTGAGTGCTTGCATGGACCACCTCACCTCCTGGTGCTAGTAGGATAAGAGTTCTCTTCACATTATTAATAGTCTTTCTTTTCTATGCATTGAGTTTTTCCCCTTTCTTATAGTGTGTGCCCAACACTGTAGCACATCATAAAGACGTTTTGCTGTGCATTCAAACTAAGCCAAATTGTACAATCATTACCTCCGCAAAATGATTATATTGGGGCAATACGCTCCAGATATGGACTGGCATTCATCACCTCCTGGTGCTAGTAGGATAAGAGTTCTCTTCACATTATTAATAGTCTTTCTTTTCTATGCATTGAGTTTTTCCCCTTTCTTATAGTGTGTGCCCAACACTGTAGCACATCATAAAGACGTTTTGCTGTGCATTCAAACTAAGCCAAATTGTACAATCATTACCTCCGCAAAATGATCATATTGGGGCAATACGCTCCAGATATGGACTGGCATTCATCATGCGTAGGTTGCCTATTAGCAAGAGACCTCTCTCCTAAGACAAAACATCTCGGCTTCTGAAGACAACATTGAGGCAGCTTGTGAGGTCTGGATCTCAGCTTCCACTAGATATTAATCAACTGATCTGGGTTTCCACAATCGGTCTTCCTACTTCTTTAACAATAATAATCCTTACAATTGATGTAACGCCTTATCATGTTGAGACGTCTCAAAGCACTTCACAGAATATATTGTAAAATTTAAGAATATAACTTACTTTTGGTGGAAGCATTTCTCTTCAAGAAACAGGAAAGCTGGTCTGCCCTGTACAATGTCCTATCTGACACCAAATAGTCCGGACCATTTTAGAAGGACTTCTAATCCTCAACCTCTCATGATCAGGTGCTGATCTGCTGTGAAAGACTGCTGGGTCCAGACTGAATTTGTCTACAGTGTCCAATAGAGAAATCACTGGTGTTGGAATTCTGTATGACTGGCTGCTGTCTTGCTGTCCTCTGGCCTCTTCACCTCCCTCAGCAATGGAAGGAACTTTGACCCATTTTGAAATAAATGGACTAAAATACCTAAACTGCCTGCTACTTAGCACCGATCAAGTTAGTGGGAAATTGGATCCAGAATATTACCTGGGGAAACATCACAAGATTCCCACCAAATAAGAGAAAATGTTTCCCTGAAACGCCGCCTGAATTTCAAAATGTTACATTTTATATCTCTCGATTATACCAATAACCTTGTGGCAAAGAGGTTAATCTCCTCACATCCTGTTGCAATCCTTTCTCTGCTGTTTTCTGCCCGCTCCTTTTTTTTAATTTACGCTTTATTAAACTAAAGGTCATCTCAGCACCGTGACAAGTGGGGTTGATCAATGTTTTTTGGAACTGATTTTAACCCCATTTTCACTTTATTCGTGATGAAAGAGTGCTGGGAACAGTGACAGGATGCCAGGATTTAGCTGGAGCACAACCTGGCTAAAAGCAAGCACGGAAAATCCCAACAAACATTAAAACACGGGAAGCCTAAAACACTCAAAACTGCTGGCTCCTGAGATAATTGGCGACAGATTACTCTGTCCATTCACCCACAAATATCACATTTTCAACTCAGCAATTTCTTCATTGTTTCTTATCAAAGATTTATTTGATCCTTGAGTGCTCCGAGATGCTGTCCCACGCGAAGGCCACTATATAAATGCAAATTGTTGTTTATTATTAAAATAGGCAACAGTTGGTGTTGGTTACTGATCACATGCCTGGCTACAGACACTGGGGAAATTCATATTAACAGAAGGGGGGAGCTCATTAAAATATTCAAAATCCAGAACAAGGGGATTTAATCTGTCCCTTATTACCAATTATTACCAAGGTAACTAGGAGGTACCTGACCGGGTTGTATGTATTTATTTGCTGTGGAGAAAGGGGAGTAACCGTAATGAGAGTGCTTGCGGAGAACAACACGCAAAAGCTAAGTTCACACTTAGGTTAAGTCTATCGTTGCTGCTCCTTTTGCAGACCATCTCGGAGTTGGAGGCTCAGGTGCACCAGTTGCGAGAGGAGCTGATCCAGGTGAACTCCCAGCGTAAGCAGCAGCTGGTGGAGCTGGGCCTGCTACGAGAGGAGGAGAAGCAGAAGGCGCTACGCGAGCATGAGGCAGGCGTCAGCAAGCTAAGAGCAGAGATGGAAAGGATGAAGTTGGAGATGCAGAGGGCGAGCACCACTGAACTGGAGCAGGCGGCAGAGAAGGTAGGATGCTCTCCGGGAATCCTTTAGTGCTTCTGCAATAGTAATAATAATAATCTTATAGATAATCCTTGCATTTGATATAGCACCAATATCAATACATTCAATACATCGCAACGTTCTTCAAGAATAATTTGCTGTCGAGTGTAGTGAATGTATTTATGTGATTATAGCCAATTTTTACACAGTAAGGTTCCATGTCACCAAACAACCATAAAATGACTGAACAATTTATCTGGAGGATTGCTGGTCAGGACACCTGGAGAAACTTCCTTCTCTTTTCAAATAGTGTTGTGGAATTTTAACCCTGAACAGGCAGGTGCATTCATGGTTTAAGATCATCACTTCTGTATGTTGTTCTGTCTGTTGTCTGCCTGTCTACTCGCTCATAACTAGTCAACGATTAGGATAGATACTCAGCTATATCTTCCATCCAAGAAACTCACTCAAGTAAGATTCATTTAAAGAAAATGTGATCTTTAAATTATGAGATGCCGTGTACTCAGTGTTTCAGAATGCAACGTGCATGATACCCTCCCTCCATCAGTCAAAATATCCTCAAAGCCAGGCAGGCCTCTAATATCATTGTCTTAGCTATGTGGCCTGGCAAATGCTGCCATCCTTTGTTTAACTCAGATGTCCCCAAGCAGTGCCAGTGAAGGACACCCCGACCTGATTACCAGAGTGAGTTTGACTACAAAGTGCAGCTATTTATGTCACCAAATCTTCAGGTCTTACTGGCGTTACTTGAGTTTCTTGCAATCCTGATGTCATGTGATGTGTCAAGAATTTACTCGTGTTGTAGCTGAGAGATTGATCTGGCAAAGTAACCCATCCAGGAGCCGGTGGCCTGCAGTCAACTGTCAATAGGCAATGAAAACGTTTCTCTCAGATGAAGTCTAGCTACTTAGAGATGTTCACAAGGGAATGTGCAGTGGAACCTTGGTTACATGCCACAGCAGAGAGCGTCTCAGCTGTTGCACTGTCAAACCACAAACTTTGCATTGCTTTCATTGTGGAGAGGTGAACCATTTCAGCAGCACAACTGCAGTTCTGTTGCTTACAACAAATATATTGCAGGGATGCATTCTTTCAAAGACATCTGTTGTCGATTATTTCGGTATGTGTCTTTTGAGTTGCGCTTTCTAACAGCAGGCCATATGTGTGCACATTGTCTAAAAACTGTACCCAAATTTACATTTACATGATGCATCCTCTCTCACTAATGAAATGTGACAGAAAAGCAATAAACTGGAATATGAGTGTTGGCTACCTGGATGCAGTGTGGGATTTGTGGATATAAAGCTGAAAACCTGCTGTTACTGCAGCAGAGTGAAGTAAATACTTTATGTGACTGAAGTGGGGGAAAGGTTCCTCGTTCCCTTGCCACTGTACGTTACCTCTCTTGAGTTGCCTGAGCAAGGTTACTTTACTTGTAGTCTGCAAATAACCAGCTATGCCCACCCTCGCCCTCCAGAAGCCAGAACCGTTTAGACATCTCATTTTCCTCGCTGATTTTGTCTTTTGCACACTGCTCCTGCATCGTGTTTCATTTGAACGATGCAAAAGTAATTGTACTCTTATCTCGCCCAGTGCAATATGGATGAGCTCTCTGCATGCCAGGCATTCGAACAAAACAAGTCAAGCAAGGCACAGAAAGTTCAGTGATAGATTTTCAAGTTTCAAAATAAGTTGAAATACACTCACCAATGGTGAAATACAACACTGTGTCCCTCCATGTATGCCATGCAGAGTCAACCAGTGTGTGGCAGCCTGGCTCAGTTGATAGCACTCTTGCCTCTGAGTCAGAAGGTTGAAACCCCTTGTTGGGAACTCATATAGACTGTCTTGATTATACTGGGGGGGGGGGGGGGTGCTGCATTGGTGAAGGTGCCATCCTTAGGATGAAACACTAAGCCAAGATCCCATCTGCCTGTTCAGAAGGATGTTAAAGATCCCATGACATGATTCAAAAAGAGAAGGGAGTTTCTCCAGGTGACCTGGCCAACAATCCCCAAAATGAAATTGGCTGTTTGTGGGACATTGCTGTGTGCAAATTGGCTGCCATGTTCACCCATAATTAAGGTACATAGTCACTTTACAGTGTATCCCGAGAAGCACTTTGGGACATCAGCCCGACATGAAAGGCACTGAGTCGAATGTAAGATTTTATAGCAATGCACTGTTTCCATTTTACTTTAATTGAATTTAGCCTTTCCGGTTTGATTGCTAAAACCTAAATTTGATCAAAATTGAAAAGAATTATTGTTCCCTCTTAAAAAAGTAACATTGCCACAAGCACAGAGTGTGTGTGTGTAGTAGCATTCTTTCCCATGCTGCACAAATAAGAATTGGTTTGATGAGCCTGGGAACCAGTACTTACTATGTGCTGATCTGAGCAAGCAGCATTTAAGTTCCAGTTGCACAAATACCCAAATGTCAGGTTTGTCGTTATGTGAAATATGCAAACAGCCACCCCTTGCATCTCACGCTTCGCTCACTACTATTCCATCATTGCATAATGGAGAAGGTGCCACTCCCGGTCTCATATGGGGTCTCAAAACGTCACAACTTAACTTATTAGTTTACTTCAACCAAACCCTTAAAAGATAGGTGGAGACTGATTTTATGACAGATATTGGACTTGCAGTGAGGATCAAAGACAAACTAACTGTGTTGCTGCTGTTATGTCTTCTATCAGAGCCCCTTTCTGAGACCTGTTTACAGAATTACACTAGTGTAATTACATGGTGTTTCACTGGCTGCTGCTCTTGTGTCACCTCAGTGGGACCGAGGAATTTATATCTTGCGAAACCCCACAGGCCTTAGTCACAAAGCAGTGAAAGTGAGCTGCACCCACTGCTGAGTGGGAGGAATGCTGGCCCCTGTATCATGTCTTCCCCTTTACCCAGTGACCCCTTAAAGTCCCATTGATCCCCAGGGATTACCTTGTGGACATGCAGAGGTGTGAATCTTTGGCTCTGATGAGAACTGGGGTCTGAGTTACTATCTGGGGAAACGAGTGAGGAAAAAGATTCCCTGCAGAAAACGGTATTTAAATCACAGGCGATTTTGCCAGTGGCCAAACCGCTGGAGCCCTGTGTAAACACCTTTATCTCCTTGTTCCATGTTTTTAAAAAGATTTTTCAAACTACTCCATTGCTCTATAACCACGAAAGTACAGAGGATGGTGGACAAAGTTTTAACTTAACCACCTTACCCAAACCCCAAGGGGAAGAAAGTCTGCCAGCCTCCTGAACATTTTACAAATCTGCTATCACAAAGGTGTAATGGGTTCCAGCACACTCTGAGCTCCAGGAGATGGAAGCTGCTGATCCTTTCTTAAATACTGCTGATCGTTTTAATCTCCCTCTACCCCCCCCCACCCCACAGACACACACACTATGAAAAGCTGCATTGAGTTAGCCAACTCTGGGAAAACCAGGAACTTTGGGACGGAGTACGAGGAAGTTTTTATTTTTTATTTTTTGCGTTGATTATGCCATTAACCTTTTTTTTCACAAGGTTGCAATGATCACAGAACTCTGCATTTTGACTGAACCATCGACTGTAGTACATCCAAAGTACACTGGCCAGTTACCTGGACTGTTAAACTGTTTGTTTCAAGGTTGTAACGTAAATGTACAGAATAATCGTTGAAAGGCCTCATGGTTATTCATATGGTCTGGGAAGAGGTCTTGGATTTTGAAATCCAGCAAATGTGTCGCAAAGTTTCAGCGAGGTGACGGGGTTCATTTCTGAACCTCACTCCAAGTTTGTGATCAGGCATGTTGGACAATTTCAACAGGAAGATAAGAATATATAGGACTGGACAAGGTAATTGGGGTCCATCTGAATGTTCAAAAGAAAAAAAAACTAAACTCGTACCTCTCAATCTATATCCTGGTCAGCGAGCTAGCTAATTCTCTGTTGATTTTGCTAACACATTCTGCCTGCACCACTCTTCTTGGTAGTCTATTGCACATATTCATTGCTCCCTGGGGAAAGTGATGAAATCTGAACTCTCTGTCCCACCTTCTCTTCTAAGCTCAACTCCGTATCCCCGATCTAGATTTGTTAATGGTTGTTAGACACGTTTTCAGGGGTTATTTATCTATATCCTGTAGGATCTTGGGGACTTCAGTGTGAACATTTCCAGTTTCCACAGCCTGTCCTCAGAATTTAGGTCCCTGATTCTAGATATCAATTGGTGACCTTATCTGGTTCCCCTCCAATGTCAGGATATCCCTACTGTAATACAGTGACCTGATTTGTACACAGTACAAATTAACTATTCTGCCAAAAACACCAATTAAGTCTTAACTGTTCCTTTAACAAGCTCATTTTATGCATTATGTTTGTATTCAATATTTGTGTTTTGTCAACTGGCTATCTCTGAATCATCATCTGGGACTTTGAAGTTGCAGTATTCCTTGTATGTTGGTTCAAATGACTTTGTTAATATGTGACATTAATAGTTACAACCACAAGCCAAACTTTGTTGCCTTTGCAAATCATTCAAGGTTAACTGTGTAATGTATATTACACAGAAAAACAGATGACTGAGAGTGCTGCATGCTTACAGGCTTGGGATGAAATAATCTGTGAGAGGGAGCCTCAACTGTTTAATGAATGCAATCTGTACCCTGACCACAGTTTACCCTTGCAGCCTTGGCATCCACACGTTGTGGTCTGTTTATAAAAAAAATTCTACGGGCATGGTTTATTTTAATGTAATTGTGTAATATTTTGGGCTCATGCCCCTTTTAAAGGGTTGGGTTTCTGCTAATGGCTGACCATCGACCTTCGTGGGGGATGAAATTCATATTCTTTGTGATGTCAACACTCCGGGTATCGAGCAACAATTTACAGCTAACTATATTGCAAGAATTGTTCTGTGTGTGTGTGTGGGTGGGGGGGGGGGGGGGGGGGCTGATAAGTGTGATAGTTTGGGTGATATAGCCGTTAGATGCTGGACACTTATTTTGACAAGGCCGAGGCCCTCCTGTTTGGCTCCTGTCAGCGTCTCCATATCTCAGGCGCTGACAGCATCTGCCTCCATGGATGCACTCTACATCTCACGGAAGCAATATAGAACCTGTTCGACCCTCAACTGTCTTTCATACCCCACATCTTTGCCATGACCTTTGCCTACCTCCGCAATATCGCTCGGCTCCGACACAGTCCCACATCGTAGGCCTCCGAGTCCCTCATATACGCATTCATAACATCTAGGCTCGACTATGCAGACTCCCTGCTTGTCGGCCTCCCCACTTCCTCCCGGCATAGGCTGCAGATCATCCAGATCTCTGCAGCCCGTGTCCTCCCCCATACCAGGCTCCGTGACCCTATCACCCAAGATCCTAGTCCTTACTTTCAAAGCCCTCCAGGTCTTGCTCCCCCCTACCTCTAATCCCCTATCAACCTCCTGGTTTCCTCCGCTCAGCGGCGAGCGGGCTTTCAGCCACTCTGTCCCCACTCTCTGGAACTCCATTCCTCAGTCGCTCCACCTCACCCCCTCCTTTGCCTCCTTCAAGACCCATCTCAACACCCTCCTCTTCGACCGGGCCTCGGTCACCCCCCTACCACCCACCCTCCCCGATCCTGACCCCCAGCTCGGATTCAAAACACTGATTGTCCAGTGCCTTGGGACGTTCTCCCGACGTGAAAGGCACTAATCAAATGTAACGTTGTTGTTTAGTTGTGTGTGTGTTTTTATTTGGATAATTGCGAGGTAGCTGGTCATTCAGTGATACTGTGTATCATTGAATGACAACTATCACTTACTTGGCATCAGTGCATGTAATGTGAAGGGCGCTATACAAATGGAAGTTGTGTTGCAATGCAACTTATCCGTCACTTAAATGGTACAAGGGAGAAAAACAGACTGCTGTTGAGGGAATGACCCAGGATATTTAAGATGAATACTGCCATTGCCCGTTAGTCCTGAGTGGTGTTTGGAATGGAAAAGCTGGAACCTCCTCCATATAGCTTCCTGTTATGGGCTTGAGTCTTTATTGAACAGCTTTATTGAGCATTCCGAATATTTTTCCATGCTATCTCTTACTTTATCCTGCGTATTGATTGTTTAGTTGGTAGCCTATCCTCAGAGTTTGCCTGAGGTTTTTCGGGAACATCTCATATCTCATGTGTATGGCCCACCACTCACATCCCCCAGCGCCTACCTGCACCACCCAATCACTTGCCACTAGGGGGTGCAGGAGAGTGGCCCCACTTGGCATATATTGTCGGCACCTCCCTTGCGGGGAAGCACTTTGCGTCTGACCCCAATGTCCACCCCTCCCCTGTCTCCATTGCTCCCTTGTGTGACACTATGGCTGTGACGCTAAGACATTATCCTACCTGATGGACGTTGTATAAATGTAATTCGTTCTTGTTGAGATCTTGTGCAGAATGAGGAAGCCTGTCAGTGTCCTGCCAGCATCCCACAAAGTGGATGCCAGCATACTCTATATTTAATAATTTCTTTCATATTTATTCATATTTCCTGCAGCTAGCAGCATAGCATAGCATGGCCCTATCTGGCAGTCTGATGTTACATCAATGGATCCTTACATCTTTCAGTGCTGCTTCTTTGAAGCATTTTTGTGCTTCTCATTTCATCCGAGGAGCAGCTGTTTTAACTGTAAATGTCTCATCTTTGCTCACAGACCCGTAAAGCAGAACCAATAACCCGGCCGATATGCAATTGCTCCTAATATTTCGCAATCTCCCTTGTTTTATTTTGTAACAATCATTTAAGACAAGCTGTGGCAAAGCTACAGGCTATATCCAAATTGTGTAAACAGTATTCTCGGGCTGCTATAGATGTACTGACAGCCCCGAGCCAATTTGCAAACTATTGATAAACATTATACAAATCACATGATTTTGGATTATCTGTCACAAAGAATGTTGCTTTGCAGAGAGCTGCAGTATGCAGAACACTGTCACTTTGTTCTTTCAGCCATGGAATTTACAATTTAAGGATTACTGCTAAGTGTTGAAGTCAGGCACCTTAAATGCAGTGTAGGCTGCACCTTTTTCTCCCCCCACCCCCTCTCCCCCGCCCTCCTTCCTTTGATCTTTTTTTTGCTTTCACAAACCCTACACGGATGAAATGCTTTTCTGAATCTGAAAATTCAGAAAGCCTTCAGGAGATCGATTTTTTTTTAAAACCGCGTTCGTTGACAATGGAATGCAGACCTCTTATCTTTTTTAATATCTACATATTTACTCAATCAGTTATACACCAGCGAAGGTCTCTTTATCGACATGCATGAATTGGCTGAATTTATTCCCTCCTGTACGGACAAAACTTTCTGCTTCGTTTTCAACAAATGTACAAGAACCTCTTCTCTCTCTCCCCCACCCCCCCCCACCCGCCGATTCCCAGCCCCGGGCCCAGATTTTAAATACAACAGTCAAATTGGATTGGTGCCTAACACGTCTGAAGCTACAAGATGCAGATTAGTGGGTTCTTGCATCAGTCTTAGTTGGCATTTTGTTAATGCTGTTATTATAAACCAATTTACAACCAGATTTAAAACCCAAATCATAAAATGTTTAAGCAGCCAGTTGAGAGTATTGAGGCTTTATGAAAGATAACCAACAGTGCAGGATAATGAGGGTTGTGTAAATGGGTCTGTGCTTCTTTCTCTTAATGGGCTCCATTCGAACAGTACCGGCTTATATTTTGTCTTTTTTTCCTTGCGGATCTCCTCACAACATAAGCTGTTCCCCAGCCAGGGCAATAGTGGGTACCAGTCAAGGAGATAGACGTCTTTGAAGATTATTTGGGGTCCCACAAACAGGTAAGGGCATCCCTTGATAGCCTTACCTAACCTGTTGTCTCCTTCCCGAAACCCCATTCCAGCACCTTCCCATTACATCATTGAGATATTTCTTCAATGAATTCAGCACCCTGATATATATTCCCCTTTCATGTAAGGAAATACTTCCTAGTGTCTGTCGTGAAATTACCCTCTACACCTGTGCTCTTTTCAAGTGCTGCTCCGGTGTATTGGAAAGTGTTCAGGGTTTACTGACTCAATGTTATTTCAGTATCAAAGTCAACCTGAGAACCAGACAGGAGGATGAAAGGCTGCAGTATTTGACACTTCTTACCTGGTGTGGTCTTTGCTCCCCAGTCCAGCTACAAATCCCAGAAGGTCAGAGTGCCCTGTTTACATGGCCCACTCAGCTGGCTACTTCTCGGTGTCTTGTTTGTGCGTGAACATCAAGGATCAGAGGGAAAAGAAGTTTTTGCCATAGATAGCATCCCTGTTACCATGGTGACATCCCAATTGCTGGGGTAGCAATGCTGGCTTGACAGCACTTGATGTCCTCGTGGTAGTGGTATGCAAAGACCAGGGCTGTAAAGGGAGGTATTTTAGCAAAGTTCTAAGATCTTAAATTTGTCTAGTCTTAGACTTAAAATATAAAATTGTGAAAAACAATCTTAAATTTGCTCCCATATTAAGGCTGAATTTACTGTCTATATCTGTAAAATTCAGTCATGCTGTTTTTTGGCGAGTTATCTCGTGATAAATTCATCATTCACTTCTTAGCTGTTTGTGGGACCTGGCTGTGTGAAAATTGGCCTTTACCTACAAACAGTTACCACACTTGACAACAATTCCCTGTTAAATGCTGGGAGATGTTTCAATGCTACAGGCTCTGTATCAAATACAAGGATTATTAGGAACATAGAAACAGGAGTCGGCCATTCAGCCCCTCAGATGATGGCTGCTCTGTACCTCAACTCCATTTCCCCATTTTTCTCCATATCCCTTGAAACCCTTACCTAACCAATATCTGTCGACCTCAGTCTTGAAAATTCCAATTGACCCAGCATCCATAGCTCTTTGGGGGAGAGAGTTCCAGTTTGGGAGAGAGAGTTCCAGTTTCAGGGAGAAAATATTGAGACATCTTTGCCCTAGTTGTGCCACCAAAGCTCACTTATTGTCAATTTCATTCAAAAGATGATGCAAATGAAGCACTAGATTAATCCAGTATCAGTGGACAGATGGAACCCAAAAACACTTTCAACAGCTAACATCAAAGACCATGCTACGCTGTCACCTAGATCTTTTGTCTTTCTGCAAACACTAAATATAAGATTGAAATCACACTGTATAAAAGATAATAAACTGTGTGCTCTCCCACCCCCACCGGATATGAGGTCCTGCTCAGAGCTGTAAACCTGCTACTTACTGTATCAGTGACTGCCCGGCTCAGTCATAAATGTCATCGTATTTGAGCTTAAGGAAGTTCAGGAAATTCTAAACACACTTGTAATCTTTTATAGAACCTTTCAGACAGCAGTCCTTGGATCCTTGAACCAATAAATAGGTTGCAATCGTGCCGTTTCTTTTCTAATGAGATGCTTCCAATACAATGGATGTATTAACCAGCAAAATAATTAATAATGGTGAGGCAATCCCGACTGAAAGGGGTTTGGCCTGCAATATAACAGGTTTGGCACAGAATCCTATAAATGAAGGAATATTCAGGCTTAAACTCCACAGAAACTTGTTGTTTCTATTATAACAAAGTGAAGTCAGCTGTAGTCAGTTTTGGGGCAGTTTTTCTCAACACTGCCCTTCAGACAACCTTTTCCCGCAAAAGTACCTTTGATATGTGTATGGGAGAAAGGAGAAATCTCTTGTCCTTTATGATTATTAATAATAATCCTTGCATTTGATATAGAGCCTTTCACAATCAGGAGAATATCTCAAAGCGTATCACTGGATCAGTTATAATGGGTTCAATCAAACGGCCGTCACTAGTATGATTGATCTTTTCATTACTTTATTACCTGAAATGTCACAGTGAAGCTGGAAGGTTCCTATTATAAAACTGCATTGCGTGATTAGCACGATGAACCTGGTGACTCGGATTGTGTTCACTTTGGAACTGCTGGTCATGTGTGTGTGGCGTTGCTGGGATCACAGGCTCCAGTACCTGCAGCTTGACCACACCCTTGCCGTTGATGACTGCCCCCAAAGGTAAACAAGGGCAATCTTTACTACAGCTCAGCGATTCAGGCGACACACGCTAGATAAAGTGTAACTAAACTAACCAATAATGTCTGGGTCTGAATTACAAGATCGCTATCTAATCGCAGGCTCAGGTGATCCAGTTTGAATCGTTTTCTATATCCATCACCCGAATCCCAAGATTAGATTACAGCCTTTGGGGGAAATTTTGTTTGGGGAATATACTGAAATACCATTTTATTTTTTTTAAAGCTTGATTTTGCGTTGGCAGCTTGTCAGCATGTTCCATGTTTGCTCAGAGGCGTCAACATAAGCATTTTACTGCTCTGTGGCATGACCGCAAATTGAGTGATTTAGAGTGGATTTAGCATACTTTCTATGCATGATATAAATGATGAAACGTTTCTGCATTTGGCTACCATTCATGAGGTGTGAAATGCTTTCACATTATAAATATTTTGCTGTACAAGCACTTGTTTTGAGGATGCCGTCCTGCATTTGCTAAGTAGCTGCAGATGGAGAGATTTGGAGCGTTCCTGCTCCCTAGCTTCCTTCGGTGATTCTTTTTTTAATACTTTCTGGCAAGAGAGCTTGACACGCAGAATGTATGACCCTGACAGGTCAATTCACATCATAACAGAGCCTGGAGGAAGGAATATCAGTCTTATGAAAATAGTTCAGGAAATGTATAAGTGGCAGACTTCTCCAATGTTTTTACTAAGTGAACCCGAAATCCAGGAGCTATTCTTTCTAACCAATTTTCCAATAATTTAATAATCTTTACATTTGACATAGTGCCTTTAACATCAAAACTGTCTCAAAGTGCTTCATACATGATTTCTGTCAAGTGTGTTGACTGTAGGCAAATGTGGCAGCCATTTTGGTCCTGCAGGATCTATGAAGGGAATAGCTAAATCATCTAAAGAATTGTGGCCCAGTAGTTTTGATTGGTGTTATGAGCAGGCAGACTTGCCAAAGAATGACACCTCCACAAAGCAACACTGCATTGGACTGTGGGTTCAATTGCTGACATGCATCTTGAATCCAAAACCTCCTGACTCAGAGGTGAGAGTGCAATGAGCTGAGACAAATGGGGGCACCTTTTGATATCACGGACGAAAAGCCATTCAGCTCGGCCAGCTCACTGCCGTCTCCCTACTCCGCATCTACAACCCTTGACTTGTGTTCAATAATTTGTTCTATTATTATTACAAAAGCACATCCTCAACTTTGTACAGAAACACTCTGCACTTTGATGCTTGCAGGCTGGAGGCATAGAGTCAGCACAGAAATGTGAATGATCAAATCATTGTGATCACTGCACCTTCCAGTGTGAATGTGCTGAGCAATCTTGAGTGGCAGTCACTGCGCTCTGCAAATAGCCACTTTCCTTTCACTCGTCTCTGTTCTGCAGCAAAATTGGAGCCATATAAACTGTAGGAACTGTACTTTGCACAGCAGCTTAATCATCTGCACAAAATGCTTGGAGCACGCCCACTCTAAATTGCAGGTCTCTCATGTAAGTTGCCTTCCATCAGTGCTTTAGTACTTAGCCATGATCACACAGTGAGTGGAGCAGGTTGGACCTTCTGATGTTTGGTGCATGTGCAGTTGCTCATGGCCGGGTCAACAGTACGGTACCTGTGCTCAGCCTTGAAGCTCACAGCTACTTTTAGCCCATAGGTCTGAAATTCCAGCCAGTCTTAGCTTGTGAGACCATTTTGTCTCAAAATTTAAGATTTGGAAGCCAATTATTTTAAGAACGTCAGAAAAATGTCTTCCAAATCAAGAGGGATTTTTAGCAATAGGATGATGGGCAGGTGAAGAAACTACCCACACTAGTGGTTAAAACTGCATTTAAGAATTTTCCATTCTGCCTCATCTTAACTTATAGTACAAAATATTTCTATTGATTAAGAATGGATGCAATTTCAGGCCTCGGGAAGCCAGCAAGACCGAGAACAACTGTTGAATGAATATGGGTGGATTCCCTCTCTTGCCCCTCTGTCACTTGAGTTGCTGGGCCAGAATTCTCACTCACTGATTGCCAAACCGGTTTCCCTTCTCAGCTGATGCAGTCAGTTCATACCGGAGGCTTTGTATTGTATGTACTCCAGCAGCCCTGCCACCTGGAATGAATGAGTCAGTGATGCAAAGATTCACCACAGTGAATTGCTAAACTTTCCTGTGTAATCAAAGCCTGAAAAAAACAAGACACTGGAACAGTTAGAGTTACTTTCCATATTCCTGGCAACGTTTCATCATTGGGATGCCATATAGAGAAGACTAGCGTGGAGCTCTGAAAGGTTTGAAAGAGCTGAAATAGAGAGATGCTCCGATTACAGTGTAAAACGAATGCTTGGCTCATGAAAATACATCCTGTTCTAAACTAGCTCTTAAAACAACTTGAGTAACCAACCAATTCCTGCAGTGCTTCCAGTTCAAATGTAAATTATTATGCAATCATAACTGGTGATCAATTTCACTGCTTGTCTTTGCAAAAAAAAAGAGACCAAGGGAAATGATGAGTTAGCGTTACTGCGATGTGAGTAGGCAGACAGTTTGTACAAGTGCTTCACTATCAAATGTAAGGCAGGGGGTGGAATCCTCCCTCCATGAAACTCCCAGCCCTCTGTCAAGGTGTATGTATGGTGTGGAGAGATCTAACAAATTTGACTTTCTCTACTTGCAGCATCACACACACCACACACACACCAGTCAACACAAGCAGCTGTCTTGCTCCCAGGTCCCTGGTGTCCCTATTGTGCAGTAAGGGAGAGGTGCAGAGCAGATTCAATCATCCCCCACACAATAGCCCCCTCCCCACACCAGCTTCCCACACTCTCATCAGGTGCCTGTGACGGTGCCTGGCATGAAAGGGACTTAAAAGGCTGAAGTAAATGTAAGTTTAAAACAGACAAATGTGTTGGGAAAGTAATTTTGCCTTTTTCAGTTCAATCAAAAATTAAATCCATAATTGAGTTTAGTTTTGCATACATATTTTCTCTGAATGCATTGAATTGTCAGATCCTTCTCTGCTTAAACTGCAATAATGTTAGCAGTAATCATATTTAATGGTCTCACTGCAGAAAGGTGGAGTACTTTATTGCTAATGGCCACATTTACATTAAGTGTGCAAACCCTTTGAAGTTTCAAGTGCAGGCTGCATCCCTGTTCCACGGTGGAGAATGCTGTTGTCTCTTCCCTTGGGCGGTTTCTGCTTTGCAGTTTCTTACTGCAGGTTTTTCTTTCCCTTTTTTTTCCCCCTCTCTGCCGCCCCCCCCCCCCCCCCCCTCTCTCCCAGCTCTTAAAACATCATCTGGCACTCGAAAACATACGTGTCGTATTGTACCTTCACAGCCTTGATCGGAGCATGTGTTTCTGTTTTTACTAAAGGTGAAGTCATTCTGATAAACTTTACGCTGTCATTTTTCATCCAGAAAGCCCTTTATGTTTTCTAATAATTGGCAGCAGAGGTAGATTTTTTCCTTTCAAGTGATGACTGCTTGGATGCAGATCAAAGCAAAGCCCTGTGCTTTTGGTTGCCATGAAGGGGCGTTGGAGCTGGCACTGAGCCTAGATCCTAAGTGATAGGCATACTGATTAGGTGCCAAGGTTCTGGGTCAACAGCAAGTGTCTATGCGCGTCGGTCTCTTCTCCTCTTTCTCCCCCCCCCCCCCCCACCCCCACCTCATCTCATCTTACATTTCTCCTTTTGTTTTTACAGACCAGCAGCAGGTTGAAGCAGATTGATAAAGAGTACAGCCAGAGGCTTTTAAAATCTTCACAGGTACGGTTCAGAGATTTCAGAAACTGCAACAACCCATGTCAAGCTCACAGCTTGTGTGAATGTGCGTTACCAAATTCTCAACCTACCCCCCCCACCACCACCACCACCCTTTCAAAATATCTGCGGACAGCAAACAGTAAGGTTTTATAACATGTTTGCTGTGCTAAAAATAGAGTTGCCAAGGACTAATGATCTAACCGTAGTGAAAGTAAAACAATTAGCAACGCTTAGAAAATACTCAGCGATTTGCGAATGTGAGCTTTGTGCTTTAGCGCTTGAGAAGCTGCAGTTGCTGAGGGACAGAGTGAGACCCTCGTGTTATTTGAAGATGCTCAAACACGCCAAACATTCTCCTCTGTGTCCTACACTGTTGTCCTACAGTAGATGGAATCAGTGAAGTTGACAGTAAAGCCCCGACCTTGCTGCTGCCATCTGCCTCTGTGGCCCCACCACATTAAAAAAAAAGGCAGCTGTTTTAATTAAAATTTTACAGAAACGGGCCGAAGCTGGCCACCCGCTCTAGCGCAGTAACAAAAGGTGTGGCGAGATCTGATTCCTGACAGTCTTGTCTGTCTCAAGCCAGGACAGAGAGGAAGGACATTGCACCGGAATGGGTCAGAGAGGCGCAGTGCTAGTGAGAGAGAGAGAGAGAGAGAGAGAGAGGTTCTGCCCGATCTACCAACCGACCCGCCAAGATTTTGAATTACAAAATAGTATCTTAATGAGATTAAGTGGGTGGTGCAGCCTTTTGTTCAGCAGATTCTTTGCATATTGCAACATTCCCTGCGCTTAAAAGAGGCTTAACTCCTTCTTTCCCAAAGCAGTTTTGCATATCCTTTTAATTGAGAGCGGTTAAGCGTGCCAACCGCTCAGCACGTGCACTGGGTGTCCTTTGCTTCTGGTCGTGTCCTTCCTGCGTTCTCTCTTGAGGCTGCTCATCGCTTAGATTTCACTCAGACACGCACTCCGCGCTTGCTCACACACGCACGCCCATGCACGTACGCCTCGAGGGCTGGGGCTTTACAGTTGTATTCACTGTTTAAACCTGCAACCACCCCCCCCCCCCCCCCATGCACACATACTCACACATTCGCCTACAGTCACTACACTTCATAGTAAAATTAGTCAACACGCTTTGTCAACACAATATGGTGCTATATCAAGGATTATCATTACGCATAAATACGAGCATCTACTTGTGCGCATCCATCCAGACGTACGCGCGCACACACACACACACAGGAGGATGGGATAATCCATTTGCAAACACCGCCAGAGATTTCTTTATCCTGTTTGTCTCTCTCTCTCTCTCTGTTTCTCACGGGCATTTTGTTTCCCTCATGTATATTTTTAGACTTCACTGGTTGGAGGGAGAGGATTGCTGTGCAGATTGGGATTGAACCTGATATTGTCTGGCATGAGCTCAGACACTGGTGTGCTACCTGCCCCGCCACCTAGCTGTGTCACTTGTTCTAAACATCACAGCTATTATTTCTAACCGTGCCTCAACCAGTCCAGAGCCAGCTAGGGTCAGTAAAGTACATCCACTCGCAAACAATTGTTAATCCAGAGCAGCGCACTGCAACTCTAGCATCGCTGGTAAGTGCTGCTGGCTTGGTGTCAAGGCAGAAAAGCAAAGGCTAAATGGGAGTGAAATTCTTAACAGGAAAGAAGCCGCTCACTCCACTGAGAAATAAAGAAATCCTTCTGAAAGGCAGCAGCAATGTGCCCTACTAATTAAGAGGTGAAAATGCCAACTCTAGCAGGAGCAGGCAAATGGGTTGAAGTGCCAAAATACAACAAAAAAGCTTTCCTCCTCCTCCTGCAGGCTAAATGGTACGTCTGTGTATCCACAATGTGATATAATTATGACTAAGAACGTTGACGCAATAGTAATAGTGGGCCATTAGTAGCTTTCATGTGGTTCTCCCAATGACAAAATTAGTCCAATCTAGCTCTCAACGCTCTCTTAAAATGTTCACTCCCAACTCCCACACAAGGAACATTCCATTTAGGGTCTTGCTCTAGCCATCCTTACTGAACCCACAGTACATTAACCCTCCCCTCCCAGCCATGCAACTGATGTACATTTTGCAATCGTGTGGTTTTTGCACCGGAAACGTGTTGAGCTGTTTTCTTTCTCCCAAATTAAACCACGGATCTGCATCTCATTTATACCTTGCTGCTAACCCATCCACCCACCATTAAAACCATGGGAACAAAACGGAAGTTGCTGGGAACACTCAGCAGATCAGGCAGCCTCTATGGAGAAAGGAAAGTGAGTCAACGTTTCAGGTGCACGACCCTTCGTCAGAACACTGTTTTCAGATTTCCAGCATCTGGAGTATTTTGCGTTTTGATCAAAGCCAGCAAGGCTTCACACCACTCTGATGTGGCTTAGCTCAGGGAAACTTGCACTTTCCAACCAAATTGAGGTTATAATAACAATAATAATACTAATCCTTGCATTTGATACAGTGCTTTTCACGTCTTCTCGTTAAGTGAAGAACATCAATCATCTTCTCCGGCTAGTGCTGGTCGTTCCACTGATTTTGTTATCTTTCAGACAAAGCTGTGAGGTTACTATTTGCTGCATTGATTAGAAATTGATGGTCTGTGTATGCAAAAAGAGCTTTGGTACATTTTCAAAATAAACAGGAATAGACTTGTGTTCAAAATTCGAGAAGCCAGAATGAATGGATAGGACACCAACCAGCAGGCAGTGTTTAGCCCATCCAACCACCCATCCAGCTTCCCCAAATATCCTTCCACACTAATAACTCTGAATCCTTTTTATTTCCAGGGCTTGTCTACTTCCTCTTTGAAACCCTTCATACTTGCCTCTTGCCTGTGCTGGTAGTTTGCTCTCGTGCCTATCCTTCTGCTATTGAAAAGTCTTCATTTAGAGGCAGTTTTCACAGTTCTTAAAAAGACCTCAGGCTTCCAAATTAAAACTGAGTTTAAAAATATTCCACAATGCTATACGATCTTAAATTTTTAGACGATGGTCTGAAGATGTAGGAGTTGAGTGAGTGGCTGTCGGGATGCAGCTACCCTTTATTAAATACTCCAGTGATCTGAGGCTTCATTTAAGCCCCTCAATCAGTCCCAGCACAGTTATTCATTCCTGGGTATATTTTTCTATCATGGATCTGCCAACGGGCACTGGCCCCAATGAAGAATATAAAACTCTGTCTCGTTCACTCCTTGAATTAAACACTTCCTGTCAGCTAATTGTTGAGTTACCAGGCATGAAAGGGCTGAAGTGCCAAGTGGCTGTTGCTATTTTGGGAGCCTGACTGAAAGATGGTCTACATTGAAAAATCTTCTTCAGCTTCAAGCTCAAATGGGAACAAATGGCCGTAAAACAGGAAAATTGCAGCATTTCTTCTGGTCAAAGGCTCTTTGAACCCCACTTTGTCATTTATGTGCCTGCTGCCCTGCCTTTGCTTCCCACAGCACAATGAAAAATTGAAGAACACTCAATATAGTTATTGGTGAATTGGAATTAGCTTGTATTGTGGGCTGACAAGCTGTTGAATTCAGAAGCCTGAAATTTCTTACACTTAGTCTTAAGACCATTCCTTTAATATGAAGATTGTACAGCGGTTTGGGACATCTTTCCGACATGAAAGGTATAAATGTAATTTGTGTTGTAGCTGTGCAAATTTTGGAAAATTCTTAAATTCGGTCTGCATTTGGAAGCTGTTTTAATCGAACTGATTATTTTCAAATTTTTACATGATCTCAAATTAAGCCAGTTTTCAGGCAGACTTTAAATTACAGCCCAAAAGTTAAGTACAGGCTGTACCCGGCTTGTGGTATCTAGCTTTTGTTATTTGAAAGGAAGCAGTGTTGACTTTCCCAGCATGATGATGTAATGATTGAGCTTGAAGACCTATCTCTCTCTCTGACTGTGCCTTTGGCCATCTTTCGCCTCCCAGCTCTGCTTTCCCCACCCCCAGCTCAGGCTCCCAGTCAGTCGCAGTTGTGTAAAGCACTTTCAATCATCACCCTGACTTGAAAGGTGCTGTACTGTATAAACATGTTTTACTATTGTCTGCTAATGGTGTGAAGTTCTGTGGCTGGGTGATGAGCAGAAAAGAGATAGGTAATATTCCTAAATTTAGACCATTTTAAGTAAATAGAGAAATACTGCAGCAGATAAATCTTACAGGAAAGAGAAAAGGAACTGATCTTTACTTGGAGCAGACTCGCTACCAATATAGCCCCTTCACAATCGTTCCTCTTATCAACCACCGTTTCCTGATTCCACCACTTCCTTCCCTAGTGCTGCTGCCAAGTTAGGACCACTTATCTCCCCAGGTCAGCACGTCTCCCCCAGTACCAACACCACCCTCTTGTCTCTCGTGCAAACGCACACAAGATCAGATTTGTAGGGCTGAATATTTTCGAGAAATCGACTTTTCGAGAAATCCAACAACTGTGACTCACGCTCCTTGTCCAGGTGTTTTCTCCGGTTGCACTCCTCCGCCTCAGGTCTCCTGCTCGATCCTCAATCCCACAAACCATGTCTGAGCCTTTAGCTACCACACCCACGCTCTCTTGGATTCTATCCCAAAATCCCTTCATCTTGACGAGATTAGGAGGGGTTGGAGCTCGTGTGCAGTATAAAAACTGGCACAGACAAGTTGGTCTGAATGGCCTTGTTTCCAGGCTGTATCATTCTATGTAGCACCTTTTGATAACTCTTAAAAGACCTATCTCCTAGGCCACTTTTTGTCAACATCTTCAAACTCCCCCTCAGTTCCTCCCTGCTGATCCCCATCGTTGTGAAATGCTTTGAGATGTTCATCCTACTCAAGTGTAAATTGTTGTTGTTGACCTGAAAATCTGTCACAGACACATGTCTAATCCTTAGTCTTCTTCCTGCATGTCACAGACATGATGGACTGAATGCTCATTCCCCCCGACCCCACCCCCATCAGACGGTTTGTATGTGCCAGATGAAGCTGTACTCTACTGCTAAAGATAGTTAAACAATGAATCGTAATGTCCAGATACAACCTTTTAACATTGAATGGATTTGTTGACGTCAAATACCGGCTCCATAGCTTTCCTCTTTGTGCAGCTGGGTAATGATTAATGAACTGGCTGACAACCATATACAGTACAGTACTAGGCAATGCTGACAGGCAGAATCACCAGTGGTTTTCATATCTCAGGCCGGTTTGGAAGATATATCAGGAATTTCAATAAAAGAGAAAGCTTTAACTTGTTGGTTTAATTAGATTTTTTTTCCTGCTTTTCCTAACAGATCTTTTTCTGGTAAATTTATAGTAACAGTACCTTGGGAATTTGATGGGTTTATAGCTCGCACAGTATGTAAATGGCATCAGTCATCAATCACAGCTAATAATTCTTCATAAATACCACATACCACAGAGGTTTCCATTCATCCTGCAGAGCAAATTGCAGCAGGTGGGTCACTGTTCCTCGTAGACATTTCCCCAATCCGCTCCTCAGGCTGCTCACCACTGCTATCCTCGCGTCTGTGCCCCTGTCGCTAACTTTGCTTTGGCAGCAAAGTGCCCACGTGTGCCAGCCTCGCTTGCCCATGTTGGGGTTAAAACTCTCATTTGTCAGAGGATAGAATGAAATGTTTTCTGAATTCCCTTCTAACCGGCTTAACTCTAATGCTAAGGATGTGCACCTTGTTTTTACTTTTCTTGGAGGTAAAAAAGTGGCCACTTCTATCTTGTCCATTCCCTGTTGTTTTAAACACAGCCAGAACAATAGGAGCACTGTAAACCAAGCAGAGTGTGGATGGGTATTGGGTTATGGTGAGATGTGTTACCGTGTCCTTTGGCTGGGTATTTCAGAGTACCAGTTCGCCATTTCTATTAAGGTTCCTTGATTGAAGTTAGTTTTACAAATTGCTTTTATGACATTACTAGATTCAGATCTAGAGCAATTATTTTACCATCGGGTTCATAAAAAAATTCTCTGAACCAAAGTGAGCTGAAAGATAGGATTCCTTTTTTTAAGGAAAGCCTGGTCTGTACCAACAATATTCTGCGGCCACTTTATGCGTGCAGTACCTGTTAATGTGGAATCTCACGGTGCTGAGAGAGCATGCACTTTCCCATCCTCTGCAAACTCCACTACAATTACAGATCCTGAGAAAGTTTGAATCTGTTCCGCGTTTGGCAGCTGATAAATACAGTTTCAAATATTTCTGAAGCTATTATCGCGCTTCAAAGCATTTTCAAACTAAAGCAAATAGCTATGTTTAAGCAACAGGGATTTTCAGTTATTGTTTTCCTTTCAGACTATAGCTGAGCTTCAGGCTGCCATTTCAACCTTGAGGGAAGAGAACAGTCGTCAGCAGCTGGCTGCGGAGAGACAGCACCAAGAAGCTGTGGGAAGATTTGAAGATGAGAAGAGGCTGCTGATTAGAGATAATGATAGAGTTATTAAGGTAACCAAGGGGATATTTAACACCCAGCATTGCACTGGTATTGCAAGTGATGATTGCACAGGCAGCACCTCTGATAATGGCAGTGGATCCCAAGAGTGTTTGGCAGTTGGAGCCCACAGACTAGGCTGACACTCCAGAGGACCAGTACATTGTGAGAGGTGCTATCCTTCAGTTGAAACATTAAACTGAAGTCCGGTCTGCCTGATCAGGTCATTGTCAAGGATCAGTTCATTCACTTTATGGCTGTTTGTGGGACTTTGCTATATGTAAGTGGTTGTCTACGTTTACTTAGAAATGCACAGTCACTACTTGTGACAGTAATTTCCCGTGAAGC
This sequence comes from Callorhinchus milii, assembly GCF_018977255.1. Taxonomy (NCBI): domain Eukaryota; kingdom Metazoa; phylum Chordata; class Chondrichthyes; order Chimaeriformes; family Callorhinchidae; genus Callorhinchus; species Callorhinchus milii. Next base: position 2,494,701 of record NW_024704761.1, on the reverse strand, counting down.
ACGTTGTGACATTTTGCCATTATTTGTGCTGTATCAACGGATTATTATTATTATTATTTTCACTTCAGGTCTAATCTGTGGTAAATATAAAGCACTCGGGGAATTGGAATTCAGTAAGGGACAGAGAAACACAATACAGGTTTCCGTGGTGACAAACTCAACCAGAAATAAATGGCAGAGGTCAAAGGCAAACACCATCTTCCCTACATTCCTGCACTAACAGGCTGACACGACATACCTTCCAGCAGGGATCATTAGATAGGAGTCAAAAGCAGGAACCCAGACTGATTTTTTCCCCCTCCCAAACCCAGGACACTGGTTAATTGTTGTAATCCTGGATAAGTCAGCTCATTTGACACAGAGTGTTAGTCAAATCTTCCATCTTTGAGTCTGCACGATTCAGCACCATATCAGGCTGCACCTGAACCCACAAGTTACTGGGTTGCCCGAGAATTTCCTTGTGCTGGTGGGAATGCATGGAACTCTCAGTTTGATTGAATCTTAAACACGGTAATGGGTTTCCGCGTGTGTCAGACACCCGGCTGACTGAAAACAAAATTGGGTTGCGCTATTATTTTGAACTGCCCAAACAAGTGTTTAGAATGAAGATCTAAAGATATGTGAACAGAAAAGAGATATTGGATGAGAGATTTCTGCAGCTAGTACAGTATAGCACAATACTCTCTGCTCTATTATTCTGTTTCTTAATACAGAAGCACAGCCACAATAGGCTGAATGGCCTCTTTCTGTGCTTGAAGTTCCTGGATTCTAAGCAGTGTATTTGAATTTGAGGTCAGCCAGGAAGACTTGCAAATCATTCCTGACCTGGACCTTTGCCAAGTGAACATTTCTCCCCTGAAAGTGTTTGCTTTAAGTGGTTTGATTCCATTGTGTACAACAAGCAATGGCTATTAATATGGTAGTTGCATTTGCTTTTAAGTTTACATAACATGCAGTTGATCAAGAATGGAAAAAAATTGTTTTATTGTATTATACTACTAAATTACATTTAGGAAGAAAAAAAACTTAGGTTTTTACGTACCTTATTATGTCAAAACATCTCAAAGTGCTTTGCAGATAATTACTAGCAAGTGTAGCGCCTGCTATTTGCTCCACAAATGGCCACGAGGAGATTAAGCTGCAGAGTTTTCTGCAATTGTTTAAGAATTTTGAAATCTGCTGTTATTGTTAGGAATGCCTTTTGGACATTCTACACAGAAAGAAAGGTGCTCACGTCAGACTCTTGCTGGACTCTTATGTTTAAGATCCTAGGGCACACTCTGAGAAGAAAAGCTCTAAACCATTGAATATTCTCTGCTCTATTATTCTGTTTCTTAATACCGCTGAAGGCATCATGAATAATCCTTTTACCTGGTGCCTGTAATTCTGTGTTGAGATAGAGATCAGAGAAGCACGACCAAAATACCATTGACCTTCAAGCATTTTAAAACTGCTGGAAGCAAATGTGAGGGATGATTATCAAGAGATGTAAATTCTGCCTTATGCATTTCTCCAAAAAACAGCCTGCAAAGTGACCACAGGTCCTCTTAAATGTTTGTGATCAGAAATAAATGAAGCTGTGACTATTATCGGAAACCTCCCGCAGGTGGCTCTCCAGACGGAATGTGAGATCATTCTATTTGTTTCATTGAAGCAGCTCAGATTACTCTGCAAATATGCACACTAGTGTACAGTTTAACACCATACACCTTCCCTTTCTAGTCTGTACCCCTAAATCCTTTCAGTTCTCGACATTCAAACTTCTTTATACAGAAGCTCTTACATACCTCCTTGTTGACAACATTAACAAAACACTTTTGCTTTTAAAGAAACTGTTAATTTGACGTCATCTTTATCAGTCCTGCAGATGTTGGCTGGTTTTGAGTGAGGAATAAAAAGAGTGAGGAATAAAAACACATCTAATCTGTCGAGCAAGTGGAGGCTACAGGTTTTTCAATAACATTGCTGCAGGAACCTGAGACAATTCCGTCTGCTATTACTTGACATCGTTCTGTAATAGAAATCTGTGGGTATGTCGGTTACACAGTGAGGTGAAGCACCAATGCTTGAAACAAACACGGCTTTAATTCTTCTCCTCCCCCCCACCCCCATGAGTTTCCTATCTTGGTCACCCTGCTGTAGGAGTGAAGAGCAGAGGTTTGACACCTCTTTAATATATGGGAAATGTTATCATCATGGAAATCCAGCACCATTTGGTTTTGCACCAACACACCCTGAGGCAGGAGGTACATAACCGTTGGAGGTGGGGGAAGTAGGAGAACTGAGAAGGTAAGAAATATGGAAGGGTCTATGAGGTTTGATGCTTTGTAGCTTTCCATATACTCAAAAATAAACATGTTGAGTATTCACTGTTATCTTTTCCTTATTCTGCCTCTGTTTGGCAGGTGCGGGGGAGCTGACCAGTTCTCTAGCCCTCTTTTGTTCTTTTGTGCCCTTTTCTGCTTCACACCAACTCTTGAAAACTCATGAAGATCTCCAGCAGGTTCTGTGGGAACCTTCATTCGATTCTCTTAAGATCCAACCTCCATTCCCTTGCTGTTGCAGACTGCTCTGCCAGGCCCCCGCTATCCGCTCTGAGCTCTTATCCCCGGTCACACTCATCTCTCTTTCTTGAGATGACTTTCATGTGGGCTCTTCTCTGAAAAGTTTTTTTTTGTTAATTTGAGATGAAAGGAATTCCATTTTGCTTACGAGGTTTGTTTTTCAGGCAACAAAAGAATCTATCTCATCTCTTTGATTTCCATTCATATTTATTTCCTGTGTCTGCCACATGTCAGCATCCTCTAAATGTTGCATCAGTTCTGCTGTGCATCTTTTCTTAGGTTCAGACATCAGACTCCTGCAGCTGTGATAAATGTTCTGGAAACTTAAGACAGGCTTGATAACTAGCGAATATCCTTCCATCCAGAGCAACAGTAACTTGCATTTATAAATTGCTCTTCACGTAGAGTAACATCTTGGAGTGCTTTACAACAATAACAACAGCAACAATACGCATTTACATAGGGCCCTTCACTCTGGTAGTATTTCGGACAATTCACAGTGAATGTCCCGGGCACTGGGCAAGGGATGGGGCGGAGACTTAGGAGTGAGGTGACTGTAGGCACAATCAAAAGGTAGGCTCTTGGATGACCTTTGAAGGTAGAAACGGGCGGAATGAAACAGAGATGATGATGGAGGAAGTTTCCGAAGGTGGAGCCACCAATGGTTGAGGTGGAGGAACAACAGAGACCTGGAGCAAGCTTTTTTTTACTATAAATGACATTTTACCGAAGGGGAGAAGAGGACTCCCCGAAATATTGCATGTTCTTAGGCTTAAGACCATTGTGTAGCCATTTTGGAAAAGAGCCTTAATTTTTTCAATGCTGTGGAAATTACTGTCCAAATTAAGACTGATTTTAAGAGAATTATCTCAGTCTAAGATCCTGAGAATTTCAGACCCAGATCCCATAGCCCGCCATAACACTTCCTGGGATCAAAGCTCAAGTCTAAGGGACAGCAGCCATGTTGGCGATATTTATAGTTCAGCCTAACCAAGAGCTGATTAGTGGCCTGCTGATGTTTTTCACTACCAGATTGCCTACCTGAGTGCCGGTGCTATCACTGGAAAGGGGAGCTGCTGTTTGCAGACTGATATAGGGAGCTGAATACAGACAGAGCTTTTTCTGTTCCTTCGTGTTTGGTGGGATTGTTCAAATGCAGCACTGTTAATTATTGACTGGTCTGATTAATGTTGAACTCTTTATAAGTAGGTAGCTGGCCATTCGGAATCCTCGCAAAGAAAGCACAGCAGGCCACGAAAACAAATCTGTTCCGACCCATCAATAAGTAAATAAATCCTGTTGCTTTTTCTTTGTCAAGTCACGGAAACGCTGAAAAACATTGTGATATCAAAGCACTCTGGCTCACGGAGTGCCGTGTTGTGTAGCAGAGAATTCCCATCACGAAGGAATGTCGCCATATGTGAAATGTAACATATGGGTTGTGTTAAAGCCATGAGATCGCTGGTGCTTTTTATTTAAAGACTGTGCATTTATTGTGGTTTTGCTAAACATATTTCTGATGTGCAATGTATAAAAGATTTGATTGTTCAAAGAAGCCTTTAATCCTGACTAAACAAATTACAGTGTCATTTTATTGCACTGACTCCATCAGAAATGTCTAGTGGTTTGTGTGATGCACCATTCTTGCCATCTCTTGCAAGGGTGAAGTGGAGCCCGCACTCTCTCAGTACAGAAACCCATTCAGAAAATCAGTTCCCAGAAAAACTGGACCTTTTTGCAGTTGCACTTGGCAGGATGTGTGGGAATCTGGTCGTTGATGGGTGCTTTCGACTTTGAATATTCAATCTCATCGTAAGAAAATAAATCCAAATATCTTGATAGGTTTCGTCAAACTGGTTTCCAAGGTCAAGTTGAGATGTTCCTAGACTCTATCTATCTGGCTTCCTTTCAAGTCCTTTCTTTTTGTAAAGAGTGCAGTTTAAACAAAGGAGATGTGTATTTTTCTCCATCATTCCCCCGAAATGTTCTTACTTCTGTACTATTTGTGTACTGTTTACTGTAGAGTTTCATACAGCTCCTACATCATTTGGCTGCTTGAAGGTTAATGTAGTGTCGCCCAAGTCTGACTCTTTCTGTTGATCTTCCATTCAGAACCTGGAGAATGAGATTGAAAACGGTGGCAACCAGCGACATGCACTGGAGAAAAAGCTGCAACACAGGGAGCTGGAGGTGCAGGAGCAGGTAATAGCCTGGTTGTCCAGACCCACTCCAGCTAGCATTGCTTCATTCAGAAATCTCACTTTGAAATTTCCATTAAGTCCATTATTTCTGCTGTGAAAGGTACGAGGAGGGTTGTTTTGTGGGATACCCATCAGCTGTCGCAGGACAGATTTCAGGAGACGTATTAGGACCTTACAGGCCTATTATTTAGTTGGGACACCAAACGCTATCTCCGTGCAGAGAGTCTGTGAGACTTCCCAACATAACATAAAGGTGACCTGCTCAACTCACTGACTCCTGCCAAGGCTCTCGTGCTTCAGTGAAGATCTACACAATACAACATATGGTGAGAGGCTGGGGTGCAATCCAGTGAATAAAAAAGACTGGACAAGACAACCCTACAGTGTGTGTGTGTGTGTCTATGTGCTTGTGTGTGTGTATGTGTGTGGGTGTATGTAGACGTGTCTGAAGTGAGATCCTCACCTCACAGTTTCCTTAAATAGTTCTTCAAGTTTTCATCTCTGAAGTGCCAAAGTCCTTACGCGCGGGGAGTTCCCGTCCACTTAGGGCAGCACACACGCACGCACACAGTGCAGAAGCTGTTAAACAAAGATTAAAAGGAACTGTCTGCAGCACAGAGTTACCTTTCAGAAGGGGTTTGTGTTTGGGTGTCCAATGGACAGCCTGTTAGATCATATCTATGTTCCTCCAGCAACAGGAACACACCAAGGACCAAGGCAAGACAATGTCCTGTTACTGTGAGCAGTCCACGGTGAAGATGAGTCATTCTTCTGATAGTGGGAGTGAAAGGATTAGCTGTCAGCTCCTCACCTGTCTGCAGGACTTCCTTTCCAACAGACAGCACTGGCTAATGATCAGCAGACAACCTCCCTTAATGACCAGAGCTCCACCCTTTATCTCGCGCACACCTTAGGCAAGACTTGTAAAGCTTTCCCTTTGAAGGGAATGCCGGATGAGAGGAGATTTTGAACTCTGAACCTCCAGGTGAGAGAATTTCCTGCAGCTCAAGCCCCTCAATGTTTGTTTCTGTGGTTCTCTCTGTTGATCTCCAGTGCTGAAAGACTTCTTCCATCCTATATCTCTACTGACAAAATGTACCTTTTGTTTAATTGTTTGTTTAACAGCATTTTTTTAACGGTAATGGACTACTTAAAGAACTTGCATTCTTACAGTGCCTTAACATCAAAACTTCTTGAGGTACAATCACAGTAAAACTTTTAGCAGTTGTATTAGTCAAAACCATGACATTTAATATGACAAACTCACAGGCACCAAAGGAATACAATGAGAAATTAAGCCACTTTTAACAAAATAATAATAAAAAAGTTTGATTAAGCAGAGCCTAATTTTTTTTTTAATTTTTTCAATTCTGTTTTGAAGTGTCCCAGTATCTCAGCTTCTGGAATTCCAGCCAATCTTGATGCTCTGAGCGCAACAGTGAAGTCCAGCCAGGGATGATTATTATGTGTGTGTGACCTTGATTGTGCTAACCTGTAATATTATGACTCCGTTCTGCAGCAGACTCCTTCCAAAAGCCTCTGTAGTGGAATATGTTTCGGACTAACTAATAAGAAACCACTGAGAAACCAGCCTGCTCACAGGATAGGAATGGGTGCAGATGAATCATTTGATACAATGTCTATTGTGTTGCAAAATCTCCAAAGAGTTTTGCAAGTAATTGATGTCAAGTGTAGTGACTGTGTGTTTGTAGACAAAAGCAGCAGCAGCCACATATGAAGAACCGATAAATCGGGTGGAAATGTTGGCCAGGACAATGTTGAAGAGGGCAGTGAATCGTGGTCTTGTGTGGTGTGTGCAGTAGGTGGCTGCTGGCCACAGGCAGAGACCAAGGGGAAGAAATTGATTCCAGCTTGGAGCAGAGAGAGAGAGAGAAAAGGCTTTGTTTATAAGAACATTTTGTCTAAAATGTCATATCTCACAAATCAGTGTCAAGTTCTTAAATTCATTCCAAATTTGGAAGTCATTTTCCGCAGTCCCTCCGCCTCGCCCCCTCCCTTGTCTCCTTCAAGACGCATCTTAAGACCCTTCTCTTCGGCCATGCCTTTGATCGCCCTCCTTCCGCCCCTGGCCTTCACCCTCCCCAATCCCGCGCCCCCAATTTGGGTCCGAAACACTGACTATCCAGCGTCTTGGGATGTCCTCCCATCATGAAAGGTGCTATAAAAATATAATTTTCTTGTTGTTCTTGAAAAGAAAACGTTAAAAAATTCAAGCTTAAGTTTTTCACCGCTCTGTGAAATCCTAAATTTTAACGCAAAATAATCTTACAAGCTAAGACTACGTAGAATTTCAGGCGTAGGGAGACAGAAATGGGTGTGGGGTATTGTGTGTTTGTGTGTGCGGGTGGGAATTACAGGAAAAATGAACAAAACTGTCTGCACTAGTCCAGAGCAAGGAAATCTTTGAGCAGCTACAGAATGCTTTCTCCTGCCTCTTCACAAAGTATCTGCTTTTTTTAATGAATTATTTACTTGGAAGCACGGAGAGCATCAGAGGGATATTTGATCCTGTAGAAGTATAATGTGATTCTGACTGGCTGAAGGTGCTTTGAAATGTGATTGAGGATTGCAACGACGGAAGCAGCTGAGCCACACCGTCTACACTAAGCAGCAGCTTTAACAGGACCTAATAGGGAGGATTGGGATACATTAAAAAATGCCTTTGCTAGTTAGGAATGGTGTGATTTTGCAGGAGCTAAAAGCAATTTTAAAATCTCAATGACCAGAGCAATTAAAGGCTTGATGTGCCCCCACCACATACACGCTCGTGCATATACACATATACATACACCTTCACTATCCACGTACACACATCCCTCATCCACACACCACTCCTTTTCTGGGCACACACACACAAACAGTGTTTCTATCAGTGCTGACAAACAGTTTATAGGAGTGGTGGCAGAGGTTGAGGAGTAAAAGACCTGGGAATATTGAGGAGAATGCTAGAGAGATATTGCCCTCTGTACCCTCAGAAACAGAGGTCACTAGGGAAAGGACAGTGAGAACCAAAGTCTTGTTTAAGGTGTTTGGGTGGTATGTCCACCCGTCACTCTCGGTCGCTAATCTCACCTGTGTTGAATCCAGGATACTTCCTTACAGGGATAGGGGAGGTTCAAATGATGAGCACCAAGGCCATTCTCACAACCCCTAATGTTTGGTCTGAGATTGTATTGATAGAGGCTTGAGAGCAAAGCATCTGCCCAACCTTTTGAGCAGCGATAGTGTGTCTCCCAAGAAGGCAAAGAGAAAGGGCGAATATATGTTAAAATCCAGGGAGTCAAACCTCAATTCTGAGCGAACGAGAGAACAATTGTAGAAGGGAGATTTACAGATGAGTTTTGGAAAATGGTTCATTTAAAAGAAAGAATGGTGAGCAACCATCAGTCATGTCACAGGCGCAGAGAAAAGGAACAGAGAGAAAAAGAGCCTTGAACAAAAGAGAAGACGCAGAGCGCGTTTGAACAAGAGTTCAAAGGAAGTCAATTAAAAAGCTGAAATGCGAAAAGGCATTTAAAAAACTTGAAGTGGAAGCTAGGCTCCATCTAACCAGCAAAACCAAAAGTTAAAAGGAGACTAATTGAAAGAAATACAGGGAGAAGTGAAAGGAAAATTCTAAGGAAGCTCTATATTTGATGTAATGTTATATTGATTAGGTTCCAGCTGCTCAACTTTGGTTGTGGGCTTCAAAATCGGTCATAGCATTCTATAATCATAACCTCCACTACAACACAGTGATTGGGAAATGGGAGATTGATTCGATTCCACCTTGTATGGATTAGCACTTGTTACCAAGCAGGGTCTGCAGGGAAGCTTCTCTCTGGTCTGCTTTCCCTGAGGGGAGGCTGTTGCCCACACGTTGGCTCAGTCAAAGTCATGAACCCACCATACAGGAAGTATGGATGTTCGCTCAGTTCCTACCATTCAATAGTGGGTGGAAGTACCAATGCCCAATGCCACAGTTCTCGTGAGCATCACAGCAACTTACATTTAGACAAAATTATGATGAAAGCTCCTTCGATGGCTCAGGGGATAAATGCAATGACAGCTCCGCTGGGCAAAGCCACGAAAGTCGGAGAGAACCACAAAGGCAAAGTGGGTGGGTCGGTGGGTGGGTGGGGGTGAGGGCTGGGAAAGGGGGAGATCTTTTGAAGCCAAAACTGATGATACAATCAGCTTCTGTGGCGGATTTTTTTTTAACTGTGTTCAAAACAAATCAGAAAGCTGTGTGCCTGCTTGGCGTGTGGCTTCTTATCACACTGGAATATTATATTATTTTACCCATCAGGTTTTTGAAGTTTAGGTTTTGATGGATGAAAATGGGATCTGTAAGCTTTGGACTTCAAACGCGATGCTGCAGTGAAGGGGTTTAAACAGCGTGCAGCCTGCTGACAGGGAGGGAGGGAGGCATGAGGGAGCGTGTGGTTAAGCAGCCTCAAAGACATTGAGGAAATAACAGGAGGAATGACGAGCATTTTACAGTCCATTTCTGGGAATTCAATTCCCTGAAATACTATGAGAATAAGACATTAATGGTTTCGTTCGTGTTTTAAATACAAGGTCACGAGGGGTATCAGGTGATGAATGCTAAGAATAACCATCTTCTTATAATGGGATTTCCTAGTGTAAGCAAATAGAGGCCACTGACACTACAACAACAGCTCGCATTTATGGAGGGTCCTTCACGTGGAGCAGTGTACTGGGGTTGTACTGCCCTGGAGGTACTAATCCCAGGTCCCATCTATCTGTATCAGTGGACATTAAAGAACCAGAGATGGTATTTGAAAAGAGAAGGGAGTCTCTCCAGTCTCGGTCCAAGAGGATTTTTTGCTTTGACAGAAAACAATCCACAGAAGAACATTTGAACCGAGATGTGCTGTCCTGCAATCAGCAGGGGAGATTCACAAGCTGATTTAAAAACCTCAGCATTTCCTGCAAGCAATGACCGACTGCCTTTTGACATGATGCTGTGTGGCCTTGTCATTGATCACCCTCAGTGAACACGGTTTACAATAGTTTATCTGGAATAACTACAAAGCATTTACTATCACGTCAACATCAACTCAGTGTCTCATTAACCCAATGGAAAATACCTGATGTGTTTTGAGGTTTTAGAAGTTTTTAAATAACTTGAAACAAATTCAGGAAATAACTGGATTTTTTTTCTAGGTTTGTGTAATGCGGGCGCCTCATCTTTGTTCTCTTGATCTTGACGTCTTTGTTACCCGAGGTTGGCTCTCTCTGTGCCCCACAGCTGAGTCATTCTTACCTTGCATCACTTTAGTGGAGTCCTGTACCGTGTTGGTTAGCGCACTCGCCTCACAAGCGAATGGACCCAGGTTCGATTCCCGGACAGGGCGAAACCTCAAGTTTTCTTACTCCGCACGCCTCTGTTTACCTAGCAGTAAGTAGGAACCTGGTTGTTAGTTGATTGGCTGATCGCTTTCCAGGGGTAATAATTCCTTCAAAAAAAAAATAATAATAAATTGGTCACTTCAATCCACGACTGTTTGGGGGACACTGCTGTGTGCAATTGGTTGCCATGGTTCGCCCACAAAATACACATTCAATTCACGTTATAGTATATTCGGTGAAGCACTTTGAGACGTCTCAACTGCGTGATAAGGTGCTATATCAAATCCTAGGATTATTATTAGATATTATTACGTCAAGAAACGGGCACTCAGTGTGTGTTTGTGGGTAGTGGATACAGCAGCATGTCTGGCTGGGTGTCCAGGTAAAGAATAAAGAGAAAACCCTGCACAGATCAGGACACCTGTTTAACAGTGGAGTAGTTACCTCCATCCCCAGTGCTGGCTGGGAATCGCACATATGGTTTGTTACACAGACTCTCTACAAGCTGCTGGGAAGAGCAGCTGCCTGTGTACACAGCACACTGAGTACACATTTGATTTCTTATCATGTTGGCAGAGCTGTAGCTGTTAGTCTGCACCTTTGTCAATTACTGGTCCCTGGTGACCGGTGGGGCTGCTGCTGACACTGGGAGTCCTGCCACTGAATGATATCAATTGCACAGTTTAGACGCCACAGGATATTTGCGATATATGTCCACGTCCTTTTTTTGGTTCAGTGAACCAAAACACCGGCTGAAATGAAATAAACCATCTTAAAATCCAAATTACTTTGGGCTTTGGCTCTTTTTATGGTGACAACCTGGCTCGGTTGGTAGTGCTCTTGTTTCTGGGTCAAGAGGTTGTGGCTTCAAATCCCATGTCAGATCTTGAACTCACAGGAGTCCAGGCTGGCTGGGGTGAGGGAAGAGACCTGCATCCCCCCCACCCGCTCCTGCTCGGGTCCAAACTGTTCAGCGCCTCGGAACATACTCCCGACGTGAAAGGTGCTATACAAATGTGATTTTGTATTGTATTTTGTATTATCACAGGTTCAAGGCACAAAATGTTCACCACATTCGCCTACAAATGCACAGGCAATCTACTTCACATGCCCCGTAAAGCGCTTTGAGATGTTATGATTTACAGTTGCAAGGATAATTTTTTATATATAACAATAGAAGGCCTAACTTCTTCAGGAGACTGGAGCTTCTGATATGCTTATTATCTACCAGCTTCAGTGCAAAAGAGTAACGGATGACATGCTTAAAAGAAATGTGAATGTCTTTACTCTCCACTTTTGCAGATCGTTCACATCCAGCAGGAATACCAGCTGAAAATGAAGGGTCTGATGCCAGCTATAGTACGGCAGGAGTTGGAAGACACCATCGCTTCTTTAAAGTCTCAGGTACATTGCAGCGATCTCGTAGATCATTCACCAGGAGGTGAACTCTCTTTTGATCTGCCACTCCTCGACTTTCACCCACACTCTTTTCTTGCTCTGTCGCTTGTCTCCTTCAAGGTACGACTCAAGACCCTCCTTTTTGACCCTGCCTTCAGCCACCTTCCTACCTCTCTGCCCTCCCTCATCACAACTCTGCCCCTCCACGCTCGGGTCCTGTTCCACGACTGTTCAGCGTGAAAGGCGCTTTACAACTGTAATTTTTTGTTGTTCTTCTTACCTGTTTGAATGCATGCAGAATAGCCAGATGTCTTAATGCGGGGACTTTGTGTGTGGGTTTGTGCAGTGCTTGGGAGTGCCAGTTTGTTGCACGCAATGTTTATTCTGGGCAATTTAAAAATTATAGAATTTAAACCCAGGAGAAGGCCCTTTGGCCCATCGTCCCCAGGCCAACTTTCTGGAAATGCTATCCATTCAATCCCGCTTTCTCTCTTACCCCATATCCTTTTGTATTTTGTCTTATTTCCTTTTAAAAGCTGGATTCTACTTAAGTCATGTTTTTCATTGAGCATGCAACATTTTAACAACAACTTGCATTTATATAGTGCCTTGTCGTGGAGTAGCATCCCGGAACACTTGCACTCTGTGTGCGTGGAGAAAATCTAGCTTCTCCCTTAGTTTTTTTTGGATAATTATCTTAAAAGTATGTTAAATTTGTCTCAGGTTACTGACTCGCCCACAAGCCAAAATATATCACCATTGGAGAAGAGACAGTTCCTCATGGTGTCCTAGCCAACAATCCTCCCAATAAATTGGTCATTCGCTTCATGGCTCTTGTGGAGTCTTGCTGCAGGCGAAATAGCTACTGTATTTATATACCAATAACTACACAGTCACGACACTTAACAGCAATTGCCTGTGAAGCATTTTGAGACAGTTCAACATGAGAGGCGTTGTATCAAATGCAGGGATTATTATTTATTGTATATATTATGCTGCACTGGGATTCAGCCACGATTCCCTCATGGATATTCTGTCCCTCTTTCCCCGTCCGATCTCTTGTCGAATCCTCCGGCATTTGCAAAGCACGAGTGGTTCGAGTCCTAGGAGTTGTTCACCCTCTTGTCAGACAAATGCTGGCAGGCATTGGGGGATGGGGCATAAAGGAGAGAAAATAACCTGGAAAAAATGGGATTTTTTTAAAACCACTATCTGTTCCCTCCATATGGTCTTTCCTGCTGTCGCTCCGATTACTTTCCTGCCTTACCCATGCCTTAAAGTGCCTGTTCTGTGTGGAAATGCTACATAGAGTAACGGTGACAGCACTGTTCTGGGTCAGGCATCTGTAGAAGGATTTAAGATATGTTTAACAGGAAAAGCTGGAGCACGGCAAGAACTGGAAAGCCAAGATTTCGTCAGCAGATTAGCTCCACACTCACCGCGCTCGCGCTGATCTGGGCAAAGAATGGGCAACCGTACCTGTTTGGGTCTTTTATTCACACCACTCTGACCGCTGGCTTAGCAGTTCTGCCTGTTTAACAACTGGCAAACAAATGAGTTTGTTCTCCCCCCCCCCCCCCCCCCACCCATCCACCATCACTGAGAGAGGTTAACGGCTGCAAGATGCTACTGGGAAGGGTAGTTGAGGCCACAATGCTGGAGTCATTTCAGTAAACAGCTTGATGCTGTGTAAAGAGTAAGACGGTAGAGTGGGTATTCTGGAATTGTGACATCCAATGGGCTAAAGCACGTTCTTCATCCGAACCCCTCTGTGAGCCAGTGATTTGCACCTTAGTGCGGGCGATCTTTTCTGGAAGGACTTGTGCATCTGACTTTGTTAAAGGCGCAGCTGAACGAACTAAAGGCTTTCACGTTGTGATTTTTCACCTGCAGGTGAATTTTCTTCAAAAGCGAGCGTCGATTCTGCAGGAGGAAGTGACCAGCTATCGGAACAGGAGGTGAGTGTAATGTAATCAAGACCCGCAGCACACGGCTTCTGTGGGTTTGTACAGCGGGACCCCTCCCCCCGCATTTCTTATTTAAATTCTCTCCATTAAGTCTTATTTCTAATCCTCAGAAATGTTCAAACCATTAATTGTTATCTCTCATTGTGTCTTTACATTCCAGGTAACCAGCGGATGGTTTTCCTGACCCCAAAATGTCAGTAAATGTGGCACTGCGATGGACCTGCGTAGCTGCTGTGCGTGTAAGGCACGTGTGTTACAGCGAGGCTGTGAGATCCCAGCGAATAGCAGTGATCTTCCTGTTGTGAAAGGTTATAAAGCCACTCTTCCATCCCTGCACATGTCTAACCCACACAGGATTTGGATTTTAATCAGGATTTTAACTTTTTTTGGAAAAAAAATCTTTTTAATTTCTTTTCTTCAGAAACATTTGCACTGTTTTTTAATATATATCAACCATATTAATAAGCTGAGCATCTGTACTTATCATTGTCAATATTTTCCTAATATTTAAAGATGGCTTTTTTTTCTGTTGGTGACCTCACAAAAACAATCAGGGCTCAGGCTATAAATCGTGTGGTGCGCATTTTATTTTTTACATTGTTATGATTTTGATATACTAACATCTCATTAAAATATTTTATTCATGTTTCTTTTATCCGTGTTTTAAGGTTGGAGTGATATTCCGTAATCAAACCGATTTTGACGTTCAAGCATTGTCTGAATAATCTGCCTTTTTTAAAAAAAACTACTGGCAGTAGGTCTTTCAGAAAGGCTGTTTTATTGGGCTGATCATTCCAGCTGCTGGAGTTAAACCACCTGCCTATCCTATCCCTATGTTGAATTTCTGGCCTCCTGATCTGATCCAAATTCTCCTGTTCACTCAACATAGCCTTTAATATTTCTATTTTTCAATCAGCGAATTCCACAATAACTTCTTTTAATAAAAACTCGGGATTCATAAAACTATCAAACGATCCTGTTCTGCTCATTCCATATGGTCTGCAGCCTCTCCCAGCACCTCCCAGCCTCTCCCTTCCCCTCTCAGTCTATCAGAGTCTCATGCTCTGCTCTTTCCTGAGCTCCAGTCCCCTGTAACTGCTGCTGGCTAAGTTTCGGAACCAATCACCTCTTGTAACTCCCCCCCCCCCCCCCCTTCGTCTCTTTAGGGGGAAGAACGTCTAATCAGTGGGAGTCAGCACCTTAAAGGGAGAAGAAAAAGGGAAAAAAGACTTATGCAGATATAAAATTGACACTATTTGTATTTGAAATGAACCATGTGATGGTGAACACAAGTTCCGATGATTAGGATCCTGCACACCAGGTGGTTCCACATTCAAACTCTGTTCCCTGTTGCTGGATTCAGTTTGGCAGCCTCAGGAACCCCGCCCCCCCCCCCCCCCATTTGAAATCCATATAGCTCATTGTTTACTGAAAAAGCTAAGTATTGGCAGTCAACACGGCTGCCTATTTTTCATCAGTTTCTGGGCACCTGGATCAACAGTATAAACACTGTCACTCAGCCGTACATGAGCCCTGAGACTCCATCTAAACTGGGAAGCTTGTATCCTCAGCCTATTGGGATGTGTGCTGAGAAACCAGCAAGAAAGAAACAGCCCATGTGTATCACTGACTTGGAGGCCAGAAATGTAGTGTGAAAGAGGAGGCAGCTCCACCGTTTAGAGCTCCTGAGATTTTACCATCCCTGAAAAAGCCAGTTTTCCAAAGGAGTCACTAAACAGGGACTCGCCTCTGGAGTTTTATTTCAGAACTCACTCCCAAGCAAACAGCTGATCCAACTCCCAAGTCAGATCTGGAGTGAGGCAACCCGGCCATGATACGTTACTTGTTGCCTTCAGAGACAAACTACTGTAAAAGTGGCAGCAGAATACAAGAAGCATTGAGGGAACAATGGCGATGGTTATATCTCCCTGGCAGGGCCTCGGGAAGCGTCACAGACAGAGTAGGTAATCAGTTGGCCCTTGATCTTCTACCGGAAATGTGAGAAAGACAAACAGACAGAAAGGGAGTCTTTGTCATAGAAGCCAGGTTTGCCTGCTCTCACCAGGGGAAGCACGGTTATTCGGTCGGCATCAATCACCATCTTGCAGCTGAAGGCTAATGGGTAGGGAGGTTTCAGGGCTCCAAGCTTTCCTTGGGAGTCAGCAATTACTCATGTGGACGTTCCCAACACACTTTTTTTATCACACAATTTGTGTCCCTCCTAAAGACATTGACTCATCTTCTTTCTTTAGGGTCCAGTTCCACAATCATTCCTTGTTGAAGTTGCATTGTTATCTGTGAGCCCTGAGAGTGAGCCTTCGCTTAGTTGACCACCGTGAATTTAAGTTGAGCTTGTTTCTGTCCTCACCAACGCCCACACAAGTCTCCTCCAGTTCTATTTTCCCACCCGGGTCCTCTGCCCCACCATTTCTGATCCTGCTCATTCCTCACTTCCTTCATCCCATCATCGGTAGCTGAGGCACCATCTCTCTGGGACTCTGGCCTCCAATTCCTCATCTTGCCTCAATCCACCTCTCCCTTTCTTCCAAACCCTGTTATGACCTTTTTGAACTGCCTTTGGTCCACACCCTCAAATTCCCTTCCTCCTAAGTGAGTGATTCCCATCATTGTGAAGCACTATGGGAGAGGCTCTATATAAGCTGTAGTAATAGGAATCTAAGCTATTATAGACAGATACTTGGGTGTTACGTAGAGGTATTAAAGTGTATGGCAAAAGGGCAGGGCATCGAGTTAAAAAGAACTGCATTATCTAAAACTAGTGGAACAAGCACGATGAGTTGAATGGCCTCCTTTTCCTGTTTATGTTTCTCTACTTCAGTGAGGACTAAGTCTCATCCCATCACTCACCACCCCCATTGCCAACTCTCACCGAAAGTAATTAGAATGAACGGCTGGTTCTGTGTCGACTCTGTGTTGCCCTTTGTATCTTGTGTCAATTTGGCCCAGTCGCTAGCATTCTACCCGCTGCGTCAGAAAGTTGTGGGTTCAAGCCTCAGGGTGAGACTTGAGCTCATAACACACTCCAGTGCCGATTTGTTGTAGTTGTAGTTGATGTTGCAATGCCAAAGGTGCCATCTTTCACATTATAAGGCATTCAACTGAGGTCCGGGCTGCCTCTTCATGTGGAGGATAACCATTCTATAGCACTAATCGAAAAGAGACCAGATTAATCAGTGATTCACTTCATAGTTGTTTATATTAGCTGTTGTGTTTGCCTGCACTATACTGCAGTTAGTGGATTCCCTGTGAATGTCTTTGAGAAGTTTTGAGGTTAAATGGAAGAATTGTGATCACTAAGGTCTTTATACAGGCTTATTGTATGTACATATAAGCCTCTTTGGGTTCCTCTCTGGTTTCACCCAAATATCAGGGGCAGAAAAGAAGCCTTTGGGGACAGGATGCAGGAACTCCTAAGAAAAGGAGGGAGAAAATGCTATGGTGATGTCCCTCCTAACATCTCAACCAAGAGAGGCCAATGTTTGGAATGAGCACTTGCTCGGGAGGAGGTGAGGTTTTAGAACAACGGGTGATCACAAAGAAGAAGTTTTTTTTAAGGAAAAAATTAATTTGACGATAAAACAATTGGCTTTGGAATCAAAAAAAACTCACAACTGATCATTCTGTTAATTAATATAGGTTTATTGGTTCGGGTTGGTTTGGAACAGCTGCCATCCTGTGTGACCTTTAAAGTTTGGGCACTTCTGGGAGCAAATAGTATTAGCATTTTACATTGGCAGATTAGCAGAACTCCCCGAGTCCTTCCCTTCAAAGTCATCTTATTAACGGTCTGTAACCAAGTTACTGGTCAGAAAGCTTCCTTGACCAGCACTCACTTCACTTGCAAGGCAACATCAAAGGCTGCTGTTTTACACTTTTAATTGTATCTCTTTGGGTTCAGAAGACTCCTTTCTATCGAGCCCCAGGGGTGAACTGACAACTGGGTTTCTGTCTTCTCTCATTACTGCTAAATTATCCTGATTTTTTTTCTTTTTTTGGAGGGGGGGATAATTAGTTGAAAATTACTACTGTCTGGCTATATATGGCGACACTGGGGAGGGTGGGGGTAGGAAGAGTACAGTTTGGATAAAACATTACACACCTAAAGCTTTCATTTTCTGGTGTGTGTGTTTTTCCAAATCCCCAAGATCCCTAACCTCACCGTAGATAAAGGGATAAGCACTTCAGACGCAATGAGCAGAGCAATTGAACCCCCGAGCTCAAAGAGTCACTGGGAAAGTAATTGACAAAGGAAACTGATCGATGGCTTTTCAAACACTTACTTGTCCAACGCAACTTCAGCCAGTGTGTCTTCAACTTAATTGCTGGACAATCTCCCCACCCTCTCCCCCCCAAAAAAAAACACACACACCACCCGGGCAACACCATGCTCTTCACTCCCAATACAAAATGTTGTGTTAATTATCTTATTCATTTAAAAAAAAGTATTTATATACCACTGGCTGAATGTGCACTACCCCTCTCACAGATATATACCACCCCCCCCCCCCCATTAATATACATGCCCCTCTCATTGATATACACCTCCCCCCAATAATATACACCAGACCAATGTTAGCCCTGAGATCAGTGACAGTACAGACTGATTGGAACCTTCTGGTCAGCATGACCAAGTGGAGCATTGTGCAGATGAGTCAGGGAGAGCTATATCTTTTATTTGCAATAAGAGATGAACATTTTTTCCCCCCAAATTGCCCTAAATGCAGCCAGGCTCATACCGTATTCGGATTTGGGGTGAATGGTTGTAAAGACATCATCAATCAAGAGATCTTATCCTGCAAAATGCTCCTTTAAACCACACCTTAGAAGAGCGCCCTCTATTGTACCAGTTCGGCATCTCCACTCTGCAGAATGACCCATCTATGGCATGTCGCCAGTTCCCTCCCAAATGGACAGTGGAGTGCGGACTGGATTCCTCACAGCCTATGTCAGGTTATTACAGAACCATTTGGATCTGAAGTTGTTTCTGTAATTTAAATACAGCGTTAAATAAACCCATGGATAGAATGAGCGACAGATGTGAATTTAAATTAAATGCAGCATAAGCTCCTGGCATCACTAGTGTATAGTGTTTCTCTCCAGCAAAGTGTCAAGGTTCCTCTATAAAACCTGCCACACCCTCCTCTCTCACACTCCTCCCCATGTTCATCTCCTAGACTGTGCTGGACACTGGGGCTTCGTTTTTGTTTACCCTTTTCAATGGAATACATTTACTGTGTACAAACCGGTTTCTGCGTTGCCCACCGATACTTAGTACCTTCACTTTGCAGTGAATCATATGAAGCGATGTGAAAGGTGCTGTAACACCCAGCCATAAAACAAATGACCAAATTTTATTTGGGGGATTGTTGGTCAGGACACCGGGAGAGAAATTTCCTTCTCTTTTTGAATAGCGCAAGGGGATCTTTAACATCCACTTGGAACAGGCAGACCGAACCTCGGTTTAACGTCTCGTCTGAAGGACGGCACCTCCAGCAATGAATTAGAGCGTCACTTTGGAAAACTATGTGAGTTCAAGTCCCAATGTGCGGGGTGGCTTGAGCCCACAACCTTCTGACCCAGAAACGAGAGTGCTACCCACTAAGCCAGGCTGTCACGTGGGTGCCATATTAAATGGAAGGATTATTATTGTTGAATGCGTGTGGGGTGGGGGCAGGGAGGGACAGAGAATTACAAGCCTGGCCTGCCCCTGCCCAATGTTGACTCACTGACAGCTTCCAGCAGGGGGTGAGTGGGAGTGGGGTCTCTGCCCCTCTCCAGGGAGGCTGAGGACAATTCTCCTCCCTTCCAAACCAAACCAGGGAGCAACTAACTGAGCATCTACTTGTACACCAGCAGTCTGTGTAGGCCAGCGCTGACTTTGTCTGCGAGGGCATGGGATAAGCAGTGATTTAAGACCTAGAATCTGAGGAGGAGGGGTGGGGTGGGAAGGCAGGCAAAGAGGATTTTAGGTTGTGTACTGTACCAAGCGCTCTGGGACACTACCCTGGACGAGGAGTGCTGTATAAATACCAGTTGTTGTACCACAATCTCCAATCACCTGAATTTAATTTCTGGAATCCTGCGTCTATTTATCCCCATAATGAAGTGTTTCCTCTCTTCCCCCCACCCCGCCCGCCCCCCATCCCATGCATAATAATAATAATAATCCTTGCATTCGATATAGCTCCTTATCACGCCATTGAGACGTCTCACGGAGCTTCACAGAATATACCGTAAAGCGAACTGACTGTACATTTTCTGAGCGAAAACGCATCATCTTTCCGTGGTAATCGGTTTTGGTAGAACGCTTTTATGTAAAATGTTGCACAAAATAATGAATAATATAGCGTGTGGCTTTTTTTTCGTATGGCTTGAAGCAGCGAGTTCCCTGGAAGGCAGCTGGAAATGGGCTGTGAAAAAAAAACCTGATAGATTGTGTTAATGAAGGCTTTTCTTTGCGCCGTTGCTGGGGCGGGGGTTTGGCTGAATGATGATCCGTTCTGCCCCAGGGAGGGGGTGGGGGGGGGGGGGGGGGAGATTTCACGCTCCCACAGCCGATGGCGCTTTTGCCCTGACGGCAGGACCCCTTCTGTGTGTGTGTGTGTGTGTCCCCCCATCCCCATCACCCCCCCCTCCCCATCCCCTACCTCCCCATACCCATCCCCCCCCCTCCCCATCCCCCATCCCTCCATCCCCATCCCCATCCCCCCATCCCCATCCCCCCCCCATCCCCCATCCCTCCATCCACACACACTCACACACGCACACACACTCACACACACACACAGTGTGTTTTGATGTGAGGAAGGCGGCGACATGAAGGGTTGGCGCATGAATGGGGAATGTTTGCATTGTGATTGTGAGGGCCTCAGTGAAGCCGCTGCTGTGAAATCCCTGGCCCTTTGGTTAATGTTTGCCCGGGTGCTGTCGGCAGGGACTGCGGCTGTTTACAGGGAGAGAAGCCTTTCCCCCCCTCTCACTCACCACTTCCGATTTAACTCAGATAATCGATTTAAAGTCCCCCCCTCCCGGTGCCGTAAAGACGCAGTGAAAGCTCTCACAAAGCTCCGAGAGGGGTGTGTGTGTGTGTGTGTGTGTCAGATGCAACAGGTTTAATTGTCCCAGTGAGACAGACGCCAGTTGCTCAGTGTAATCATCCCCTGTGCCACTTTTTTAAACTGTTTTATTTTACAGAAATGACATGCACTCTTTTATCACAGTTGTAGAATTTTTCTGAGCCTCTCGAGTTGAATATGGATTAGGTAGCAATCAGCTGGAGGCGATTCACTGGGACATAATAATAATAATAATAATAATATTGTAACAATCCTCTCATTCGATATAATAATAATAATAATAATCCCTTCATTTGATACAGCGCCTTCTCACGTCTTCTAGACGTCGCAAAGCGCTTCACAGAATAGACTGTAAAGTGAATTGTGGATTTTGTGGGTGAAACGCAGCAGCCAATTGTGCACATCTCGCCCTGTTGTGTGTTGTTATTATTATTATTATTATTATTATTATTATTAATGCAAGCTTAGGACTGTCAAAAAGTGACAGTGTGTGGTTGTGTGTAGGGGACGGTTGGGGACACACAACAGCATCATAACATTTAAAAGCCTAAAATATTGTCATATCACCTCGAGCATATATCGTCTCTACTGACCTTAACAGGGGGTTTGGGTTGTATTCAGGCCCAATTTATTGCAGCAAGTAGTTATTAATTAAAGCAAATTACCCAAATTATGTTTTTTAATGAAAAAAGTATTTGAATGTGTTAAATAAAATAAAAAGTCATAAAATGGTCTGAAGTTTTGAAA
The DNA here is from genome assembly GCF_018977255.1 of Callorhinchus milii. NCBI lineage: Eukaryota > Metazoa > Chordata > Chondrichthyes > Chimaeriformes > Callorhinchidae > Callorhinchus > Callorhinchus milii. The sequence continues at coordinate 2,473,351 of NW_024704761.1, read as the reverse complement.
TCTACTCAAAGCTCTCTAGTGCTTCAGTGATTGACCAGTGATGCATTCGATAAAAAATATGTTGACATTAATCACAACAATATGTAAATGAGGTTTAAATCCCTGAAACCCTTCACGACCCTTCTTTATACTGCAGAAGGTTCTCGGTTTGATACAGAGATTATTAATAATAATAATCCTTACATTTGATATAGCGCCTTATCAGGTCTTCGAGACGTCTCAAAGCGCTTCACAGAATATACTGTAAAGTGAATGGACTGTATATTTTGTGGGCGCAACCAAATACTTGTGGTGTTTTTTGAGGGAAGGGGGGAGGGGATGTAGGTACTTATCAAAGGGGGGGGGGGAAAACCTTGTGAAAGTGAAATATTTGTGTGTGACTGTCTTGCTGGAGCTGTGTGGTGTGTGTGCACTTCGCTGAGACAGAGAGCAGAGAGAGGTGTTGTCGGTCGATACTTGAGAAGCAGAAAAAAAGTCATTGAGCTTTTAGTTACAACTTTTTTAATGTTGGGGGGCAACGACGTTTTGGGGATGTGGGGGGTCCTCGGAACGTTTTTTTTAAAAAAAAGCATTTTATAGCCGCGTATTTGCTGTGTGTATTTTGAAAGCAATTACAACTTTTGTGGGGGGGGAAAAATTCGAGTTTGGGAATCGAAAGTTTTTTTTAAAAGAAAGTTCACTTAAGTCTGACTTTCTGCGTGTGTCGTGTCTGTGTGTGTGTGTGCGTCTGTGTGTGTCTGTGTGTGACTCTGTGTGTGACTGTGTGTGTGTGTCTGTGTGCGACTGTGTCTGTGTGTGTCTGTGTGTGTGACTGTCTGTGTCTGTGACTGTGTGTGTGTGTGTGTGTGTGACTGTCTGTGTGTGTGACTGTGTCTGTGTGTGTGTGTGTGTCTGTGTCTGTGACTGTGTGTCTGTGTGTGTGTTGCCCGCAGAGAGAGGGAGAGAGGGACACGGGAGAGTGGGAGGAAGGGAGAGGAGAGGATTTTTATTAATGCAAAAAGTATCCGAAACGACTTCAAAGTTCTGGATTGCCGACACGCTTTAAGTCTTTGCAGAATCCGTCTTCCCTTTCCCTGCACAAGGCCTCTCTCTCTCTCTCTCTCTCTCCTCTCCCCTCTCGCTGCACATTAGCGCCCCGAGTCACTGGTTGGGCTTAAAACTACATTCAGTCAGTTGCAATGCAATGCAATGCAAAAAAAAATGAGAGAGAGAGAGAGAAAGAATGTGTGTACACAATCCACAATAAAAACTTTAGACTGGCACAGAGAGAGAGAGAGAGAAGAGAGGGAGGGAGGGAGGAGGGGGGGGGGGGGGGTGGGGTGGGGGTGGGGGGGTGCTTTTGCAATCCTCAGGAGGGAGAGAGAGGGAAACAAAAAAAAGTGCTCAAAGCCATGCATACCAGATGCGGAATATCTTCAGTGACTAATAGAGTTTATGTTGTAGCTGTGGAGCGCAGAGATAATGCGATTGGGGCGGTAGATCAGTAACTGGTGACGTCTCGGCCCTCGGGGGAGTTGGGGCTGGAGCCCGATTCCCTTTGATAAGGTCCTGGGAAGTTTATAAATCTGGAACGCCGAGCCGGGCGGGAGCTGCGCGATCGCCAGACCCGAACCGGTGGGTTTGGAGACGCTCTCCGCCTCCTCCTCCATCCCTCCCTCCCTCCCTCCATCCCCTCCCTCCATCCCCTCCATCCCTCCCTCCCTCCCCGCCCGTGCGCCCCGGGAGCTGTGTGCGCGGTGTGTGTGTGTGTGTATTAGTTACTATATCTCTTGCTGGACTTGTCTGCTCGGCTGAGTCCTTTGATGTGCACAGAGCTAAACCGCGGCTCAGATTTTTTTTTGGGGGGGGGGTGGGGGGGGGAGAGAGAGAGAGTGCGTGTGTGTGTGTGTGTGTTTGGTTTGGTGAAGAATCTCAGGAGCCGAACGAGCGAAGCGGCGAGGAATTATTTTGCTACGTGGAATGACTGAGTGAAACGTAACTTGGTGCTAAGAGAGAGGGAGAGAGAGAGAGAGAGAGAGAGAAGGGAAAAAAATAACACACAATCCAGCGGGGGGGCACCGAGAGAGAGAGAGAGAGAGAGAGAGAAAAGACCAATTACAGAGAGAGAGGAGAGAGAGGAGAGGAGAGAGGACACTTTTGTTTGAGAGCAGCGCCGCACACCCCCCGATGAATACTTCAAGTCACAGAGTGGGATCTCGTGTCGCGTTAAAGTGTCGCCGCTTCTGGTAGAGACCATCCCCCGGAGGGTTTCGCTGCTTTTGGGGAGAGGTGAAAAGATGGATGAATGGTAGGTTCATTTTTTTTTTGAACGTGTGTGTGTGTGTGTGTATGTGTATATATATATATATATTTTTTTTAGATATTTTTCAAAAAAAAAGGAAAGGTGTGTGCGGGTGTATGTGTGTGTGCATTTGACTGGTTGGAGTTTGACTGTGTCTGTGTGTCTATATATATATATGTGTGTGTGTGTGTGTGTGTGTGTGTGTGTGTCTCACTCTATCCCCTCTCTTCGGGCAGCGTTTGATGTGATGTGAGTGACATTCCTTTGAACTGAGAAAGCGGGTTTGAATGGCTGACTGGGGTGGGGGGTGACTGGGGTGGGGGGGTGACTGGGGTGGGGGGGTGACTGGGGGGGTGGGGGGTGACTGGGGGGGGTGGGGGGGGTGGATTGGAAGGTAAAACATCTCGGATCGATTGTGGATGAGTTTTTTCGTGTGCCTTATACTGTACAGAGAGAGAGAGGGAGAGGGAGGGGGGAGAGCTTAGCTTGAATGTTAATAGTGTTTAGCGTGTGCTATTTGAGGAGGTAAGTGTTATCTTGTGTTTACCCTCTCCCTCCCTCCCTCCCTCCCTCCCTCCCCTCTCTTTGAACTCAGAAGAGCTTTGAATGCCCACTTCAGGGGTCACTGGTGTGTGTGTGTGTGAGGGGAGGGAGAGGAGAGGGGGATTCGGTTTAGTTCATACACAACAACCTCCCCCCCCCCCCCCAACCTTTTCCCCCCATCTGCATCCACTAGTCGGAGGTGGGGAGCGAGGGAGAGAGAGGGGGGGGGGAGAGACTGAGATGTGGGTGCATCTGCGAGGAGACCTTATCATAACTAAAGTGACTTCCATTTCTCTGAACCTGGAGATGTGATGGGAGTTTTGGCACAAACGCCACTCGCTTTTTGCCTTCTTTGAAGTGCTTTTGCTGACGTTCAAATTGCCCCGGAGACCTTTCCCTCACATCACAACCCCAGTCCCCAGGGGTCGTTTTTACTTATCACCTGATTATTATTCTTATTAATAATATTAGTATTTATTTATTTTTGTCTTCCTCATGAAAGCTCTTCCTGCCCAGTTTCACGCTGTGCCATCGGGACTTAATCCAATTCTCTCCCTCTGCTCACTGGCTGGGTTTGGGGGGGGGGGGGGGGGGGGGAGGGAGGGAGGGGGGGGGGGGGGAGATTGTTGTCTCCATCATCAAAGCTTTGGAGATTATTCCCGATGGCTGTAGCCCTCCCCATCTGGACTTTTTTTTTAATTCTCTTGTGTGTAATCACTCCCTCTCTCTCTCTCTCTCTCACACACACACAACCAAATGGTGACTGATCTCTGAGTTTAGTGGGTGATTGAGTGGGGGGTGAGGGGTGGGGGGGGGTGGGGAGGGGGTGAGGTTGGGTTTAAAAGGTAACACAAACAGTTGAGAGGAATGTGTGAGAGCTGCCACGTGCCAGACCCGGTCCTGTCGGACCACTTCATTGCAGTCTTTTGATATTCGCTCAACAGATCGTTCGTTAACCTGTAGAGCGCAAACTTCCTCCATCCGACTCCCAACTTCTGTGGCGAAAGATCAATTGATCGGGAGTTTGAGACAGGAGGAAGTTTGAGGGTTTCCACACAAAAAAAAGTTTGATTCGCGTGTTTTTATTGGGGTTGGGGGAGTCCTGTGTGTCTCTCCCCCCCTCCTCACCCCCCCCCCCCTCCTCACCCCCCCCTCATTTTCCCCCCCAGGATGGATGGATTGCGAGAGACAGAGAGAGACAGAGCGGTTTGTGTGTGTGTTTGCCGTTCTCATGGCGTTTGAAGTTGGGCGTTTCTGGTTTTCATTAGATCGATATTTTCTTTTTTCTTTCTCTCACAGACGGAGCCTCTGATCCCCCACTGACTTGGAAGAGAGAGAGAGAGAGAGAGAGAGAGACAGAGGGAGGGAAGGGGGAGTTGATTGAGAGACTGAGAGTGAGAGAGGGAGAGAGAGAGGGAGAGAGATACAGAGGACTGCGAGAGAGGAGAGAGGGAGAGAGCTGGCACCCCGACACAGAGCCATGAGTGTGACTCTGACCTCCTGCCTTCAGGATAACACCAGCTTCAGAGAAGATGCCCCTCGCCCCCCAGTGCCGGGAGAGGAAGGGGTGGAGTGTCACATCTCCCCCTCCCACCATCGCACCAAGGGCCCCAAGGCTGTGACTTGCAACCCGAGGAGGGATGATGATCTGGGGGAGCCCGAGGGCAGCGCCTCCCCAGATTCCCCTCTCACCCGATGGACCAAATCCCTCCATTTCCTGCTGGGAGACCAGGACGGAGCTCACCTCTTTCGGATGTTCCTGGACCGGGAAAAGTGCGTGGACACGTTGGACTTCTGGTTCGCCTGCAACGGCTTCAGGCAGATGGACTTAGGAGATCCCAAGACTGTCAGGGTGGCCAAAGCCATCCACAAGCGCTACGTGGAGAACAACTGTGTGGTGTCCCGGCAGCTGAAGCCGGCCACCAAAACCTACATCAGGGACTCCATCAAGAGGCTGCACATCGACTCAGCCATGTTCAACCAGGCTCAGACCGAGATCCAGAGCCAGATGGAGGAGAACTCCTACCAGATGTTTCTGAGCTCAGATATCTACCTGGAGTATGTGCGGACCGGGGGGGAGAGCTCGCCCTTTGCGGGCAGCGCTGAGCTGGGCGGCATGAGGTTGGTGTGCGGGTATCTGCCCACCCTCAACGAGGAGGAGGAATGGCATTGCTCTGAGCTCAAGAACAAGAAGCTGCCCGCGGGCTGCGGCCTCCCGGCTGCCCGGTGCACGGAGGGGAGCGGTGGGAAGGGCTACAGGTAAGAGGTGTGAGAGGTACAGCCTCATTCAGTGTGGGAGAGGGACACACACACACACACACACACACACACACACACACACACGGGCGAAGTGTAGCCAATGCCCATCTTACTGTCAAGTGGCGCTTCGGTGGGACCTCGCCTCGCCACCGCCCCCCGCGGCCGCTGCGGGTACCGCAGCCACTCACACACCACACAGTGTCCAAAGTCCCGAACTGATTCATTCATCCGCCTGGTGTTTGGCTACATCTGCTGTCGGGAGCGCTGTTTGCTTATAATAATATAATAATAAATGTTTTATGTGCGTGTGTGTGTGTGTATATATATATATATTGCATTTTGCATTTGATGTAGCGCCTTATCACGTCGTTGAGGCGCCTCGCAGCTTATACCGTAAAATGCAGCGACTGTATTTTGTGGGCGAAACTTAACGAGACGTTTGACCAGTCGTCTTGTCGAGAGCTCGCTCAGGGGCCAGTCTCGAGGGCGATAAGTTTGCCTGAGGCTTTAAAGTTGCGTCCACCCCCGATCAAGTTTGTTGATCCTTGATTACAGTGGGGGCTGATCGGTGACAGACAGACAGCAAGTGAAGTGCCTCCAGCATTTGACAGGAATATTTATGCGAAGTGTCCAGTGGAACAAGGGTGGCCTGGGTGGGGGCAGAGTAAGCACCTTAAGCAGATAATAATAAGCCTTGCATTTGATACAGCGCTTTATGTAGTTGAGACGTCTCAAAGCGCTTCACAGGATACTGTGTACAGTGGAGTGACTGTGTTTTTGTGGGTGAAACACGTCAGCCAGTTGCACACAGTGACATCCCTCAAACAACCATGGCGTGAATAACCCATTTTATTTGTTGATAGGGTGGAGGGTGCGTGAGAGACAAGAGGAGGGAGAGCAAGGGAGCGTGAGAGAGAGAGAGAGAGAGAGATGGGGGGGATGGGGGAGATAGAAACATAGAAAGTCCGCAGGTGAAATGAGTTAGTGTTGATGCCACACCCAATGCAGAGAGAGCCCCAAAGGCCCTCCCTGTTGCAATTGGAGGCACCAGATAATAGGAGACTGCAGAGCATTGGGCAAGTGGCGTTTGACAGCTGAGAAAAAGGGGGGAACATTACCGTGTGTGGAATGTCCTCGCTGAGGGCGGCTGGAAGCAAAGTGATGCAGAGCAGGGCAGAGTAATCAGGTCATATGGGTACAATTACTGTAATGTGGTCTGTAAGTCAGAGCATAATCACAGAAAAACAACCTCACTCAGGTTTCTGAAGGCCCACTTTTTTTATTTAAACAGCTTTTTTTTTAAAAAACAAAACAACCTTATTAAATCAAAATTGGAAAGCGAAAAGTTATAGGTTTTAAAAAGTAGAGAATCATTTAGCTGTGTGTGTGTGTGTGTTGAGAGAGAGAGAGTTTGTGTGTGATTGTGGGACTGTGTGTGTGTGATTGTGTGTGGGTGGGGGAGAGTGTCTGGCCTCAGGGAAATGGTGGGAATAGTGTTTCATTTTCAGAATAACAACTTTTTGCAGAGAGGCAACAGGCAGAAAGTTTAAAGAGTAAATAAATGATAGCTTTCCCTGAGACACAAGCTTTAAACTCACACTGGGTTTCAAACTGATGGAGAGTTGTTAAAGGGCGCTTTGATAAGATGTTAAAAAAACTGCAGGGATTTCCCCCCCCCACCATACACACATACATACACACACACACACACACACATAGACCCAGACACACACATACACACACACGTGTCTATTCCTCATTACAATGTGATGGGGCTGGGAAGGTTACAACTCTTTCTTCTCTCTCACAGGCAGAGAGAATCATGTCACCCACACTCTTCTACTTGCACTGACTGATCCCAGACAGTAAAATCTTTCATGAAAAAAAGCCTCTGCTCTTTTATGTTGTAATTTAGTGCCTATCAGAAGCATGTGGAACTAATCTAGCCCCAAGATCCAGATTCTTTCTTGTGCCTCTTCAGCAACTTTTGGAAGTCACTCTTCTCTCTCTCTCTCTCTCTCTCTATCTGCCTCTCTTCCTTTTTTTCTCTCTCGCTTTCTCTCCTCTTTTTCGCTCTTTCTCCTTTCCCTCTCTCTCCTTTCCCCCCCCCCCCTCTCTCCTTCGTCTCTCTCCTGTTCCTCTGTCTCTCACTCTATATTCTAATTGTAATCACTTGACAGAAATGTAGCATGCTTTTAAAGAATGTGCCGCTGCTAAACTGCTAAATACCTGCTCTTTGAAAGCAGGCCTCCAGTGAAGCAGAGGTCAGCCAGGACCGGGGCCGAAACTTTAGTCATGCTGGTAGTTCCCCACAGCCCTCTCTGCAGTCGGCCTATCTCACTGAAGAGGCCCTTATATCCCTCTTTCATTGCCTGCGTCTTAAAGCAGTCACCCTCCCTCCCCCCTCCCCACCCGCCTGCATCTAGTGAAACAGTGGAATGCATCGCAGTGGGACAGAATGTTTGCGAGGGAGAGAAACACACACACAAAGTTAGGCAGCCCTGTTGTGGGAGGTCGAAAGTGGTGGTGGGAGTGGGGGGGGGAAATCCACAGGTCCGAGCGAAACAAAGGGTTGAGAGACGGAGCGAGTGGAAAGGGCTGCCAAACATTAGGACAGCTGTGAGGCTGACTTAAATCAAGCCTGCCCAGGCTAATCGGAAGCACACTGTGGGGGCTGGGAAAAGATGAAAGGTTTCTGAGCGCCCGTCACATTCCAGAGCCTCATGTCTGGTGTAAATGACTCCCAATTATTACAATCAGGAAAACCCTCAGCGAGAGAGAGAGAGAGAGAGAAAAGGAGATGAGTTTCATTTCCCCTTTGAAACAACAATTCGGAACCAAATTCTTTTCCAGCTTCATTGCTGATGGGGTTTAAACTGGAGCAACTTTTATCAAAGCACTTTTGTTTTTTACCCACTAACGAATGATGTCCAGCTCTTTAAGAGGGTTCTATGTAAATTCAGGAAAACACTGGCAATGTTTTCCCTTTTTCTCTCTCCCCCCCCCCCCCCCCGAAAGGCACTGACCCCGGGTTGTGTGTTAATAGAGGAGAGAGGAATCCTGCAGATTTGACCCATGTTCAAACACTTGCACCATCCAGCAGCCGTCTCTATGTGGTGATCAGGAGCTAGTTTGATTTTAATTCTTTCTCTTACCACCCCCCCCCCCCCCCCACCCCCACTAACTCAGGGATACTGACACTGGTCATACATCTATTACCCCTAATGTGGTTGAGATTAATTAACTAACTCACTGCGGCGCAGGCACAAAACTTGGCATTTTCCTCACCAGTGGTTCTTACCAACTGAGGAATTTTAGAGGAATTGGTTGTTGTTTTTACCCCCCCCCCCCCAATATGACATTACCCTGCAAATGCCAGTGTAATCACAGTCTAGAGATCAATTTGATAATACAACAATGACAACTTGGATTTATATCGTGACCTTCACCCGTAGCAACGTCTTGGAGCATTTACTGATTACACTAATTCATAATAATCCTTGCATTTGATATCACACCTTTATCTTGTCGAAGTAATTTTTACTGTGAAGTGTAGTGACTGTGTGTAGGGGAAAGCAACAGCCAATGCAATGTACAGCCAAGGCCGCAGTATTGGATACTGTCTGTATCTTCCTCCCTCTTATTATCTTTTTTTAATGACATAAACAGCAGTGAATGGGTGGTGGGGGGGTGCATTATCATATGCAGTTGTTTCCGTTTAGATTTTACAGTTTTATCGTAATAATAATCCTTGCATTTGATATAGTGCCGGAAAAAGCACTTCATATGATATAGTGTAAAGTGGAGCGGCTGTGTGTTTTGTGGAGTGAGTGGCCAATTTTATTTGGGGGGATTGTTGGCCAGGCAAACGGGAGATGGAAACTCCATTCCCTTTTCGGATAACGCCATAGACTCTTTAACATGCACCTAAACAGGCAGATGGTACCATGGTTTAGCGTCTTATCTGAAGGATCACACCTCCGACAATGCAATACACCCCCAGTGCCGCACTGGGGCATCAGTTTAGACCATGCGATTACAAGCCACAACGTGGGGGCTTGAATCCACAACCTTCTGACTTGGAGGCGAGGGCGCTACCACTACGACAGGCTGACATCGATGGTCACTGTGCTATTTGCTGGCTCACTTCAGTGAGTGATTAGCACTGGAAACAACACCTCAGCTTGATGACCAGCGATTAACATGCAGTTTGTGACCAGAAATGAACACCAGCTTTATGCACCGACGCAATTGGGCTGCCGCGTTTCACCCACAAAATACACAGTCAATCCACTTTACTGCAAATCCTGTGAAGCGCTTTGAGACGTCTCGAAGACATGATAAGGCGCTTTATCAAATGCAAGGATTATTATTATTATCATTGTCAAAAAATTCAGGGATTTTTTTGGGGAGAGACATGGAAATCAGACAGCGAGTGGTTTAGGAAGATTATATCTGTATAATTCAGGTTAGTCAGACCCCACCACTGTTAAGTGCTTCAAAACGCCTCCTCCCGTGAAGGGTGCTCTGTCAGTGGAAGTTGCTGTAGTAGTTGTTGTTGGTACAATGTATAATAAAATGACCTGACAGTGACAATGTGTGTGTATAGTGGGTTAATTCATGTATTGCATGTGTATGGCTCCCACTCTTGGGTGGGGGGAGGGGGTCTGCATTCAGCTGTTTAGTTCAGTGCTGTGTTAATGCTGTGGAGGGTCCCTAAGCTCTGAGATCTCCTCTAACCTCGCTGGGCAGCCTGGCACCCAGTGCCGGGGTCTCTTCTCATCCTCTGCTGTTCTCTTGGAACTGCAGTTTATGAGTCATTTGGGACCTGATGTACAGTAGGGACAGTGTAGCTTGGAAGATCCAGGCAATTTTGGATCTAAGGTTCCCGAAGCTTCCCACTCTGTCGCAGACTAATCCATACAGAATCAATTGTCACGAACACCTCCATCATTGTAGCATGTGATTACCAGATGGACCTTGATACATTTTGGTCTAACAATTCCTATGTTCCTATGTATTCCTGCCCAAAGGGAGTGTTGTGCCGTTTTCCAGGTGAGTTGCCTAGCAGCCGCCTGGCGGAGAGGAGAGCAAAGGCGAGACTAAGACTGGCATTGGCTGGAACTGGTGAAGGGAGTCAATTCTTGGCATTAGCTGTTTATCCGGAGTGTATGGTCTAGGGAGTTGTTTCTCTCCTCCTCTCTCTCCTCCCCTGCCCTGGGGGTGGGGGTGGGTCAGTGCATATATCCCTCTGCCCGGGATCCCCACCAACCACAACATGCTGCTGAATAAGCATCCAAGATACACAGTCACTACACTTTACAGCGTATCCTGTGAAGCGCTTTGAGACTTTTCGATGACGTGATAAGGCGCTGTATCAAATGCAAGGATTATTATTATTATATTATTGTTTAACCTTGTGCTGTGTATTTTTCCCCGCGGGTTTGTTGGTAAGCACCTTGGGAACGTCCTCCCTATGTGAAAGGTGCTACAGTATATAAATGTAATTTGTTGTACTTGTTGCAAGGCTGTGAGCAGGTGTATAATGGAGCCTGATTCCTCTTTGCTGTTACAGATGCTATGGGAGGAACGGTCCCGCCAGCCCCTACCACGTTAACGTTAACTCGGGCCTGTCTCTGGCTCCCACCGGCAGCGCTAACGACAGCGAGGTCTCCAGCGATGCCATGACCGACGACACCATGTCAATGACCGACAGCAGTGTGTGAGTGTGATGCCAACTACTTTTGTTCGACACTTGGCTTTAGAGCAGTGGTGGGCAACCTCTTTGTGTGGGGAGGGGCAGGTGTACAGAGGTGGGTGTCTGCACAGTGTCTTGCTCCCAGCCTGGCTGGGTATGTTGGATCAGGACGGCAATCCCAGGGCTGTTGCTGTTCAGGGAGAGATGTGGTGAGGGGAGCGGTGTAGTGTGGTGCTCAGCAAAGACATTCCATCACCATGTGGTTAGCATTTTTCTCAACCTCCTGTGTGTATTCCTCAGTAATGTAAACTCCTGGCCGGGTGCCAGCACAGCAGAACTGTACACAGTTACAGGCTCCTCCGATGGGTGTGGGGGGAGATGAGGTTTGGGAATTGGGCAAGATATTGGGAGGCGTCTGTGGAATGTTATCCCTTCAAGAGAAGGACAAAATCGCACCCTGAAAGCTAGAGATTGTCAAACACCCACAGGCATAGATGCATGGATGGATGGTAAAGATCAACCTTTATGGTCGGCCAACAAAATAAATGTTCCTCAGTGAATATTGTTTGATTTATGCCATAAATTGATCTATGCAACTGAGTGGACCCGGGTTCGATTCCCAGGCTGGTCAGGGCGAAACCTTAAGACAAGTTTCCTTACTCACACACACACACACACACACAAACAGCTCTACCAGTAAGTAGGAACCCGGTTGTTAAGTTTGTTAGGTAATTGATTGGTGAATCGCTTTCCGGGGGTAATAATCATTTCAAGAAAATAATTGGTCACTCAATCCACGACTGTTTGTGGGATACTGAAGTACGCAATTAGCTGCACAAAATACACAGTCACTCCGCTTTACAGTATATTCTGTGAAGCGCTTTAAGACATCTCAACGATGTGATAAGGCGCTATATCAACTGCAAGGATAATTATTATTATAATTTTATTATTATAATGTGAAGAGGAACAGCTCAGAGCAGTGGTCGATGTGAGCTGGGGCCAGGCAACTTGGGGCTCAAGGGGCAGCGATTTCCCCTCTTTTGCTGCCAGTTGTGCATCAGCTCAGCTGAGAGCAAGAACTAAAGAGCATGGGGATGAAAGGCTGGAGCTGCTTTCAGCCCCATTGTTAGCAGGGGGAAGCTTAGCAGGGATAAGAGAGTCGGAGGAGGCTTTGAAAATTACTTGCTCAAGTGAATAGGAGATGCCATCAAAGCGGGTTTGAAAAGCAGCTCCACAATAGGCAGTCAGTGTGGCTCAGGGGAGCGGGGGGTGAGGCTGGGTTCATTAAACTGATTGCGATTTATTTTTGCAGGGTGGGGGTGGGGGAAGCGAGAGGGAGGGAGGGGAGAGATCATTGCCACATGGCAACTGCGCCTGGCCAGTTGGAGTGGGAATTGGCGAGTTTTTTTTCCAAAGGTTTTTAACTTTGACTTTGGAGTTTTTTTGGTGTTAGAATCAGAAATCACAGCACAGAAGGAGGCCATTTGCCCCCCCCCCCCACCACCCCAAACTTGTGTCCCAATTCTCTTGTTGTGCTAATCCTGGCCGTTTGATGAGGCCGCTTGTCAGATTGTCGAGACATCTCGAAGTGCTTCGTAAAGTGTAGTGACCGTGTATTTTGTGGGCGAATGCAGCCGCCGGTTTGTCCGCAACAACATCCTCGCAAACAGCCGTGAAGCTGAACAAACCAGTTTTAACTCTTGAACATTACTGTCTTAGCCACAGGTGTAAAACTTGGCTTCTCTCCCCCACTCTAACTCTCCCAGTGATAGCTCAGAGCTCAGGCTCCCCTCAGAGCCAGCTCAAGTACTGAGGATGTCCATGACACCCCCTTCCCTCCTTTAGGTGCTGCTCTAGGCAGCCCTTCCAGTCTCAGCTGAACATCATCCACACCATTAAGCTCTAGGAGGCCGCAGATTCAACCCCCACCTCGCTCAGTCACTGTGAAATGCTGGCTTATGTGATGGTGCTGTTTAAATGCAAGCTGTTGTTGAGTTTGGAGACACTGTACCAGCTGTTTGACAGATGTTTCGGTGCGAGTGTCTCGCAGGCCGGGGCTAGCTGCCTGTCCTGTATAGACACTGACACTTTGCCACTCTCTCTCCGTTCCCTGTTAATGAAGGCAGAGCAGGACGCGGGTTTTATTTGTGCGAGTGTTTTTTTCTGCCTCTGTGTCTTATTTATGGATTGACTATTGACGCAGGGGAATGCTGTTTCAAGCTTCAAACATTATCTTATCTTTACAAACCCGGCGTTTGATGTTGGCGAGATCAGAGGCTTCCTTCAGAGCGCTTGCCAAATGCAGATTCTGATGAATCCATTTGCGTGTTAGTCTGAGCTGTCAACCCCCCAGCTCCAGGGCTCAAGTCAGGCACACACACACCCAGAAATGATGGAGCCTCCTTATACCCCAGCCCATCGATGTCTGCCCCCCCACCCCACCCCCCCCCCCCACATCAAATCAATACTGGAGAATCTCACATGAACTTTAATAATAATAATAATCCTTGCATTTGATATAGCGCCTTATCACGTCGTTTAGAAATTTCAAAGCGCTTCACAGAATATACTGTGAAGAGGATTTGACTGTGTATTTTGTGGGCGAAACGCAGCAACCAATTGCGAACAGCACAGTCCCCACAAACAGTCGTGGATTGAAGTGACCACATTTATTCACGACACCGGGAGAGAGAAACTCCTGTCTCTTTTCCAATAGCACCTCGGGATCTTTAAGGTCCACTTGAACAGGCAGACGGGAGCTCGGTCTAGTGTCTCATCTGAAGGATTGGGTAGTTGGTTGGTTGTTGGCCCAGGGTTGCTCGTGTTGGGTGGTTGCTACGGATGCTTGTTCGGGTTACTGGGCTGGCTTTGGGGTTGGGACAACATGTTTTGGGAGGTGTCTAGAGGTAGGTGTGTGGTTGCTGGTCAATGGGGAAGGGGTGGAGTGTAAGCCAGACACTGAGTTGACGTTGTTGTGTTTGGTTTGGCTGCAGGGATGGGATCCCTCCGTACCGGCTAAAGAAACAGCAGCAACGGGACATCCACCGCAGCGTCAGGGCCAACGGCCAAGTCGCACTACCTCACTTTCCCGTAAGTACCAGCGCAGAGCAAGGGTGGGGGCCCTCGAGTGTCACATCTCTCTGCAGCTCCCTCTCTTCCCCCCTCCCCCCCCCCCGCCACACACATCGGGGGAGTGGGTTGGTGGGCCTGGGCAGGCTGTGCTTTGATCAGCAACTGACGGCATTAGCCTGGGCTGCACTGACAACCTCCAGCTGAGAGATGTCTTTTTCTCTCTTCTCTCTCTCTCTCTCTCTTCTCTCTCTCTCTCACACACACACACACACACACATATCAGTCCTGTAGCTGTAGAGACTTTATATTTTATCTTGTGACGGCTCCCCCACAACTTAAAAAAGACATACGGTGGGAGGGGGGAGGTGCGGGGGACAGTGGTTGGGTGGGGGAAACCCTGATGGTGATCCTGCCGGTTATCTCTCTCGCTCTCTCTCTGTGATGAGGGCTCCCTCTGCCTCCTTGTCCTCCTCGACCTCTCTGCTGCCTTCGACACTGTCGACCACTCCATCCTCTTACACCGCCTCTCCTCTTTACTCAATCTTCGCGGACCTGCCGTTGCCTGGTTCGATTCCTATCTCTCTCACCGTCTCCACTTGTTGCCTCTAACGGTTTTGGCTCCAGTCCCCGCACTGTCACATCTGGCGTCCCCCAGGGCTCTGTCCTTGGCCCTCTCCTCTTTAATATCTCCATGCTCCCCCTCGGTGACATCATCCGCAGACATGGAGTCAACTTCCATATGTATGCGGATGACACCCAACTCTATCTTTCTGCCTCCACTCTCAACACCAGGACCACTGCTGTCCTGACAGACTGTCTGTCGGACATCAAGTCCTGGATGAGGGCAAACTTCCTACAGTTAAGGCGCTTCTGAATGCCTCGCGCCAGCGCCTCAGCATCTCAGGCTCTGGCAACATCAACCTCCATGGTTGCACACTACAACTCACCAGCAGTCAGGAACCCGGGTGTCTTGTTCGACCCTCAACTATCTTTTCTCCACCACACTCACACCGCCTCTCCCACCCCCCCTCCCTCTCTCTCTCTATCTCACGCACAGAGAACACATCGCCTTCCCAAGGAAATGACACCTGTGGAGCCGGCGGCCTTTGCCGGGGAGCTGATCGCTCGGCTCCGAAAACTCAAGGAGGAGAGAGACTCACTGGAGAGCCTGGAGGAGAGGCTACAGCAGCTGAAAGCGGTGAGAACATCGCTGCCCTAACTCTCCCCCTCGTCCCCCCAACCCTTGCCCATGCCCCCTAACCTTTCCCCTCACCCTTCCCCCCCCAAACCCTCGCTCCCCCAACCCTTGTTTTATTCCACTTGCTGTGTAACTGACCCCTCAGTGATACCAACCACAACAACACCTCTGTAGGAACCTGGTTGTTAGACGATTGGCGGATCACTTTTCCGGGGGTTATAATCTCTTTCCCCCCCACTCCCATAATAATTTAGTCACTCAATCCACGATTGTTTGTGGGACACTGTGTGCGCAATCAGCTGCCCATCTTTCGCCCATAAATACACAGTCATTCCACTTTACAGCATATCCTGTGAAGCACTTTGAGACGTCTCGATGACGTGATCAGGAGTTACATCAAATGCAGGGATTATTGTTATTATTATTAAACTGTAGTTTGTGTGTAACCCCCAGGAGGAGCTGGAAGTCCCCGCGCTGGCAGTTGTGCCGGTGAAGGTGCCGAGTGAGGGTGAAATGCCTCCGTCGCACCCTCCGCACTCGCTTCCACTGCTGGGGGCCGGCAGCCATGAGGAAGACCCTCAGGCCATCCTGGACGACCACCTGAGCCGCGTGCTGAAGACCCCCGGCTGCCAGTCGCCGGGTGTGGCCAAGCACTCGCCCCGCTCTCGATCCCCGGACCCCCCGCGGACCCTCAAACCCCAGCCTGGACCCCCGGCCCGAGGCTTCACCGGGAAACCAGTCGGCAAGTCCGTCCATCACCATTACGTCCATCACCACGCTGGCCCCAAGAGCAAAGAGCAGATCGAGGCCGAGGCAGCTCAGAGGGTCCAGTGTCTGTGCCCGGCCTCCGCAGATTACTGCTCCTTCCTCAAGTGCCAACCGCACCCCAAGACCATGGACAACAGCCACCAGCAGGGGGAGCCATTCGGGTAAGGCCGAGAGACGGAAGCTCCCCGTGCATTCGCCTCCGCAACACAGCGCAGAGTCACTACACCTTACACACACACACATGCACACGCACACAGTCACTACACCACACACACACAAACACAGTCACTGCACCACACACACAGTCACTACACCACACACGCAGTCGCTACACCACACACACACAGTCACTACACCACAAGCACAAGCACAGTCACTTCACCACACAGTCACTACACCTGTCAGTGACGTTTGGTGTATTTGGCAGGAGCAGGAGTGGGTCACTAGCCCGGAGATGCACGCGGAGCGTGGAGCTGAGCGAGGCTCCCCCCAGCCCCCAGCCCCCCGGCGAGGAGAGCGACCGAGCACACAACGTGTGGCAGTGGGTCCTGGAGAGCGAGAGGCCGTCCGGCAAACACAGAGCTCACAGGTACCCGCACTCTCACTCTCTCACACTCTCGATCTCTCTCAAACTCTTGATCTCTCTCTCGGTAAAATCAGGGCGAGTGGGGTGGGAGGGTGACGGTGAGGCACAGAACGAGACTAAAAGTCACCTCTTGACTGGGTGCGTTCGCTCCGCCAACTCTGCTTTTGTTGGTGACTGAACAATGAGGAGTTTGCCAAGGTGGGGGCTGGAGTCGAGGGAGGGGGCGAGGCGGAGGGGCTCTGGGATGGAGTTCCGGAGGGTGTGGGCAGAGAGGCTGAGTGGTAAAGTGGGAGGGCTGCGGACATGGGATGCAAGTTGTGAAAAGTTACCAACTCTCTCTCTCTCTTCCTTCCCCCGCCCACCCCGCCCGCAGCGCCCAGGTGACGAAGCGAAGCAGCGTGCCGGACGTGGGGAGAGCAGTGTGCGGGGGCCGGCAGCACGGTAACGGTGCCCACCAGCGGGCGGTGGTCCTGCCCTGTCACCCCTTCATCCAGGACCCCGCCATGCCCCCCCTGCCCCCGCCAAACACCCTGGCCCAGCTCGAGGAAGCCCGGCGACGGCTGGAGGAGGACAGGAAAAGCTCCAAAGTCCAGAGACAGAGGTCAGTATCTCCCCTCCCCCCTGCTCCAGCCCCCTCTCCCATTCCCCCTCCTCCATCCCAGGAGTCCCGTAGTTTAGTGGTTAGAGCGCTCGCCTCGCAGACGAGAGGACCCGGGTTCAATGCCCGGGCAGGTCGGTTGCGAAACCTTAGGCAAGTTTCCTTACTCCTCACGCCTTGCGGTAGGAACCCACTGGTTAGTCGATTGGGGGTTCGCTTTCCCGGGGTAAATAAATAAAAGAAAATCCGTCTGTCTGTGGGACACTGACCCCTATGCGCAAATTGGCTGCCCCGCATTTTGCCCACAAAATACACAAGTCAATTCACTTTACGCACACGCACAGCACACACACATCCAGCAGCTTCAGGTGAACAGAGTTGGGCTGATCACCGGGTGTGGGGGGGGGGTTGGAGTTTAAAGGAGTTGGGGGTCCTGCGGGAGGGGTGAAGGGTCCGTGCTGACCGCCTGCTCGTCTCCCATTCTCAGACACTCGTCAGCGACGCTGCAGCGAGACCGAAGCCACGGAGTCCTGGTGCCGGGAGGGAACCCGTCCCCAGCCAACACCGCGCTCACACCGTTCACTGACGAGTGAGTACCACAGAGCCTCGGGCACCAGCCTGCGCGGTGTCACATTGCTGTTTATTTCACCGAGTGTGTGACACGTGTGCACAAGGATAAGAGAGTGGAATTGGGGCAACTGCCGTCACTCTGTGTCTGAGGGAGAACTTGGTTCAAACAGCCTGAAAGGCTAAAATAATGAAAGTCTCTCTAGCGTTCTCTTTCTCTCTCTCGCTCTCTCTCTTCATCTGTGCCGATGGCTTGTTTGAAGTGGGGGCTGGGGCCGAGCCGAGGTGGCTGTTAATTGACTGACCTCAACTCCGGCAGCTGCTGCTCTTGAGCACGAGGAGCTGAGATGTGAGGCCGGACTGCAGCCTCGTCGACTCTTTGATGTACGAGGT
Organism: Callorhinchus milii; assembly: GCF_018977255.1. Lineage (NCBI taxonomy): Eukaryota > Metazoa > Chordata > Chondrichthyes > Chimaeriformes > Callorhinchidae > Callorhinchus > Callorhinchus milii. The sequence continues at coordinate 2,455,385 of NW_024704761.1, read as the reverse complement.
GTACGTTTTCCGGCACACAAAAAAAACCACCACCGCCACCAGAGCTCGAAACCGAGGCAACTCGGAGCAGGGAGGGAGCTGTCTGTTCTCTCCCTAACCCTAACCCACCCTGAGATCGTGTGATTAAATATATGTCTCGTGAATAAAATCGTTGCTTTTTTTTCTAAAACGGTATCAGAGATGATTGGATCCCGGCACAACTTTTAACCCCAAACCCTCCCGCCTTTCTTCCTCTTACTCACCCCCCCACCCCCCTCCACTTCCTCCCTCCCCCCCGCACACCCCCCGGGGCTAGAGTTGATGTTTGGTTCTCGACAGTGATGGAGTTGGAGCCTGTGACTCGGCCCTTGTGCATTTCTGGGCTGTGTGCGATTGGCTCACGGCCTGTACGGTTCTCTCTCTCCCCAGGTGTAAAGCACCAAAGAAGCAGCTGCTCACTCACCTGCCGCTGCCCAGTGAGCTGATCGTCACCTACTTTTTCTGTGGCGAGGACATTCCCTACAGGAGGATGATGAAGGGCAACAGCCTGACGTTGGGTCACTTTAAGGAACAACTTCGGAGGAAAGGGAACTACAGGTACCGACCGGCCTCTCACACTCAGTGCGGGGGGGGGGTGGGGGAGTGTAAGACTCTCAGCCAGTGGAGGCTGTGTGTTTGTATGGGAAGGGATGGGGTGGTGGGGTGGGGAACGAGGTTCAGTTACAGAGTGCAGTCACACTACACCCCCTTGTGGTGCCCTTTGCCAGATCACACTCCGCATCGCTCCAGGGCAGTGTCGGGGTGAAGCATTGTGTTACCACAGGCGTCGCCCTTCGGATCGCACGTCAGGTTGGAAGCTGAGCTGCTCTGAGATCTCTGTCCGTTGTTCCTCCCTCATTGGTCCCTCAGCCTCTTTGCTGGGTGGCAGAGACGTGGACCTTCCTGCTTCTCACAGTCCGCAGACGTGACTGCTGCTCTGCAGGGCAGAGCTCGAGGCTAAAAATTTGGCTTCAATTTATCAAGTGCATCCATCGTACAACAACAACTGTCAGAGGACAGGAAAATCAGCCAGAATTCCCTGTTCCTGATCGCTGGCCAGAGGTAACCCCCTCCACCCCCCGCAGTCTAATAAGCTGCTGACACTCGCTGCCATGTGTCTCGAGTGATGGATGTTTGAGGAGGGAACCAGGGGGGTGTAAGTCCACAGTGAGGTGCAAATTGGAGGGGGCTTTACCGGAGAGAGTAACAACTGCACCCGGTGAACTGAGGGTAAGGGGAGCTTCTCTCTCTCTCTCCCTCTAAGGCTCATGCAGTTAATTTCTTGCACATCAAAGCTGCTGCCTGCAATATAACCGCAGGGCACAGAGGGGGGGGCAGCAAATGGTAACCAATCCTGTGGATATGGTAATGGCTTCATGGGGGGGCAAAGAGCAGACATTCACTGATGTGTTGAGTCCGCACATCAAACAGGAGGCAATGGCTGGCAGTACATTGTGGTGGTGGGGGGGAAAGTTAATTAGGTTAAGGTTTTCTTTGGCTGCATTGCTCAGGACTATGATGTGACCATCTCTCTCTCTCTCTCTCTCTCTCTCAGGTACTATTTCAAACGAGCGAGTGATGAGTTTGACTGTGGAGCGGTGTTTGAGGAGATTTGGAGCGACGAAGCCAAACTGCCCATGTACCACGGGAAGATCCTAGGAAAAGTGGAGCGGTTCGATTAAATTGTTTATATATAAAATATATATATATATATTCAGGACAAAGTACAACCGATGTGGAGATAGAAGGAAAGTAAGCAAGTGACTGAACTTGGACTCAGACACAAGCAGCAACTTTGCCTCTTGCCGACTTCACGTCTCAGCAAGCGGTGGGTGGGTGAAGAGGGAATCGGGGGGGATTGAAGACCATTGGATTGGGCTGTTCGCTATTTAAAAGATCTCTTGTGTACAAAGATACTTCCCTACGGTACTCCACTCACGTACATCACCACATGTTTATAGATCCCTCTCAGCTCGGTAACCTTACGCCCTGATATTTATTGAATGTGTTGCTATCTCCTGTGTCCAGTCTGGATGTGTTGTGGGGCGTGTAGGTGTGAACCATGTCTGTCATTGAGTCAGTTTGTAAGAACAGCTCCTCCTTCCCATCTCCTTCCTCCCCCCCCCTTCTCCCGCTGTAGTCGTCCCAATAACTCCCGTGAGGCTGGGTTGGCCTAGGCTGGTTGGGTTCGGATGTTCAATGCTAGGCTGGGTTGGGTTGTCCTTTGTTAGGCTGAGTTGGGTTGGGTTGTCCTATTGCTGGGTTGGGTTGGGAGCTGTGGATTTTCTGGCCACTCGCTCGCGTGCCGGGGACCATTGTCTTAATAACCTGTTGCTGCTTTTATTTGTACGTGAACCACGACGTCTTAATGGTCTTGCAAAAAATGGCCACAGCGTTGAGCTGTGCTGATCTTCCATTTGCCATTTCCTGTCGAGTCCAGTGCCTTTCAGGGCCAGAAAATCCACAGAAATCTCCGCCCCCCCCCCACCTCTCCCACACACACACACTCCTGTCCTCTCACCACCCAATGCTTCGGAGAGGAAATGGGAAGGGTCGAGGGGGGCGGGAGAACGGGAGCCTATTGCCCCCAATCAACTAACTGCTCCACCCCCCCTCAATTGCGGTGTGAGATTCAGTCTGGGAGCTTTGTCTGTCGGGCGCTATTTCTCTTCGTATCTGGGACGAGATATGATGGGGGGGGGGGTCACATGGGGGGGAAGGAAGTCCCATTGATCCCACCCCCCAAACAAATGAAATCTCACCATGTTAACGGCGCTGTATGAGGAGATTCCCCAGGAATGTGTTTGGGAGATGAGCGTAGCCTGTATGATAGCTGTGTACATAGTGAGAGTTTTATACACTTATCGCCAGTGTTATTTAAACAGTACCTGTGCCTCCGCATGGCGTTACTGCCGTGTTATTATCCTGACTTTAGGGTCTAATCTTCCCTTTGTTACGAAGGGGTTTATTGTATAAAAATATTTTTATGCTTTCTATGAGTATCGTAATCATGTTTCGCCATGACCATTCTGTTCGTTCGACCTTCTGTAAATTATGCATCATAAAGAGTTTTTTTTGATTTAAGAAAAAAATACTTGGTACAATAATTATTCAGAGATGTAACCTTTATTAAAAATTTATATTTTTCAAATGAAACTTTCGGGCTGTGACTTTTCCAATCGGTTGAGGACAGGGCCCCGAGTTCCGCCGAGTCTTAGCCTGCGAGGCTTTTTTTCGTTGTGCCTTAAAACTGAATACTTATGTGTCAGCCTGGCTCAGTGGTAGTGCTCTCTTGTCTCCGAGTCAGAAGGTTGTGGGTTCAAGCCCCACTTAGGGACTTGGAATCGCATAGTCTCAGCTGACGCTCCAATGCAGTGCTGGGGGTGGGGGGGGGGGATTGCATTGTTGGAGATGCCGTCCTTTGGCTGATACATTAAACCGAGCTCCCGTCTGCCTGTTCCGGTGAATGTTAAAGACCCTGCGGTGCTATTTGAAAAGAGAAGGGAGTTTCTCTCTCTCTCCTGGTGTCCTGGGCAACAATCCCCCAAAAGAAGTGGGTCGCTCACTCCATGGCTGTTTGTGTGACGTTGCTGTGCGCAAACCCACTGCTGCATCTCACCCCACCCACAAAATACAAAATGAGGCCATTAATCTGGGTTTTATTGAGAACAGCGGAGGATGGGCGGGGTGGGGGGTGGGGAGGGGATGTCTGGGAGTTTAGAAAAGTCCTAACACGGAGCAGGGTTTGGGGGCAGGAGCCGCTCACTACACAGGCAACAAAGAGCTGTGACTCGGTAGCTCGATCAGTCACGTACTGTGTACCCTGCCCACCCCCATCTTGTCTGATCACCATCTTTGGTCAAATGCGCTGTGAAAACTGAGACAACGATTAACCCCGATGGTGGCGGCATCTCCGATCTGAAGATGACACACGTTACTGAGACACAACAAGCGATACCATCAGAGAGGGAACTGAGAGGACAAGAGCAGGTTATAATGGAAGTTTTGTGTGCAATAAGTGAGACTATTCATTGGGGTGGGGGGTGGGCTCTGGGGGCCTACCTTGGGTGAGGGGCACTATATATATAAATGCAAGTTGTTGTTGGAAGGAAACTTGGCTCAGGTTTCGCCCTGCCCGGGAATCGAACTTGGGTCCTCTCGCTTGCGAGGCGAGTGCTCTAACTAACTACTAGCTACAGGACTCCGCTTTGTAGAAACAGAGAGGGAGAGAGACTCCTAAACAACTCCTCTTAACCAGCGTTAACGTGCGCCAGGCTCGTGGAAAAGCAGGAAGGGATTTTTTTTTGCTCCCTGAACATCAAAAAAAAACAACATACAAAACACTTCAAAAGTTGCTCATCTCTTTCTTCAGTTAATAAATAAATCATTACTTTGTCATATCTGCTCCGAGCTGGTGGCAGCCCGCGTCTGTCTGCCTTTGATCCTGATCACTTACTGAATCAAGTGTTTCCCCCACATCAGCTTCTCCTCCGTGAAGATAAACCAGAAATAAACCGGTCTTGAGTCCTGGCCACTTTCACAGTCATTTCTTTTTATCTTGTCTCTTTGTCTGATTTGCTTTCCACTTTGAGCAAGACTACTGTGCCCCATAAAGAGCAATCTCTCCCCCTCTTCTCCGCCCTCCCTCTCTCTCCAAACCCTGCTCTCCTTCCTCTGATGACTTGGAAGATTTGGAGCTAGAACCGTGGCTGATGTTTTGCTCTCACTAGCCCAGGGACACCGAGGCCAAGTGTAACCTTAACATCTGTCGCAGGTCAGACCCTTAAGACATCATTGTGTGCCCTCCCATCCTGGGGAGGGGGAGGGCGAGGGGGACGGGGGGAGAGGGGGTTATACAGTGATCCAATCATACAGCATTGAATAATAATCAAAATAATCCTTGCATTAAATACAGTGCCTTATCACATGGTTGAGATGTCTCAGAGCGCTTCATGGGATATACTGTATCGTGGAGTGACTGTGTATTTTGTGGGCAAAACTCTAATAAGAAGAATTAAGAACTACTGTAATTTCCACAGTCCTTTAAAAAAATTAATTAAGAATTAACTAATTCCATGATAATTAAAGTTTGATTTTTTTGTACTGAACAAAAAGGACCCAAAATTGTTTGAAGCACTGGGAAGGAAACCTATCCCTGAATTCAAAGGAAGATCGGTCGTCAAAACGTTGACATGAAAACGAGGTAAAGAACGAGTCTGATTAAGGTTGGGAGATAAACTTTATTCTATATAATCTCTCTCGCTCTCTCTCCTTCTCTCGCTAAACCTAAATGACGCCTTGCACTGGTCAGGCTTTGAAGTTGCAGTTTGGTTTCGCTTCCTGTTGATGTGATGGCCCAGGTTGTGTTGTGAGATAAAGCAGTTCAGAAGATATTAAAGACATGAAAAGGCCCCGATGGCTATTTTCCTGGCACAGTTTCATGTTTTCCTCTTCCCTTAGAATTAACATTCCCCGTTGAAAGCTGCGCTGCCTGTAATCTGCTCTGTGTGAATGTGTGTGAGTGTGTGTGAGTCACCAGTGTTGGAAGCTGAGAGAGAGCTCAGCCACACATGAAAGGAAAAGCTCCAGATTACTGATAAACAACCTCTGGTCCAGCGACAGCATCACAGGCTGCGGAGTAAAGCCATCTTCAAACAACCCATCAGCGGCCTTTGTTTAATAGCTTGAAATGCCTTTTAACGGGTGTTAATGAAGAACTGTACAGTTTAAGGCTGGATTAATGTGTTGGTGATTAATTATGTCCAGCTCATCACCTGTTACACTTTCCCTTCTCCTTTTACTCTTATTATTGCCAAAGGCGGGGGGAGGGAGTGGTGGGGGTGGGGGTGGGGGGAGCCGAGACATTCTTTTAAATGTAAATTACTTTTATGTTTCTAAATCACCCACAGTCCCTGTCAGGTTTAGTTTACTTCCCCCCTCAACCCCCCCAACACACACACATAACACGCACATACATACTATACAAACACACACACATACATATACACACATACATACACACACACACACACATATATTCATACACACACGTACATACACACATACATGCATGCATACATACATACACACACCCACATACAATCATACACACACACACATACACACACACATATGCACACAGTCACCACTGCCCTATTATAAGAAAAACGAAATGTCTCCTACAGTTTATTCTGAAAGCTTTGATGTTTGATAAACAAGGGAGGAAGGTGACTGAGGAACAATGTAATCCTCTCCTCGGTACTGTCTCGGAACCCCAGCGGAGCTGTGTGACAAACTGAATCAATCAGCCCGGCACCACCCAGAGAGCCACCATTGTAATTAACTCCTCACACTGTCGCGTTCCCCGTTTGGGCCGTTTGTAAACGGGAAACACAATCACAGCTTCGGTGATCAAATGTCTGATTAATAACCTGCTCGGGAACACGCTGAAATGTACCCCTTACTGTCGTCTCCACTTGTGAGATTTATACCCATTAATCTCCCCCACCCTCCAACCCCCCCCCCCCCTTACCCCACCACCACCCCCCCACACCCCACCAGCCTCTGTCTCACCAGCGTGGAGTTATGTGGAGTCCTGTAGTGTAGTGGTTAGTGTGCTCGCCTCGCGAGCGAGAAGACCCGGGTCCGATTCCCGGATGGGGCGAAAATTTAGGAAAGTTTCCTTTCTCCACACGTCAATAGCCGGGGGGTAATAATCCCTCCCCGCAAAAATGTGGTCACTCAATCCACGACTGTTTGTGGGACGTTGCCGTGCACAATTGGCTGCTGCATTTCGCCCACAAAATACACAGTCTGTATATTCTGTGAAGCGCTTTGAGACGTCTCAACGACGTGATGAGGCTCTATATCAAATGCAGGGATTAGTATTATAAGGGGAGAATCTCTGTTGCAAGTTAGCCCAGAATTCCTGAATTCCAGGATCAGCGAAGAGCAGTTTGGGAATCCCGGGAAAAAGACTAGAAACTAATCCGTGGCTGGGAGCAGAGTGGGCCGACTCGCGGTTAACGGAGAACAACATGATACGGTCAGCGTGAGGTTCTGAGGATTTCCCCCCATGTCGGCAGGGAGAGCAGCCCGAAGCCAACACCGCAGCAGCACCCGGTTTACACGAAGCTCTTCAAAGCGTCTTCTGTCGGACGCGAGACATTGAAGTGTGAGGTGGGGGGCGTGGGGGTGGGGGAGGTGGTGTGGGGATCGCTGTGACATGGTGAATTAGTAATGGTATCGACGAGCTCTAACGGTGCCAGGTAATTACTGGGAGCTTCTGATAGGCTTCAAAGCTTTTGATTCCTGCCGACCCACAAACTCCGTGCGATCCTCCAGAAAGGGTTGATTAAACAACTCTCCCGGCAAGCTGTGGTGGTGGTTGTTGTTGTTCTTGTCGTTGTTGAGAGTTTACCTGCCCAACCATCAAATACAGTCATGAAGGAGAGCGGTGCAGGAGAGGGGAACAGAGGGGTGGGGGCTCATGTGGAGTATAAACACCCGTTGGGCCGAGTGGCGTGTTTCTGTTCCTGAGCCGTGTCAGTCTAACTGCACATCACGTTTCAAAGCTTCACTGAAGAACTCGCCTGTTGTTTCCAAAGTTAAGTTGCATGTTAAAGCCTGAAGCTGGCTGGTAGGTTGCGGCAGGCACTCAGCAGGTTGGGAGCCTGACTCCTTCACGTCCCTCCTTCAGCTCCGTGGCTGTGAACCGTGTGAAGCTCACAGTGGGGATGAGCATTGCCTCCAGATCCAGCAGTAATTGAACAGGAGAATGTGCTCGGAGCGTAGCTAATGACGGCTCCTGCCTGTTGTGCCCCGTCAGTATCTGTGCCTGAGACGTGCCGGGTCTAGACTTCCGCTGCTGATACCATTGATATTCTTTGAGGCGTGCGTTGAAGTAAATAACCTTCACAATCGCACAGGTTCAGGCTCTCAAGCTACACAGTGATCTCCAGCAGAGTGTGTGTGTGTGTACGTGTATGGATGAACCCAACGGCTCCTGTGTTTCAAGCTTCTTTATCATCGCAACGTCCCCAACCCTTAAAGGAGTTGCCTCTGCCATCTGCAACTCTCTTCCCAAACTCCCTCCGCCTTCCTCTCTCCTTCAAATCCCTTCTAATAAACATCCCCTCAACCGAGCCCCCTCCCTCCTAACTTCTCCCCACCCCACACATCCCGCTCACTCATATTTTCACTCCATCTCTATAAAGTGTTTTGAGATGTTACGTTATCCAACGTGAAAAGCGGTGAATAAGTAATGATTATTTGGGGGCATCAGAGGACAGACCCTGGTTATGGTTTAGATGGTGTGTTTGTCAGCCCGGCTCAGTGTGTGTGTGTCAGCCCGGCTCAGTCGACAGCGCTCTCACCTCTGAGTCAAAAGGTTATGGGTTCAAGCCCCCACGTCAGGACTTGAAATCACATAGTCTAAGCTGATGCTCCAATGCAGCGCTGGGGATCAAGCGCATGTGGAGTGCGGAGGAGGGGAGGGAGGAGGGAGAGAGGAGGGAGGAGGGTAGAGGGGTCAGAGGGGGAGGGGGGGAGAGAGGAGACGCTCAAACATAACAAGCAATAACTAACCAATTAACCAATAAACTCCTCCCCCCCCCCACAAAAAAAAGCATCGGAGATCAACATCAAAGCTGCACAGAAGCCGGTGGCATTTATTGAGAGAAGTGATTACAGGAGCGAGAGCAACGGCTCAAAGGGATGAGTGAAGTTAGAGAGAGAAAGAGAGAAAGCTGGAAGAAGCAAAAGGTTGTTCAGTTCTCCTGCGTCTCATCAGGAGCCAACATGAATGGGTCAGCGAGACACCAATGCCCTTGTAGGAGCAGAGTAGCTCAGCGCCTGGCGAGAACCATGGGCTGATCTTTTATCTTCCACCCGTGGTCCCAGCTCCGCTCTCAGCTGCCTGAACCCCCGTCACATTAATGACAAACCTTTGATGTTCCTCTCCACCCCAACCCCCCACCCCTTCCCTCCTCATTCAACAGAATGTTGTTTGGTTCAAAGGAAGAACAAAGACTGATTCTGGGGCTTTTAAATTATTAGCTGCCTAAGTCCTCTGTAATGATCCGGTTTGACTGAAGTGTGCAGTTTATTAACTGCATAAAGATGATATTATTAGAGGCCTGAAAGGGAGCAGCCGGCATCTTCCTTCAGTGCAAGCAGCGGGGTCTCTGAGCACTTTGATCTCAATCACTGCTAAATGTCTTTGTGAGTTGTGGCGAGCGTGGCTGAAATTAACATGAGGCCACACTAGTTATTGAGCCTCCCCCTCCCTCTCTCCCCCTCCCTTGTAAACCAGCGCTCGTTTCCTTACTTTCTGCCCTTCACTCCTCGACATCACCATATCTGAACGCACACTTGTGTAAGTTACAATGGATAATAATAATATGATAATAATCCGGGGATTTGATACATACAGCGCCTTATCATTGTCAGCCATCGAGACGTCTCAAAGCGCTTCACAGGACACACTGTACTGTAAAGTGAATTGACTGTGTGTTTTGCGGGCGAGTTACTTAACCCCTCTGTACTGTAGCGAAAAGCTCCAGGACGATTAAAACAGGTTGCGGGGCTGATGCTGATTTAGGGCGGGCGCGTCTCCGACAGTAACTGCTCTCGTTGTCGCTTGTGTTTGTGCAGCAGCAGCAGCAGCAGCAGCAACAACAACAACAACTTGGGTTTATGTAGGGTCCTGTGTTTACGTTGTTTATTTATTACACGTCTCTCCTGAAGGAGCCTCGCGTTTGGTTCCCATCACTTCCCTCGTTGGGGAAGGCTCAGTGTGTGGTGTGTGTGTGTGTGTGTGGACAGAGGAGGTCCTGCAATGAGCAGATATTCCCACCAGAGGGCAGCAACACCCCGTTCATCATTGGGATACATTGCAAAAACCTCAGTCTCACCCAATTTCCACTTCATGTCACAATGTTAACACCACCACCACAACAACTTACACTTATATGCCCCCCCCCCCCCCCTCCCACCAACCCCCTCCCCCACACGCAGGGTAGCGTCTCGGAGCGCTTAAAAAAAAATGCTCCTCCAGGATGCGGACACAGCTGCGAAGGGCAATTTCGGGACAGACACCTGACAGGAAGGACACGTTTTTGCACCAGTTATTTTTATCTCCACTGAAGGCCTGGAGTAGTGATGGGCAGCCTGTGGCCCGAGGGGTTGTTAAAAAGTGACCATCGCCCCCCCTCCACCCCCCCCCCCACCCCCCCCCCTCCCCGACTCGGACATTCGGGGGTAAGTCCATGGCATAAATCCACGACTGTTTGTGGGACGTTGCTGTGCGCAATTGGCTGCCGAGTTTCGTCCACAAAATACCCAGTCACTACACGTTACGCTACATACAATACACGCTACACTTCCTGCCTCGTTACCACGGTGAAGGTTTGATCACCCTTGTCTCGGAGTCTCGCTTATCTTTGAGTCTGAGTTTGGCTCCAGCACGATTTCCTCTCAGCTCTGAGCTGTGCCGTGGTTCAGCCCCGGCTGCGGTGACTGTGGTGCCTCATCGCTATATTCGTACTCTTGGGCAGCTCCGCTCCACTTAAACTCCCCCACACGAGGGGGCAGGGAGGGAGGGGAAGGGGGGGGGCGCTCCCAGTCTGTGCTACAGTCATTCAACCAACCCTTTTGTTGCCGGACACCAACTGATTCATATGCGAGAGAAAATGTTTTCCTTGATTATTCAATCCACAACTGTTTGTGGGACGCTGCTGTGTGCAATTGGCTGCCGCGTTTCGCCCCCACAAAATACACAGTCACTCCACTTTACAGAATATCCTGTGAAGCGCTTTGAGACGTCTCAACAACGTGATAAGTTGCTATATCAAATGCAAAGCCTATTATCGTTTATCATTAAAACAAAACTTGCGTTGTATATAGCGCTCGAGCAGGACAAATGTCTCAAAAGCTCACAGTGATTCCTGTCGGTGTAGTGACCATATTTATAGCTAAGCAAGGACACACAGACAGCCATGAGCTGAGCATCCATGGATTGGGGGAACAGATCAGGACACCAGCATCACATCAACAACAACAAAATTACATTTGTAGAGCGCCTTTCACGTCGGGAGAATCTTTGATGCCCACCTGAACAGGTCATTTACCCTTTGTCAACAACCACTTGCACTTATTTAGAGCCCTCCACGCAGGGTGGCCTCTCAGAGCTCTTAACAGTGGCGGAGTCTGATTCCAAGCTGTGGGGGGGGGGAGGGGGGAGGTGGCTGTACCTACGGCCGAAGAGGAAAGTTTTCAGGCAAGACTTGCAAAAGGGGAGAGAGGGGGCAAGGCGGAGGGATTGAGGGAGAGTGTTCCAGAGTTTTCGGGCGCAGTGGCTGAAAGCCCGACCTCCGATGATGGGGATGAGGGTGTGAGGGACGAGCAGGAGGCCAGTGCCAGTTGAGTGGAGGCACTGGGTGGTGGATTGCGGATTGAGGAGATAGGGAGGTGCCAAGGAGTGAATGGATTTGAACACAAGAGTGAGGATCTTGAAGTCGATCCATTCGATGATGGGGAGCCAGTGGAGCTTGGGCCAGAACTGGTGAGATGTGGGTACGGAGTTTGGTCTGAGTCAGTATGCGGGCAGCAGGGTTTTGAATGAGTTAGATCTTGTGAATGGTGGAGCTGGGGAGACCGGCAAGAACTGCGTTGGAGTAATCCAAGTGGGAGGTGACAAACACATGTACGAGGGTTTTGGCTGCATTTGGGGTAAGGTACAGTCGGAGCCGGGCAATGTGACAAAAGTAGAAGAAAGCGGTCTTGGTCAGGGACCAGATGTGGGGGAGGAAGGATAATTGGGGTCAAACCAGACGCCTGGGTTGCGCACTGGTTCGGTGAGTGTGAGGGAGAGCCCAGGGAGGTTGAGGAGTTCAGATCCACGGAGTGAAGAGTGAAGAGTTGGCACTGGAGGAGGCAAAGTAGGCTTGTGTGTCATCCGCCTCCATGTGGAAGTTTACCCCGTGTTTGCGGCCATGACTTTGTCTTGTCTTAAGTGCTTTGGGACGTCCTCCTGATGTGAAAGACGCTATACAAATGTACGTTGTTGTTGTTGAAGGGGGAGAAGTTTTGTCTGTCCTTCAGTCCTTCAGTCACTGAGTTTGTGAGCGCACGCTGAGCTGTGCTGAGCTGTGCTAAAACCTGCACCAAAAAGGTATCAAACTTTATTTTATTTTCAGCGTTTTTCCATTCATTTCTCAAGGAGGAAACGTTCAAATCTCGGTCATGATCTTGCCTTTGTTACCTTAGCCCCGGTGGAAAGAAGATAACTTTTTTTTCTTTCTTTTGTGCATGCAAGCAAGCAGACTAGGTTGCATTATTTCCACTTGCGGTCGGTAAAACTAGGTCATCAAGAGAGAGAGAGAGAGAGAAAGCATGTGAGGAGCGGGGCAGGAAATACCCTAACGCACAAACTTATTTCTCAAGGTTGGAGTGTTTCAGCTGTCGGTGTTGAAGGTCCGTGATGCTGCGTGTGCTCTGCCCCTTGGGCCGGGCTGGAGCTCTCCCTGTGTAGAGCCAGCAGAGCCGAGCGGAGAGGAGAGGAGAGGCGAGGCGAGGAGATGCCGGTACGTTTCGGAGAGTTCCGGAGCCTCAGCTCCCCGGAGACCATGGTCCACCTGCTCCAGATGCTCCTCACATGCATTACCTTCAGCCTGGTGGCCAGAGACGGGCCTGGGAACCCCTACTACACCTTTGCCATGTTCTCCTGGTGCTTCTCCTTCGGGGCTAGTGCTCTGATCTTCCTGCTGGAGTTCACCCAGCTCCACAGCCTCGTCTCCTTCTCCTGGAAGAACCTGCCAGTCACCGTGGCCACTTTCTCCTCCCTCATGACCATGGCCTCCTCCATCACCTACCCGCTCTTCGTGGTGTACGAAGCCCAGTGCGAGAAGGCCTGGGCCCAAATTAAATGCCACCGAATGTTGGCTGCCTCTGCCTTCTCCTGCCTGGCCTCACTGGCCTACTGTGCTGAGGTGTACATGAGCACAGGGAGAGCGGGGGAACCAGGGCGTTACATGGCCACTCCGCCCGGGATCCTGAAGGTACTCCAAGTCTTCTCAGCTTGCGTGATCTTCATGGCTTTGAGTCAACTGGAGAGCGACAAAGTCTGGGTCTACTGGTACTGCGTGGGGTTGGTGTGCGTCTCTCTCTCGCTGTCTCTCGGGGTGATCATCACCATCCTGGGCGAGTGTCGTGGCCGCTGCCCGATGCCCTTCAACCGGCTGCTGGTGGGGACCAGCGCGGCCTCGCTCCTCATGTACCTGGCGCTGGCCACTCTCTGGGGCTTGCAGCTGAGGGAAAATCAAAGCTGGGAATGCACCAGCCTGAAAGATGTCTGCCAGAGCGAGCTGGTCTCAGCCATCATGATCTTCCTCAATCTGATCTGGTACACGGCTGATTTCGTCTTCTCCATCAAGCTGATGAGGCCGTGGAGCTGAGCGAGGCATCGGGGACTAACTGATTGACTGACCACACAACATCCACAGCCTTAGCCTTCCTCACCAGGAACTCAGACAAACACAGACCCATCACGCCACCCCTGCCACGCCACATCTTGGGGTAAAGGAAAATAAAAAGACTTGCATGTTCCTAAAAACTTTTTTTTAATTATTCTATTGTATGAAAACAGTTGAAAGCGGTTTCCGGTTATTTCTGTCAAGTGTAGTAACTGTTTGTTTCGGGCCGCTTCCGTTGCCCGGAGCAGCATTACTGACATTGTGTTTGGTCAATTCTCCTGTAATAATTGCCTTTCCATTTGTTATGAAGTTTTATGTAAGGAAATGTTTTGTACGGCAAAAATATATATATATATACATAAATCTATATACATTATCTCAAAGCTTGGATCTGATAAGTGTAGGTGGGATATTGCTTTAAGAAGTAAATGGCAATTTGGTCACTCAATCCACGACTGTGTGTGGGGCACTGCTGCGCGTAACGTACCGCGTTTCACCCGCAAAATTCACAGTCAATTCGCTTTACAATATATTCTGTGAAGTGCTTTGAGACATCTCAATGACTTGATAACACCAACAAATTTTTGTACAGCGCCTTTCACATCAGGAGGCTGTCCCCAGGCGCTGTGTCAAACACAGGGATTATTATTCTGAGTACAGAGACTCGGGCAAAGCCCAAAGCCTCTGTATCACCAACAGGAAAGGCAGAAGTTGTGTTTGCAATGCAGACCTGCTCCCCGCTGATTGCCCTGCGATAGCATTGCCGAGGAGGATGCAGAATTCACTGCAGGCAAAATTCACCTGCTGAACGTTCCCAGCGACTTCTAATAATAATAATAATCCTTCCATTTGATGTAGCGCTTTCCACGTCTTCCCGACGTCTCAAAGCGCTTCACAGAATCGACTGTAAAGTGAAATGGCTGCATATTTGTGGGCGAAACGCGGCATCTCTTTTCATTGCAGAACTCACTACCCGTTTCAATGAGTTAGGGTCCATCTAAATGGCCTCCTCTTACACACAGTGACGTTATCGCAATATTGCAAGATGTCGCCACGATACCTACAATTAAGGTGCGGAAGAGAGTCAAACCCACCTCTTCCCACTGTAATTCTTTTTGCTTGCGTTTGCCGGCTGTGCCCACGAGATGGCCCCCCCACCCACGTGTCCATCGGACACTTAACCACCGAATCAGGATTTTGCAGCGCGGAAGGAGGAGGCCATTCGACCAGCCTGGCTCAGTGGTAACGCTTTCGCCGCCGAGTCAGATGGCTGTGGGTTCAAGCCCCAGGCAGGTCGGGACTTGGAATCACACGGTCTAACGCTGATGCTCCAATGCAGCTTTGAGGGGGGGGTTTGTTGCGACGGTGGAGGTGCCGGGCTTCAGATGAGGCGTTAAACCGAGGTTCCGTCTGCCTGTTCGGGTGGACGTTAAAGATCTCCTGGCTCTGTTGGTAAAGAGAAGGGAGTTTCTCTCTCCCGGTGTCCTGGCCGACAAACCCCCCCCCCCCCCCGCCCCCCCCTTTCCCCCCCAAATAAAAACTGGTCACCCCGTGGCTGTTTGTGGGGCATTTGCAAAATGACGGCTGCGTTTTTTTCCCGGAATTAAATACGGGCACTGCATTTTGGGGTGGAACGACAGCGACTCGCGCCCGGGTAGCGCCCTCCCGCGAGGGGGTTTGCGTCCCGGAGCGCTTCGAGCATTCCCGGGGCAGGGTCTCGCAGCGCAGCATATCCTGCGAAGCGCTTTGAGGCGTCTCGCGGACGTGTTCGGGCGCCGCATCAAATGCAAGGATTGTTACGGTGGTTATTATTGTGCACCAGGTGCATGGCGAGCACCAAAGGGGGCGTGGCGAACACCAAAGGGGGCGTGGCGAGCACTAAGGGGGCGTGGCGAACACCAAGGGGGCGTGACGAACACCTGGGGGGGGGGGCGTGGCGAACTCCCGGGTGACGTGTTCCCTCAACGTGCTGCGTGCGTAAGGGACGTCACTGCGCGTGAGACGACGACGGCGGCGGGGAGGGGGGGGTGGGGCTCGCGCGCGCCGCCGAAGGAGGGGGGGGCGCGTCGCGCGTCGCGCGGAGGAGTGACGGCGCGCATGCGCCCTTCGCTGCCAGGCGGCGCTGTGAGGGCGGCGCGAGCGGCGGGTGGCGGTTGCGAGGAGACGCGGCGGCGGCCGGAGGGAAGCGACGCGAGGCGAGGCGAGCGGGAGCGGGAGCGGAGCCGCACTGAGCGGGCGGCTGCCATGACAGACACTCGGGTGAGTGAGTGAGTGAGTGAGAAAGGAAGCAAGTGAGGGCCCGGGAACCTGGGTGACAGCTCTCACGAGCTCTTCCCCGTCGCCTCTCTTCCCTCCCCGGGTAACCACCCGCTGCCGGTAACTCTCTCACCTCAGCCTTTTCCGGGGGGGGACTGCTGGCGCCGTGGCCCCCGCCCGGTCCGGCCCGGCCCGGCGGGCGGGAAAGCCCCCATGTGTGTTCGCCCGCCGCTAGGCCGCTCCTCTGCCCCTCCGCGCCGACCCGCGAGCCCAGGGGACCGACCGCGGCTGAGAATAATAATAATAATAATAATAATAATAATAAAAAACAACAATAGTCATGATGTCTTTTGGCGGTTTTCGACCTCTCTCCCAGCGGTTCTGAGTGCTGACTGACACTCGCTCGCTCGCTCGCTGTTTATTTATGCCACCGCCGTATTTTTTCGATCCATATTTATTGTTATTGCTCTGTTCTATTATTATTATTGTTATTATCATTATGTTATCCGCTCCACCGCAGATTCTGTGAAGCGCCCCGAGACGTCTCAGCGGCGTGTGATAAGGCTCCGTGTCAAATGCAAGGGTTATTGATAGTGTTGTTATTGTTCTGAGAGCTGGCGTTGGCGAGGCGCCCCGTGACGAGGCTAGACTTCTTGTGTTTTTTTTTTGTTTGACACGCACTGAAAGCAAACATTCCCAGGCAACGAGGGATCCTTACAACATCTTCCCTTTCCCCCCACTCCAGGATAGAGATCTCTCTCTCTCGCTCTCTCTCTCTCTCTCTCTGCAGCCTCACCCTTGTACACTGATGCAGAGATACGAAGATTTATGTGGTTGGATTTCTTCCTCCCTACCCTACTTTTATTGCGGTTTAAGACGGGAAAGGAAAGGTGGAAACCGTCTGCCCGCAAAGGGAAAGAGTGGTCACTCTGTCCCAAAGTGAGCATCTTTATCTCACCCTCCCTGTGCGGACTCCCCCTTCGTGTGAGGTGTCACTTAAATCACTTCAATGTGCTTTTCGGTAACTTCAAAAGCGCATTATCTACACAGTTCAATCCTTTTCAGGTCATTTGGGAAGATGTCATGTTTGGAGTGGGGAAGATTGGTGAAGAATTCCACTGTCTTGAGGAGCTGGAAGTGGGGGCAAAAAGTTTTAAAAAAAGAGCTGTGAGAAATTTTGATGGTAGGACAGTGTGGAGGAAGTGTGTAGGATCATAAGATGTATGGATGGAGCTGCTGGTCTTCTACTTCTGTTTTCTTTAACAAGTCCAGTTTCCTGCTGGACTTAGTTTCCCTTCATGTAGTTGAATGTTGGGCAATAAGAGAATGTTGTTTGGAAAGATACTGAAGTAATATATCAGCACAAATCAGCACAAGGTCTGGAGAATCTGATGGACTTGCTGAGGATCAGAATAGAGAGGGGATCTTTGCCAAGATCATCAAGATTAGAATTACAAGAGCAAAAGTGTGCAGCTCCTCGGGGCAGAAGCGTGAGAGACACAGGGATTCACAAATTGGAGAGGCAGCTTCGAAAAAAGACGAGAAAGAATAACCTCTGGAAGGACAGGAAGAAAGGGGGCAGGTTGCATTATCGTAGGTGCCGTCCTTTGGGTGAGATGTTAAACTGAGGACTCATCTGCCTGTTCAGATGGATGTTAAAGATCCCATGGCATTATTCGAAAAGAGAAGGGAGTTTGTCTCCAGATGTCTTGGTCAACAATCCTCCAAATAAAATTGGTCACTCAGCTAACTTTCATTCTACAGAGAGAATCTACAGATGTTGATCTGCCTGTGAGTGAGTGGAAAAGGAGAGGGAAGGGACAATCACAACTCAAGCTTGGTCATTACGATAACCAGTGGTTCGAGTTCAAAGAAAATTAGCATTGATTGTGACAACGCAGATTCCGTCAAAAGATTCCCTCAAAAGTTCTGAATATAACATCAAGTCAGGATAGTGTCTAAAACGTATGTAAAAATAAACTGTTAGTATGATGTTGTCATATGTGGTATATACCTTCCAGTGAGTTTCAGAAAAGAATCCTATTTTAGAAATCAAAATCTTAAGTGCTTTGTGTTGGTTATCTGGATCTCCAACTGAGATAGTACTCATAATTCAATAGAAAATCTTTTACAAAAGACATTTACAAATACTGTAAATCCTTTAAGCAGGGTGGGGGGGGATGGGGACTTTTTTGTTGCCTCTGAAACAAGTTACTTGAATTGGTGGAATTTTCAGTGGTCATAATTCCATTAACTTGCCCTTGTAATATGTAGAACTCAAATGAATCAGTTTTCTAACGTGTGGACAAATGAATTCTGATAGCATTTACAGAAATATTCACAACAACAACTTGGATTTATATAGCGTCCTCCACACCTGACGGCGCGTCAGAGCGTTTCACAGTAACGGATCTCGGGACCGAGCCAGGGGAGAGCTTACCACATATGCTTACCACATATGCAATATGTAGTAATGCATATGTGGTAAGCCACCCGGCAACAGTTTGAATATACCACTACGAATTCATCTCATTAACAGTCCTGCTCCAGAACAAACACATCTTTGGACTCTGATCAACAGATTATCCAAGTTGTTTTTTTTTCAGTTTACCAGTTGCAGATGGATGCTGTTGACTTTCTGGCACAGTACAGGCATTTGAAAACCCGTCTGCAATGCACAATTGAAGAAAAACATAAAGGTGACAGATTTTTTGTTCTAGTCTGGGAGGTGCTCCCTGAACTTGATATACAGTCGGTGAGAGTGAATGTTTCACTTGCTGAGGTAGATGTGTGCTTTGCATGAGATGAATGTGATGTTTATTCTACAGGATTACTTGAGTGCATAATTTTAATTGTGAGGGAAGAGAAGTGAACTTTATGTGAAATCATCTAGAGTAGCATGTGTTGTAACTAAGAACTGTATTTTAGTAAATCATTACTTGTCTGGAGCAGCATGTTGTGGGAGGAACTCATCAGTTCTACAGTATTTCCCCATAGCTGTGGAATAAATCTTTCAAGGGTACATTGTGTAACTAACAGTCATACAGTTCTCCTTGCCCGAATCCCGGAAACTCCTATTTTTCTCATACAATGGTTGCTGAATGTGGTGTGTGAGGCCTATTTTCTGTTGTAGTTGCTAAGCTAGGCCTCATCTTCAATCCTAATGCATGCCCTTTGGTTGTTCTTCTGTAAGTGGTGTTCAGATAACTACAAGATGTGATTTTCCTTTGCTGTTTGCTATTGATGCTATTGATGAACACATTTCTGTGTAAAGTACCATGCAATTCAACCAAAAGTGAGTGTGTGAGGCCTTCCTGTTTGGCTCCCGTCAGGGCCTCCACACCTCAGGCGCTAACAGCCTCAACATCCAAGGATGCACACTCTACCTCACTGAGCCAGTCCGGAACCTTGGCATCTTGTTTGACCCTATCCTTTCTACCCAACATCCATACCATGACCCATTCTGCTTTCCCCCACCTCCGTAACATGGCCTGACTCCACCACTGTTTCACACCTCAGGCCGAAATAATGATTGTTCAGCACCTTGGGACGTCCTCCCGACGTGAAAGGCGCTATACAAATGTAATTTTGTTGTGCGTGCAGTACCATGTTTTATCTTCAGAAAGCAAGGCAACAATTTTCAAAAGTACTGCAGTTTAGTGTACTTCTAAGAATCATGAATGTCATTGTAGCTTTCTGCATTGTGGTTTCTTGCTGAGACCTTGTGAATGCATCAAATGTTCTGGTGTGACCTTATTCAATAAAAATCATGTGGTGAGGTGAGAAATTAAGCAAATAAAATAGTTCCGTAAATTGGAAGCACAAGATCCTCTTGAGCAACTTCTTTTCTTCTCCCCCCATCCCAATCCAGTGCTGAAATTACAAAGTTGTACTGACTACATATCCTCTTTATTGGGTTAATCTTGAAAACTGCATCTCATACTGCCTGTTTAAAGTGGAGCATTTCTCATTTTTTTTTCTTGCATAGTTATTTGGGCTGAAGTTAGTGTTGTACAACTTTGGTCCATGCAAAAATATCTTTCTTGTAAGTTTTACATGCCGATCGAATTGCAATGCCTGTTGAAACCGTATAGGCAGAAAATTTGTAACTTGTTTGCATGATCATCGTGCTGCTAAACCTGCTTTACGATGTTTGAGCTGGGTGTTGGCCAGGATTTGTGGGTCGATGGTCATAACTCCCAATGTAATTTTGCTCAGTAGGTGTAGACTCCATTCACACCCAGTCTCTTGAAGCAATTTGAAAAAGAACAAAATTGATGGATATTTACAATGTTGTGAAAATCAGGATAATTTGATGAGTCTGCCTTAATTTAACAAATGAATGGTAATGGAAACTGAGATGGATTCTTGACCCTCCTTGACTTTGGGTTTGGATGATGGGTTTTCATGTTCCACAAGGGTTTAGCTCGATGGTTAAAAGGAGTCTTGAATTATTCAAGGAAGTGAGTGGCATTGAACTACACTCACACACCTACTAATGGTTGGATTAATGCTAACAGAACTCTTTGGAACAAGCTTGCTAATCTTGTGCAATTGTAATTGTGTATTTTGTAACTGAAGTTGATTTAAAGAATGTATAGTTTATATATGCTCACCTGTTGAGCTTTGTTCCTTTCCTATGGTCCTGCAAATTTGAGTCAGGAGTCGTGTGAATGCACAAAGCAAATTGCTAAAATTAATTTCTACTTTTTAAGAATATTCATGGATGGATTAGGCTGTGATAAATTGTTCAATTGTGTAGATTTTAGTAAATAATGCAAGGATTATTATTTAACCCTTTGCTTCTTGTTTTAATGTACCGTTAATTGTGATTACACATAATTCTAGACTCTGACATGACTTAACATTTCAGTTGATCTATCGTATCTTATTTTCCGTTTGCTAAATTTATAAAGCTTTTTTGCAGTAGCTGTTACATTGACCTCTGTGTTACTGCAAATTCAGCTTTCATGCTTTTGCTCAGGTCTTTGTGTGATGAGAGCTTGGGAGAGGCCAGAATTATATGTGTGAACAATTTGAATAGAGAGGTAATCTTTGGTCATTGTGGAGAACTGATACTCTGGTTAGTGTGGATTATTTTTATTTTACAAAAAAATTTCAGACTCAGCATCTGCCAACAAGAAATATGTTTGACCACAGAGAGGGATTAGCTTGCTGGATTCTAGTGTAGAAACTATTGGTAAACTGTTTACCTGGATCTCCTCCAGGTGGATGAAACTTCATTTCCCTGCATGTCTGCTGTAACTAATCTCACTGTATTGGTTTTCAGACCTTGAAACCTGATTCCTGAAGTACAGATAGGTCTTGTACAAGCAATTAGAGGACCATTTTGTAATCGCAAGTAACTTTAATGTAGCACATTAATAAATCATGAGTGAATAAGCATAATTAAGTAACTTTAAACTTTTAATTACATCAGAGCTCAGGTACAGTGACACCCAATGTGTTGAATTCAGGTAATTGCCATTTAGATGAAGATAAGGCATCTAAAGCAAAATGGTATCCGAGGGTTGCTCTTCTGTTTCTTTTATCCTCTTCAATTATTTTGTAATCAGTTCATGACTGGACAAGTAACCAATAGTCCTACTCTGCAATATTACGTAAACCAGTCAGTAGTAAAGGACATATAATAGTGACCATTTGTCCTTGCTGTCCATGAAAACAATACGTTTTTGTTGTCTTATCTACTGGAATTTTGATTCCGAGAAGAATAGATTACTACTACTGGAAGCCAAATATTTGCAAATGCAACTTGTGCAACTGTAAAGTTGTATCACATTAATACATGCTAAACTGGTACCTTTCTACTTGCCAAAACATGAGCTGTATTGTCATTTGTAGATAAGCAGGAGTGTAGGTCAGGTAGCTTTCTGTGCCTTCTCTCTTTAAACTCTAGTTCTTCTCCGTCGTGTGTTAGGGAAAAAGTATAGTCGGTGTGTGTTTAAATCTTATCGATCGGGACGATGTGAGTGGCACACTATTATTTCACCTTTGAAACCAGGCAGAACTGATGGAATGAAAGTATCTTTTCTTGAATAAAAAGATAATTTAACTGTACAACAGTATGATTGATAGACATATTACGTTTGGATTTTCAAACCCTTCTGAATGAGCTTCAGGTTGTGGTTCTGATGTATTTACAGTACCAGTCAGGTTCATGGTTGTGACATAAATGCACTGTCCAGGATCTCATAGTCTTGTTCAAGCCTCAGATAATTACTAAGTTTGGGAATGTTTTTTGAATACTGCAAATACAATTTTTAGTGCCAAATTAATTCTTTAGAGTTGAACCAAATCCAACAATCCAGACTGAATCAAGAAAGGAGCGATAATTGATAGCTTGAAAGTGTTATTACAGATAAATTATAAAAAAAACTGGGAAATTTGAAGCTGCTTACTCACAGCTCTCTGTCAGAGGATTTTAAACACAGTATACAGTGGTGCAATTTGACGTGATTGACTTTGGGAGTAACAATTTGATAAATGTACAAAATGTAAACTTCTACACTGATTATAAGCTAAATCAAATTCTCAAGCACAATAGTGTATGCTAAAATTTCAATATTTAGTACCTCTCATTTCTGTGCAGGACTGACAACTTCAATTCCACTTCACAGCAAAGCAGAAGGGAAGGAAGGTACAAAATGAAAATGGATTCAGTGATGTGAAAACCAAATACTGTGATACTTTAGACAATGGTATTCATAGAATTTCTTGCATGCATAACATCCTTGTCATGGTAACAAACACACTGATGTGAATACGCCTCTGTTGTAGGTAATCAAATCTATTTCAGCTCATTACAGATATCAGATCTAAGCTCATAGATTTTTGGGCAGAGACTATGAAAGGGGAAATTGAATACGTAGTTCTGTTAATGGTTTAAAATGATTTGTTTAATAGGAACATTTGCTAGATATATGAATATTTCTATTGTATTCTAAATTACTGATTTTGGTAAATCCTAGCTATGGACTCCAAATCTTTATTCTCCCTTTATATCACAGAATGTACATGTTTTCAGATGTGTAAAATAAGTAATGTGGTGTTGATCGTAAAATGTATAGATGCCAATATAAGGGTGAAAGATGAAGCAAGAAAGATTATTGAGTACATCAATCCTGCATACTATGACCTCTACCTGGCTCTATCTCCTAAGGAAGTTGACTAATGATGGATAGAGCTTCACGAAGAATTCTCTTGAAGTTCTGCTTGCCTCTAAAGGCAATTGACTAAAATCTTCTGGAAACCAACGCAACATTATAATATTTAATCTTGAATTAGCTGGGTAAGGTGGTAAGTTAGAAATAAAATTATTTGCAGTGAAAAATCCATGATGCATATGATCACTTTAGTAGAATGAAATAAATGGTTTACTAAAGGAGATCACCCTTAAGGTTAATGCATAACATGTACTCTTAAACATGTGCAGGAAGCCAGAATTTTCAGAATCTTAAAAATGTGTATCTAATATAGCTACAGGTGCTCGAGATGGAATGGCATCACTGTTATAAGCTATAAATTGAGCCTTTCAGATTTAATAGGAGAGTCATAAAACCAAGTTTGATGTCATAGTGGGTCAGATTATTTACAGCCAGGGACTCGTGAATAAATTGTGATTTGTGCAGAAAACTCTGGTGATATGCATTCTGATTCTGAAAACTCATACATTATTAAACATCTCATTTGTAGGGTATTTATCCTACACATCTCCCCATAATAACATTCAGATTAAGTACTTGAGAGAGCAGATCATTGAGTTACAGTTAGAAGAGTGCCTTAGTTCCTCCGCTATCTCATTTTCATTTTGTTCACCCTACACTATGTTCCCCTGTCTGAACAGATGTGTTTTGCTAGTCATACATTTTTATATCCCTAGTTTTCCTTTGGGAGTGAACTTGTTTTTGCTGCATGAAGTCATGTGTTTTGAGCTTGTGTTAAAGCATTTACTTGTTTATGAAGCTTATGTACTGGTTGAATTGGATGCACGTTTTGGAGTGCAAATGGGTAATGTCTGTTTACCCATTGGCGAGGATAGAAATTGAATCCTACAAAATTCTACTTGGTCTGTATAACACCATGACACTTTCCATTATGACTCATTCAATAATGGGAACTCTTAAAACTTTTATTTTAATATCCATTCTTTGGGATTTGGGATTGCTATTGGAATTCTGCAGAGGCTAAATCCTTAAGGAAAGTTTACAAAGGTGATGCTTGAACTTTTGATAGCATAGATATACAATAGAGTTTCATGGTCAGCCTCTTTAATGTGGGAGAAAAGATGGAAAAATATGATTGCTAAAGTGTAATTCTCAGGTTTCTGTTTATCTTTAATCATTTAATCAGTAAGACAATTTGTATTGAAATTAAACCCATCACGAGATGTAACTAAGTAGTGCCCAGTATGTACCTTTTGATTCTGTAAAACATTCTTTGGTTGTATTGAGGGCAATTTTAATGTTCACTGCAAACAAATGTATATTTCCATGCTTTCCTTACTGTACACTATTTACCCAGACTGAGGCCTAAGGCATATTTACTCATTTCCTACCAGTTCAAGTTTNAAAAAAATTGCCATTTTCTGTTAAATTTTTGTTTGATCTGCAACCCAGCATAGATGGTTTATTTAATCCTAAATATATTTGTGTTAATAAGAGGGTTAATGGTGTAAAATAGTTTCACTCCTATTTTAAGTTAGTAAACAAGACTGAGCAATTGGAGAGGAACTATTTATTAACATTAACAACAAATTGCATTTATGTAGCACCTTTTGTATCGGGAGGATGTCCCGAGGTGCTGTTATTGTATTGGTTTTCATTACTGTCATATTCAGTTCATCATGTGAACCAAAATATCAGTTTTTATTTTGTTCAGTAAAGTGTTTGTGTTAACACAAGGCTGTAAAATACATTTGCAGTCTATTTAGGTTGCTTTTTGTCTTAAAAGCAAGAGTTCTTTGGTCCTACTAAAAACAGCCTGTTTTCTTTCAAAATACATTGCATTCACTCTGTGACTTTTTCATCTTTCATTTTGCAAGCATTAACCTTTAAGAAATGAAAACCTACTCCAATTTGTTGTTCTGGAAAACAAGTGACTTAATGGAACTTATAACCTAGAAAAAGATCATAATTAGAGTGTCATTTAGAACTCCACTTTGCCGTGCCATGAGGCAGTAAGTTTTTGGCTTGTGGCCACAATTCCCTACATGGTTTGTTCCCATTCTTGATCATGCTGTTTAGCACAAAACGCTTGGAGGAAGGGAAAATTGGCCCCAAAAAAACATTTAATGCAACTCTTGGCTCAGACTGCACACTGAATCCAGCATCAAAAAAGAAATATCTGGAAAAATTCTGCTCTTTTAAAATGTCGCGTAATTGTTGACCTTAATCTTCCCAATAAATTGTTGCAGTGCCCAAACATTTAAATAACTGATCTGTTTAAGAAGATTTACTGTCTCTGCTTTCATTCCAATCAACAAATACAATATACTTTTTAAAAAAATTTGGGTATTATAATCTATACTGAAACTGCAGATTCCTCATTGCCATCGGGATTCTATATGTCTGAGTATTAATTTTGAAATCTCAACCTTAGGAGACCGTAATGTACTAAAGCAGGATTATCATTTCTGAAAATGTAAGCATTTGTTTAAATCCTGACTTTTTAAAAAAAAGTAAGCTTAATGTAGCCTTACTTGTTTACTAGAATTAATTGTCCCCTTTCCTTTTAATCACACACGCACACACACACGCACACACTTTCCAACAGGGATCGAGGATTGGCTATCCACAGGCAGAGCACGTCTGAGATTCTTTGCAGTCTGTGGTACATTCTTTCGTTGCAAAAATTGGAGTACAGCCTGAAGTTTAGAGAGAAAAAAACAAATTTGATTCAACACTAATTGAAATGTAGTAGAGCATTGCTGCCAAAAAATTGGGCTGCTTTGTGTAGCATCTAGGACGCGTAGAATTTAATTAGGACAAATCTCTCCCAAGGGTAGCTATGTTTTTTCTAGTTTCTGTTCCTGAGAAGTTGTTCAACTTGGGCTGCAATTGAAATACACACATGTTGAATGTTTCAGCTTCTCTTCCCATGAAGTCTGTACTATTATGTGTTCTGGCAAAGAAGTTGAATCCATTGTTTTGTGTTCAAGTCATGCTTGGTGACTACACTGGAAACGCAGATGGTGGCATTTTTTGTTTTAAGTGTTTTGATTGGATCCAGGCGTCTGTTTTGCTGTAAACATTCTTACAGAATGGTGGAGAAGATTGGGGAAATTAATCAAATTCCATCCAAATAAGATGCAAGACTTTTTTTTAAAAAAAATTTTGGTGGGGAGAGAACAGGTTTGTATTTCTCCAATGTCTAAGAAACCTGTATGTACAATATACATTGCTGCATGAATTGAATTCTGTGAGCTAGTATCCAAAGGACTGCAGGGGTATCCTACTTGTGAAAGATTTGTGATGCAAACCTAGTAGCTCTATACTAATTTAGATTGTGTTGGCAGGGCTGAGTAATGCTGGCAGAGTTCAGTGGTAAACTGATGGGCCAGTGACAACAATGACTTGTGCAGCGCTGTCAAGCTGACACTTGAAATCCATATATGGTGCCAGTTTCCAAGTATCATAAATGACCTCCAACAGTGTTTGATTAACAATGTTGGAGGGATGGGGGCAAGAAAGGAGAGAGGGGGAGAGAGTTTTGTTCCCCTCCCTCTTCCCTCCCACCCAAAAAAGGCAAAAATCTTAATTTTATTACCCTGAATGCTTGTTGGTCCTGAAATTTGGCACAATTCTGAGAGGTCTTTATATGGATCGAACGTGTGTGAACTTGAAATATCAGCATGTTGGTTATTTACATTTAGGCTGTGATTAAGTGGTTGATGTTGAGGTACGTTCACAGTCAGGTTAGCGAAGTCGTGATCAGCATTGTAATAAATTTGTTTTTGATGTGCTTTAATTATTTAATGCTAAGATTTTAAACTAGCCACTAACTGAAAGCTCACACATTCTGTTCTTGGCCCGTTGTCAAGCACAGGGCAGAGTATAGACAATGTGTTAAAGCAGGAAGACTTAACTGTTGTACTTCACCCCCTACTGACTGGACGCTAGCCATGGTTTGTCTATCAACATCTGCTTACAATTGGTCAAATTCAAGAGATGATAAGGGAGAGGAAATGTATAATAAAATTCAAAAAAAAGATTTCTTAGTAATTACATGTGCATTGAATTGGGAGTGGCATGCTGATACACTGCAACAATAACAGGCACTTAAATAGTGCTTTTCATGAAGGAGAATGTCTCAGAACACAGTATGTAGAATGTAAATGTTGTTGCACACTGAGCAAGGTCAGAGGATGGAGAGGGGAATTTGTGGAGCTAAGGAATGCTACTTGTATATTACTGCCTGTTTGGGTGAGTTACAGTTAAAATGTACAGTTAATGTAGGCTACATAACAGTTAAACAGGTTAAACAGTTGCTAATTAGTACAGTAGAACACTGGAGTCTCATTATTGCATGGTACTTGTGGCCACTGGAATTTGGCCCTTTTTTAGAGTTCGAAAGGCATCTAGCATTTTGAGGAGAGCTACCTTCCTGCGTGTATACTCATTAAATGCAAACGGCTGATCAGTGACCACACTTCATTATAGCGCTGATTGGAATCTTATAGGCCGCAAGTACCGTGCTATAATGAGACTCTGTTGTAGTAATAGTAATAATCCTTGCATTTGATATAGCATTATGGTAATTGCAAGGAATGATAAATTGCAAAGTTAGACAATCTGCATCTGTGGATTTGTGAGGAAGTTTCCATTCCAGGAACCAATTTCATATTTGCTATATGGTGACTGTTGGCCAGTGGTAGGAACTGAGAGGAAAATGATTTATTTTAGTATTCTAAATCACTGAGAATATACTGTAGAAACCTTTAATTACTGACACATTAATGATCACATTCAGAATTTACTGTACATACTCCATATGCCCTGGGCTGTCTGGAATTCCTTTGCGAGTTGCATAATGCTTTAAAGAATTCTGTTATTTCTTACAGTTAATATGGTCTTTAATAATTCATGATTTTTAGCTGCAGTATCAGGTAGTATATAACAGCAAAATGTAATAAAGGTTCCTAGGAATAGTAATCAATGTAGAACGTTGTGGGGAAAGCGCAGGGTATTGGGATTAGAGTAGTTAGCTCAAGTGGGGGTATTAAGTACCAACTAGTAGGCTCGATTGTTGAATCGTCTCCTTCTGTAATTTCTATGATTGTGTTTCGCAGATAGTTGATTTTTAGTCTCAAGCCATCAGATGATTACATGACCTCCCTCAGATGAAGCAAGAAAGAAAAAATCAGAGGCTCTACTGTCCATTAGATGGTGTACAAGAAAGACTGATACTATCTCAGTAGCATAAACTGAGCCTGGAGCAGATTGTTTCCTATGTTTGTTGGATTTGTTCTATCATTCCCTATCTTTCCCTCTGTTCCCTCTTTCCTAATTTAATTTTTTTAACTCCGATTTTATTTACTTAATGTTACAAGATTGGAAGTGGCTTCCAACAGAGGATTAAGCAGTGCCAACATGAGGTGCATAGTTTTACTGAAATAGCAGATGTAAAATGAGGAATTATTCATACATTGGTTCAAACATGTAAAGTGGATTTTACAGCATATAGAATTTTTTTAAAAAAAGACGTATCAATTAATCAGTGTTGCATTATTATAGACCTGAAGTTAGCTCAGCCTATTTCTGCTATCAGAAACACATTTGAAAAATGATCAAAGCAGTGCGTCATCTGTGTCCTGTAGTGATTTCCATGGTTAACCATCAGCCTCAGTGCTGCTCTGATTGCTTGGTAAATACATGTTGTCAACTGCAATTACTGCGGAACCCATACGTTTGACCTCATTGCACACGTGATGATAATGTCAGTAAATAACTTATGCTGACATATTACCGTATGCAAGGTATCATGTTCTGCACAATGGCTCGAGGCACGAAACTGACACAATTGTAAACTAAATGTAGTTGAGGCAGGAGAGTTGCATCCTGATTATTAATGATCGCACTTTATAAAATGCAGGCAAATTTGTAACTGAATAAGTTGTGATTTTAACGCATCTCCTTTTATTCTTTATGTTTTCTTTAGTCTGTGGCACTTGCGTAAGACTGCAATGACAAGTCAGAACAGTAACCATGAAGAACGAGCAGTTTCTATGTCGTCGACACCAAAAGTTCAGGTTCAGCGCTCGGTTTCAAGAGAGACCCTCACTATACACTTCTCTGCCTTTGGTAAGGAAGAGGAGGAAGAGGAAGAAGAAGAATTTGAAGATTCCTCCATAACTTTTCATGAGAAGGTGAAAGACCAAAGTTTTGTACCAGAACTTGAAGCAAAAGAAGGTACTTTTGAACATGGTGGCCAACTTTTAGCAGAGTCAGCTACCTCATCAGGTATACCATTAGATTCAGTTGTAATTTCAGTCCCATCTTCAGCAACAGCAATGACCTCTTCTAAGCCATTGAGCACATCAGTTGCATTGCCTTCTGCATCACTCGTAGTTACTGCAGTGCCATTGTTCTCATTACCAGCCCAGCCATCAGACTCTGCCATTTTGACTTCAGAAACAAGACCTGCAACTGCTGTCTCCATATCTAGTTCTCCATCTAAATCTACTGTGCCCTCCAATGTCTCATCGTCTGCCGTGCCAAGCACAAGGCCATTCATGAGCTTAGTGAGATCCATGTCTACAGAAGTAGAACCTAAAGAATCCACAACACCACTAAGACACAGGCAATTGATGAAAACATTAGTTAAATCTTTATCAACAGACACTTCAAAACAGGATTCTGAATCTGTCCCATTCAGGCCTTCTGATTCACGAATAAACTTACATCTGTTCAAACAGTTTACTCAACCCCGTGTGACTGGAGGGGATTCGAAGACCGCACCTTCTTCCCCGCTCACATCTCCGTCGGATGCCCGGTCATTTTTTAAAGTACCTGAAGTGGAGGCTAGAATTGAAGACACTAAAAGGCGGCTTTCGGAAGTTATTTATGAACCTTTTCAGCTCCTAAGCAAGATGATTGGTGATGATAGCAGTAGTGTTAGGCATAAAGCCTTATCATCCAGTGCAACAGAACTTTCAAGTCTTTCCAGCTTAAACGGACATTTGGAAAGCAACAGCTATAGCATTAAAGAAGAAGAATGTGATTCTGATGGGGAGTGTTCAGCAAAAGATTCCATCTCAAGTAAAAGCACCTCCAAATCTACTGATGGCCTTTCAAAAGAAGGAGACACTAAAAGCTCACTTTTGGGGACCACAAAGGAAATGCCATTGAAGGCTTCTTCTCTGGTGCTGGAGAAATGCTCACTTTCTGCGCTTGTCAGCAAAGATGAAGACGACTTTTGCCATTTATACAGTGAAGGTATTGAGTTGGAGCCCGGGGAAGAGAATGTTGGGGATAAAACTCTAGAACC
The DNA here is from genome assembly GCF_018977255.1 of Callorhinchus milii. Taxonomy (NCBI): domain Eukaryota; kingdom Metazoa; phylum Chordata; class Chondrichthyes; order Chimaeriformes; family Callorhinchidae; genus Callorhinchus; species Callorhinchus milii. The sequence continues at coordinate 2,425,134 of NW_024704761.1, read as the reverse complement.
TGTTACTGCAGAAGAAGCATTTGAAGATGAAAGTAAAGTATTAGAGGAAGATGAGACTGAGACTGAAGTACCGCTACCTGAAGTTCCTTTAAAAACTTTATTACTCTTTACCATGCTCGTCTATTCCTATATAGTGCTCCCTCTCCCCAGTTATCTCAGTGGGCTTTTCCTAGGTATTGGCTGTGGATTTATGACAGCAATTGGTATAATCTGGCTGCTTGTACCAAGAAAATCCAGTGATTATCAACAGGCACAAAAAAGATTTCACCGTGAACAACAAAATACCGAACCGCTGGATATAAAGGAACCAGAAATATTTAAGGTGGGAATACTTTAGTTTGTTCTTTGCATGACTTTATGTTCAAACTTCAAGTCTGCTTGCTCGATCTTGTGTAAAATATGACCGTTAATGGAGTCCAACTCTTCATATGTTTCGAGAACTTTTAGATGAGCAATTGAGAATCTTTCAGTGTGCATTTAAATTATTTGGAAATTGGATTACATTAATATATGCCTGTCCACTGTTGTACTTTTATTTGTATACAGGTTCTTTGATATATGGCTTTCTGAAAATCAGTGAATAGTCATACAGTACCAAGAATTTTTTAGATTAATCAAGTTGATGGGTGTAACTGATATGAAAGGCACTATATAAATATAAACTTCTTGTTGGGGTATAGTGAAACCATTGGGTTGATACAATGGGCCGAATGGCCTCCTTTTGTGAATTTCTAAATTTCTTTGCAGTTTAAAACAGATATTTAAATCTAAAAATGAAAGCTGTTTCTAGGACACAAGTTCTACTTGTTTTTGTATCCTCATTTGAGGCTGCACAAGGTCTCATCTAGTATTGAAGTGAACGGTCTTGTTGTAAATTGTTGAGTAGCATTCAGAGAGCCAGTCTCACTGAGCTGGAGTGGCCCCTTACAGGACAGAATGGTAGCTATGCAGAAAGTAAGAAGATACTGTACATCACCAGCAGCACCAAGTACATAGCACTCTAAGTGGAACAAGTACGAGTCATTGATGTTTTCTGCAGTTCTTCAAAAGTCCTATTGAAAACTTAGTTACAATTGATCACTCTAGTTCTGAGTTGTGGATGATGGGTCTGTGTAAACCATGACTTATTAGGGTTCAGGATTTAAGCTGGTGTGAATATATGCACAACAAATGCTAAATGACAGATTACAGGGAATCTTTGCTTGTAGTGTTAAGGATATCAAAGGGGTTCTTTTGTGCAACAAAAGACTTTCAGCTGGAGAAGTGCCAAATCTGTATACTCAACATACTGACCCGCAGTGTGGTCCAATGTTCCTAATCAATTCAGAGCCAGATATCCATGGAGATGAACTATGTCCAGTAATGTACACACACACAATGTATTGTTGATACTGAGCCCTACGGCAAAATCATAATTGTCATCCAAATAAAAGGAAACTCAAATTTCTCTCATCTTCCTAAATCTAAACTATTTAAATTCCAGCTGTAGTTGAGTGACTTTTAACAAAGAGAGTCTGTTTCCACACACATACATACACTCATACACACAAACACATACATACACACAGTACAGGATAAGTCACAGTTGGTCAGCAAAATATTTTCTTCTTTGAAAAGGACATTCCTGATCAAATTACACAGCACAATGTCTGTATTTGACACAGATACATGTGTAATTTTGACAATTTATTGTGGTAAATAGTTGCATTTGGTACTGATAACTCTTCTATTTACTGGTGGGAATTCTCTAGAAGTTACAATAGTAGGATAGCTTCTGTTCCTATATTTCTGACATGTGAGGCAGTATGTGTAAGGGAATGATTTTTCAAGTTAAACACAGCTAGGAAATGGTGGTTAGTTTCCCAGTAATTTGATAATTCAATGTACAACTTGATTTGCATTCCTGACTTGTGCAATCAGTATGTCCTAAATTCTATTGATGAGTGGATCTATTATCTTCTACTCTCAATCGTTTTATACAATTTAAGCAATCCAGAATCTGAACCTTAAAGTGTTGGGAGTGCTTGCCTAAACATGGGACTTGAGTGAAGGGATTAGGTTTGGAAGTACCCAGATATTTCAAATACCGTTCTTTTTGTGGATGTTTTTGTATGGTGGATTAAGAAAAGAATAAAACAGTATGTGTAAAAATGCAGCTGTCATCTCCTCTTCATTGGTAATTTCTCTTAGTGATTGGTTGGAGTTGAGGAAAAGATTGAACTCAATATTGACACTGGTCCACCAGACCATGACACTTTAGCAGCAGGCTGATACTGAAAGTGTGATGATTTAATAGTCTTGTCTACCGGTTCTGCATTCTGAATTTTAAGCCTTATAGAGAGGCACTCCACATTGTCAGTGAATATGTCATATGGTAAAATCTCAATCTCTTCTACAAAAAAGCTTTATCTCATTGCATTTAATGAGAATTTTTGGCAAGTAAAGTTTCTTGGTGGCTTTTTAAGCCATAACCCCATAATATCCTACAATTTGATGTTTATGTTTGCAGTTTAGTTTGTAAATGAGAGTGGAATATCAGTCCATTCTATGGCATAGTGAAAATTATAAAATATTTAACCACAATGGAGAAAATAGCACTGGTCATACTTGCAGAACAGATCTTAAGTACTGTAATATGAAAATGCAAGAAGACAAACTGGTTGGTTGATTCATTTCATGCTCAGTTATGGGGAATTAAAAGATAAATTGATCTTATATGTAAATTGGGATCGTTTGCATGAATTTAAAGGAGGTATGACCGTTAAATCACTACTTTTAAGCAGTCATACTTAATATTAAACAAAATCTTTACTAGCTTTACTAGCAATTGTAACAGGGACAACCCATAGTTAAAAATGTCAGGGCTGTTTGATTGTTACAGCTGAGCCTTATACACCAGGAGCATCTTGTCGTTTCCCCCAGTTTGTGCTGAATCAATTGATCTCGGTCAAGTTAGTGCTGGAGCTTCACTGGTTGACTTAAACATTTAGGTAAGAGAGAGGGAAATCAGCCCGGGTTTCTGCCCCTGATGACTTACCAGGGAGCCCTGCTGGAGTGTGAATGTATCACTGAGAAGAGATTCTGGCTTCAATCCCGCATGAGTGAGTAGTCTTCCTGTGATGCACATGAATATTGGGTCCTTGGGTGATGTCGAACTTCACCCGATTGGAAGGAAAAAATTAGTCAAATCACTTTCTGGAGGGGAGAATATTGAAGGACAAAATCAAAAAGTGGTAAAACAAATTAGGCAGTGTTGCTTGAACAGTTTATAGTTGCAATAGTGTTGCAGTGAGAAACGTACTCCAGACTTACAGATCAACAGAAAATAAACTCTCACCAGGAACTAATTGAGTAGGCTTGCCCTTGAATAATGCATATTATAGAGGAGAGGATTTCTGATAGATTCGTTAGCAAGCTGTCATGAATGATCAAAATCTGCATTTCTTTATTCATTCCATGTGCACACTACAGAATGTGCTTTACACACGTTTAGAAGAATAATCAAAGGATTCTATCATAAACCAACCTTTGCCAGAATCTTTCTTTTAAATTTTCCACTGGAATGTTTTGTTCTGAATAACAGACATCATTTTATAATATTTCAAAATCATCAATGGTTGTTGATTAATTAAAGTATTTTCGTGTTCAGAGAATGGATTTGAAGCATTAACAATGCTTACCTCTTAATTGTTTTCATTCTGTGAGTTCCTAATGATATTTATACCCTGTTTTGTATTATTTCAACAACTAGTGATTTTTTTAAATAGCTTTTAAGTATATTTAAATCTAAAATACATTTTGTGTTCACTCTTAGTGGAGGAGAAGCTTTTAGTATACAGGGCATGGGGAAAAAGCAATGAGCAAGTAGTATAAAAACATCAAATTATGTTCTGTCTTTGTCTTTCTGTTATAGTATGTGAACCTTTGTGACTGACTCCTGAATTGTAGTGTATAGGTTCTCCAAACTTGTTTTGGTAAATTGATTTAAATTAACTAATAGGACTTAATTGATGCTTTGAAATTTTTTTGGCTGGCTTCTCAAAGCAATTTAGTGAAATAGATATTTTTGCATTAAATTTGATTTAATCCCCACTGTACAAAATGTGGTTCTAGATTGTTTCTCTCTTGTGCAAAATAAGGTCATGATCTTCTTAGTAACTTGTGAAACGGCTTAATCTTCAAAGACTTTGGATTTTTCTTTGAAAAATTATAACTAATGGAACTAATTTAATGTTCTTCACACCTATGACCTTCGCAATAATTACTTTTAACCTGTAAAGGATAGAAGTGGAAGCATTGTCCTTTCTGATTAGGCGCACATTTTTATGTCTGTTGCTGGGTAACAGATTACCCACACATGCTATATTTTAGTTTGGATCTCTAAACTTTTTTTTCAACAGAACTATTTTAATCATGTAAATGGGTGATATATTAATGTAAATAAGCATGCTGATGATTCTTGTTAGACTTCAGACCACTTAGTAGCACAGATTACTTACTCTGCTCTTGTATTCCGGTTTGCATAAAATGTTAGGTACTGTTGTATCGCTAAGACATAGTAAAGGTTCCAGTCTCCACTGGATACTCTAGAATTCAAGTTCCTTCCAATCCAAAGAAATATGTCCGATTCATTTATTTAATATGTTGATGCTTTAAAGTAATATTCCAGGAGTCTCAACGTTGCATTTATTTCTCATCGCCAGACAACTGTCAGCTCCAATGTTTTTTTTAAAAAATTAAGTGTCAGGCTATTAATGTAGCTGTCCAGTATATATTTAGACAGAACTCCCAACCAAATACAACGTAATCTAGTCTGGGTGAATAAAATGAGCAGGCAATGATTTCAGTTGCCTGCAATTAAGATTAGCTTGTTATTGTCAGATAAATGTTCTATTCAACCTGAGCCTAAATCTGTACGTCTAATGTCTCTTACAAGAAATTTATAAAGCAACAAGTGGGGATTAATAAGAATTGGATACTTTATCTTAAAAATTTAGGAGAATTCACCTGTTATTTTCAGTTTGCCTAGATAACTAATTAGTAATGCTCTTTGTTTTCTTACTACCGTACTTTAAATGATTGGCAGTAAGAAATTGGTCAATGTTAATATATTTAGAAGCCTATAACTATAATTAAATTCGACAGGGGGCCAGAACCTGAATTATTCATGCAGATGAAAACAAAACTTAATTTATTTCATGGCTAAAATAATGACACTGTCAACAATGCTGCCTGAATAGAAAATATATCAGCACCATTGAATTTATGTCTGGAAAATTCAAACTAAGTGCATTATTTTTCTTAATATTCAGTAATGGGAACTCAGTTGTTTCAAGAAAGTAAACTACTTCATGGGATTATTAATCGTAGCGGTAACTTGAAGGCCTTCGCAGTTGTAATTTAATACAGTTTGAAAGGAACTACTCCGTTCAGTCTCGAGTATGAAATCGCATAAATTGTCAATTTTTCTAAAATAACAACAACAAAATTTTATTTGTATAGGACAGACAGTTTCGGACCCGAGCTGGGGATCGTGATTGGGAAGGGTGGAGGGCAGTGGGGGGGGAGGCAGGGTGACCGAAAGTACCGTCGAAGAGGAGGGTCTTGAGATTGGTCTTAAAGGAGGCAAGAGAGGGGGCAAGGCGGAGGGACTGTGGATAGAGTTCCAGAGGGTGGGGGTAGAGTGGTAGAAGGCCCACCTGCCAATGGTGGGGTAGACGAGACGGGGACGTGAAGCAGACCAGAGTGGAGCCCGTTGAGCAGAGGGAGCAGGCAGGATGCTAGGGCTTTAGGAGGTCACAGAGGTAGGGAGAGCAATTTTATTTATTATAAAATAATAATATTTATTACAAGAACCTGTTCCCTGAAGCATGAAGTAAGATTATAAACCAGTTGATATGTCACCAACTTCATAGTTGGCATTTAACATCAGCCTTGCCTCTTCTAGACAAATATTAATATAACGAGGACAGCCAGCTCCATCTGTTATTTGTTCTTTTATGTTAAATTGTTGCTGCAGATGGCAGCCCTGACTTGTGACAGAGGTGGTTTCAGGCCATGTCTGTCGGAGTTATCATGCGATGTTTCTTGCCTGGGGGGATATTATTCTTGTGGATACGTACGTTTCCATTATAGTTGTAATAATGCCAAGAGGATTTGCCATTCATTGTTACCACTATATGCTTATAGTATGTCAAACAGCATAGATACGTATGTAAATTTTCTTATAACCGTGGTAATTTTATTTTGACTGAGGCGCTGATAATTTAACAGATGCTTTTGCTGAAGGTGCTGACTCTGGTGGGTTACAGTTCTTTGCATTGCTGCAATATCTCTACAGGTGCCTGCCTGCCTGTTCTTTGTGTATGAGCATGGACAGTCACTGTTGACTGGCTGCCAGGCTAATGACTGTAGGGTCAACACAGCCAAAGTTGGATCCCATTTTAACTCGTGTCTGCATGATTTTGTTGTACATGTCATGGGCAGTGATCTGGAAGGGGGAATATTGTCTAGTTTGTTCCTCCTCCTTCCTAACCAAACAGCCTTTTGGCCAATCTTACGTGTCCCATTTGTTGCATCAGTTGAGATCACATAATTCAGTCTGGGAAACTAATCTGCAATTAGGATGTATTATTATACTAAGTAGTGCTCTTCCCCAATAGACTATTGTATGTAATCTTTTAAAGTTATTTTTTGGTTGATACAGAAGTATTTTGATGAGTTGTAGCTGCTATCAGTTATTATTAAATTATTTGTAGAAAGTGTACTAGTTTGTTTTTCATTCTGTGAGAAAGCCCATTTTTCTCAATTTTGCACAGTCCCAATTATACTCCAGCCTACTCAGAGTTAAAAGAAAGCTTGCCTAATTGAGAAAATATTGCAATAAGTTTTGACTTTTTAAAATGGCTAAGTATTTTTCCACTGAATAATCCAACCAGTGTCAATTTGACAGGAAACCAAACCCAAAAACATTATTAATAATTATTACTCTGAAAGTACTTCTTAGCAATTATTTTTAAATGGCATTATTATTACGTGAATCACATCACCTCGGTGCCCTCAAAATGTACATTTAAAATACAGTACTATAAGATTATTTAAAAAACTGCTTTTTTATGGGATTGACATCTGTAACTTGCAGAATTTCATGTTTTTTGCTGTTAACTTTTGATTCAAGGTATCGAATTTTGTAACTTTGTCATAAAATTCACTTAGAATTAAAATATGATAGTTTGCACTTCTACTTCCAAGACCTCTTACAGAGGTGTTGGTGATTAGTGAACGTATTTTTGCTTCCAGCATAATTGAGGCCAGGCCTATAATTGGATTTGTGTAGACAACAATGGGTACCTAGCACACATTACACAGTAGTAATCTCATTGATGGGTTCAGATGATGTTATAAAGCACGAGAACTGTTGTTGTGAGATCCCATTAATGTCTGCAGCTGCTCGTGCTTCAACAATACTCTTTCACACACAATTAAAATGTTCCTCAATTATTGATAATTAAAAAGCACAGAGTAAATGTCATGAATGTCCAGTGCTTTGAGTATTGTTATCCACTTAAAAACTGCTTGAGGGAGAGATGAAAGCTTTAAAAACTATCTGCAGTATTTTGACGTAGTATTTTACAGTAATATCTGAATATTAATTTACTCACAGTTTTAATAGATAACCATTTCAACTTGTTGTTAAATGTAAACATACTTTGAAAGGTTATTGTTCGTACAATTTTTTTTATTCTACTTTTCTTCTCCCCCCAACCCCGTGCAGGGCTGGATGAATGAAATTTGCAATTATGATCCTGAAACTTACCATGCTACACTCACGCATTCTGTCTTCATTCGTCTTGAGGGGAGTGTACTAAGGCTTTCAAAACCTAATAAGAATATTTCCCGAAGGGCTTCTTTTAACGAGGCTAAGCCAGAAGTCATGTATATAAGTCAGAAGATTTATGACCTATCTGACAGTAAGGTAGGTACCAAACGTCTGGTCTTAAGCTATTTAAATATGCTGTTAATGCTAAATATGCACATTTGTAAGAGTATAACCCCCAAAAATTGTATAGTTATGCATATTCCTTTGGGTCTGGGGTCACCATAACCTGGACAGCTGACTTGAACCGGATTACCTGGAGATGCACGGGAGTAAGATGAGGACTACTTTCTTGGTTCTTCTCTTTGCATGGGCACGTTTCTGCCCTATGCTGGGTGCCTTCTTTGTGTTACAGTCAATATAGGTATTCCATTACCTGAGGTAATTGCTGGTAGAAATCGTCATAGTGCAGTGTATATTGGTGGCCCACCGCCCTGTGCCCCCAATAGTCCCTTTCATCTCCAATGCCCTTGCCTTTCAAGAGCTGTCTGCTAACATCTGTGAGTGTACTTTGGCGAGATTGCCAAAGATTTCGGTCTATATTGAGTATTTAGGCCTCACCCTCTGTGTGATCTGGATTAGTTTCTACTGAAGGAGGTGGAGTTTGAGATTAAATTAGTTGGGAAACTGAGGGCAATCAGCACCTTTGACTCTTTCATGTTTACCCATTCCTACCAGATGTGCCTCCTTTCCATTCTAGTGACACAAAGAGTGCCTTGCCCACGCTACTGTATTTGTGTGCCAACATTGCTGCTGGCCCAAGGTTTATTTTGATTTACACTTCTGAAAGTAGAGCTGGACTCATAAATTACAGTCTGTGTTTTTCCCCTATGGTCATTATCAAAATATAATTTCTAGCTAAATCAATCTATCCTTCCCCATTACCACTCAAGGTGGATCCATCACTGCTCTAAAATACAGAGAATCTCGTTAGTGCTGCCATTCTACTCATTTTAAAGGTTGTGAGGAAGATAAATAGGAAAGGCCTAAGCTCTTCCCTCTATCAGTGCTTTCTTCTATTCTTGTCAAATTCTTGATTTGACAAGTGATATTTGGGGCATGGGAAGAAAAATGAGCTTGACTGAAGCTACTTATTTTTGCTACTCCCCCGGTTTAATCTGTCTTCCAACCAGATCATTGGGTAATTGTTTGAATGTTCGTGACATGGCTGACTTGTTTCTTCACAGTGGATTGTTAATGCAATATGGTCCCATAGGTAGAATTCCACATGCTGTGCCTATATTTTGGTGTTCTTAGGGTTATTTTTTAGTGAATAAATACTCTTGATTGTGCCCTGTTATAAGGTGGCTTGGAATGTTATAGAGTCCAACTGTATGTAGCTTTGTGAGAGTGTTCTACTGTACTTGTGTAATACTTGACTTTTAGATTTTCATCCTCTTATAACCATTGTGCAAATAATGTATCTGTTACAATAGAAATCCACATATTATAAATCCTGAAAATTAAACTATAATGTTTTAAGGTTTCTCTTCTCCTTTTTGGCATTAATTTTTCCAGGTACATTTAGTTCCAAAGAGTCTGGCCAGAAAGAGAGTATGGAATAAGAAATATCCAATTTGCATTGAACTTGCCAGACAGGATGACTTTATATCAAAGACCCAGACAGAGAAAGAAAATGCAGAAGAAAAGCCCCCTCTGGAGAAAGCAGAAGTTGCGCTTGAGGAAAGAAAAGTGGTCCCTTCACAAGATGTTGTGAAGCCAACTTCTCTGAAGGATCAAGTTCTATATCTTTTTGGAAGGACTGGCAGAGAAAAAGAGGAATGGTTCAGGAGATTCCTTCTAGTTTCAAAGGGAAAAACTGATGTTAAACGACTAATCAGTCTAGGGGGAGGCATAACAGGTAACCCTATGTTTTCTATCCATCATTCCTTTGCAACTTGAACTACTGAGGTTTTTTAACAGGAAGGTGGAAACGTAGGGCATTTCATTGAAACACTATCTTGGACATTAAAACAGTGTTGACTGAATATAAATGCTTTGCAAGGTAAGCTTTAACAGTGTAACGGGCATCAATCAGTTTGGTTAATTGTAAGTTGTTTCTTAAATTTGGTCTCTTAGTGGAATAAATACTGATGTAAATTTTACAGATTTTAAAAATTTGACAGATTATGCTGTATTGTACTAATTAAGTATCTACCCTATTCCAGGAATCTAGCTCAGGATTGCACTTGTTTAATTAAGACTGTGAAGTGCTTTGCGACTTCCTGACCCCATGATAAGACACGAGGTCAAAAGCAAGGATTATTATATGTTCAACTTATAAGTAAAGTACATGACCTATTGTCAAGTTAAATTATCAAAGGCAAACTCAAATTCTGACTTTAATGTTGTAATTACAAGCTTTTCAAGGCTTACCATTTCACTTCATTTTTACTGGTGTTGCTCCACTGCTGTCATTGCATTTGTTCCATTAATGTGACGGCTTAAATCTCCGCTTGGCTGAGCTTCCAGTGAGTTCAACTCATTAAATGATTCAATGGTAAAAGAGGAATAGTGCAATTTTGTTCCCCCCAAAAACCTGAAAATTCACAATTTTGAGCTCTGAAGTGCAGGGGTTTCACACTGGGTATGTTTTGCTTTAGTTCAGGGATTTACCTAATGGGTTCCTCTTTGCATAGTTTGTCTTGGTCTTGAGATTAGGTATAAAGTGTGTGAATAGTATTTCAGAATAAGCAACGCTGCTTTGGTACCTAATTGGTTATGTTTTCATTTACAATGGGGACTTCAGGATTCATCCCATCACACAGTAGGAACAACAGTCAGTCAGGAAAACTCACCCACAGCCGCAACAGCAGCAAGGGAAGTGTTGAAGAAATCGTGACACAATCTAAACCGAAAGATCTAACAGCTGCAGTCCGCCAGAAAATGCTTCTGGACTATAATGTGTACATGGCAAAATATATTCCTCAAGAAAGCTGCAGCCCTATCTTAAGTCCTGTCCAAAGTGCAGAAAGTAGTCCCACTAGTTGTAAAAAGGTAAGTGAAAATCAATTGGTTTTACTTTATGTCTTTGCTTTCCCAACCCAATCACAGTGGCCAGGTGAATCATAGAATTATACAGCAAAGAAGGAGGCCATTCGGCCCATCGTGTCTGTGCCAGCTCTTTGAAAAGAGCTATCCAATTCAATCCCACTCCCCCACGCTCTCCCCATAGCCCTGCAAGCAGTTGTAACAGGTATAAAGAACAGTTACAGTAGGGATCTGAACTTCTACTTCCAGACTCTTTTTGGTCAGCTGGGTGTTTTAACACATGCCATTACTGTGCTTAAGAACATTGAAACCAGACAAAGTTCCACTTAATTATGCCACCCACACATAGAAATAACCCATTTGTCTGCAAAGGAGCGCGCACACTCTCCTCAGAGGAACGAACCCTTCTTACCTAATTCAGAAAAGTAGGCAGAAGTTGGCAAGAACCAAGGCTTGCATTGCCAGGCATGTCACTTTAGAGTAGTTTAGCCCCAAAGATATCCTAGCAATCTACTTGTAAAGTGGAAATTTGATACAGTGAAATATTACAAAGATTACTTTAGAAAAACTAAAATTATTAAATCTGTAGTTGTCATTTGCTTTATCCCTACTATTTCACTGTTCCATGGTTGCTATATTTATGAATACTGATCGCCCATTTTTTTCTAAATCAGTTGTCAATAGGTCAGAAGGATGACACAGACCAGCAAGTGGCTTGGGTCAATGCACTGCTTGGGAGGATATTCTGGGACTTTCTAGGCGAGAAGTATTGGTCTAACTTGGTGTCTCGAAAGATCCAGATGAAACTCAGCAAGATTAGGGTATTTACTCTGTGTTAATAACTTTTTTCTGTTATCTATGTAACAAATTAATTTACAGATTGCATGAGAACATTCCACTATACCAACATTTAGCTGAATTTTGTTTAAGCCCAGTAAAAGCGTGGTATGTCAGGGAATAGTGGAGGTCAGTAGAGTTTTAGGTTTTTCATTGAGTTAAATCAGCCAAGAACTTCAATTCATTACCAATAAAAGCCAGCACTTTGAAATTGTAGTGGGAATATGCTAATTCTTCTTCGTGACCAGTGTTCTGGGTTGGATGTGGGTATTTGTGCACTTACAATGAAGTGAAGTGTATACAGATTTGTCACATCCTATGGCACCCTTGATAAATTTACCAAGATTAAAAAGAATGAGGCGCGTTTCCATTTCGAAGCACCAAGGATTGCTTTTTGTAGATTGCAGCAGGAAAATTGAAGATCTTTTACAAAAGGAAATTTGGTGGGTGAATGCTTATTTATATTTTGTGGCCCAGAATTCCTAGAGGTATTACATTTGCTTTCGGTTCCTTTCATTTTGGATAAAGAGGGAAGAAAAGATTATTCAGGAGAGATTTCAATCATTTATTTCTAACTGTGGGTGGAAGAGCAAGTGGAGAAAAAATGAGTCTTGATGATGTTTTCATATTCTGCTTAATACAAATATTTATTCCATTTCAGCTGCCATATTTTATGAATGAGCTGACTTTGACGGAACTCGATATGGGAGTTGCTGTGCCCAGAATCTGTCAAGCTTCAAAACCTTCAGTTAATCACCAAGGTAAGCACAATTAAAATTCATCTGTGGTGTTCGTGGGCTTTTTGATGTTATCAAAGATTTCAGACTCAAAGGTAAGCTAAGATACTGCACTGATGTAAATCCAGAAACCTGTAAGATTAATCAAAGTGTTTCCACAATACTAATGATGAGCTTCATCATCAGAATTGACTTTTCCCTCTGTCTTGTAGGCAGTAGTCTTCGTGAAGAGACAAAATGTTAACTGCATCTTGCACCTCGTCTGAAAACAATTACATAACTACGTGTTGTGCTGAACTGTTTCTTGTTTAGTATCTCAGTACGCTGAGACATTCTCTGATACCTTCTGCTGAAAGTCCAAACTTTAGAAATCACGAGTCTTAACTGGTTTGTTTAGAGTACATTTCAAAGGACATGAATCTTAGTCAACTTATCAGACATGTTTTACTTTCAGAGTCTGCTCATTCTGTTTGATGTACAAGTATTGAATGGTCATGATGGTATTTTGAAGCATTGAGTGAGAAGTGCAAATCCTTTTACANTTTTTTTCATCCATTTGAAGAGTGACATTTATTGATGCCTGGAAGTGGGTCACTTGCCTGTATTCTCAGCTTGGAAATAATGTGTCTCGGAGGGATTTAAAAGGAAGACAGAAACCATTTACCTTAAATTTGATCTTTTCAAAAGAAAATATTCCAAGAATAAACGTGATTGAATAGCACGCAATTGGTACCTTGGGGGTTTCAGTAATGTTTGCATTAATGTTCATTTTGAATTTGTAAAGTGGAAAAATCATTGAAATTACCAAGTGATATTTCTGCACAATTATGCATAGCAACCGTGGAAATGAAAAATATTCCAATTGCAAGGGTGACTGAAAGTTAATTGACTAAATTGCGATGCAGAAATATTTTCTGCAGCTATGAAATCTGTACTATATTAGTGTTTGAAGTATTTAAGGAAGATTTATGTGCAGTGTTATATTTTTGTCTGTAACATTTGACATAGCTGTGCTAAATGTTGGAGTAGGTTAGCTTCCAGAGAAACATTCGCTCTAAATGAGATTTCACAGCTGCTTATCCAAAGCTCAGATGATCTTTCTCTGCCTGCCTTTGCAGAATACTGATATGTTGCAACTTGAGACCTTCATTTCAACATCAAAGAGCAATTGGTTGTTTTTGCACTGCTTGATTATCTGTAGGAGGCACACATCAATTGTTGAGATGTTACAGCTTCACTTGTGTTAGAATAAATTCATAACCAGTTCATACATTTAACATGCTCAGAACTATTACACCAACCTTCCTAAATTTAAATGCAAAACTTCCCTTTCCTTCACTTAACTGTCCATCAAAGGTGCTCCATGGCTCATCAGTAGATGGTACAAAAATATAAACCGAGATGGAGCCCGAAATTTATTTTTATGTCTTCTGAGTTCCTCCTGCCACCTTGACAACAATTCAGTTTTTCACTGCATCGGATAACTTTGCCAAGATTTTCAGCTTTAAGTCCACAAGTAATTGGCAATGTTTCCAATGTTGTGAAATAGTCTCCAGGCACTCATTGCCAAAGCTCATTTTTTTTCATTGCAGCTGCTTAACCTTTAACTCTGGAACAACAAACGGCACAAGGATGATCACCATCTTCAGCTTAGTTTTTTTTCTCAATTGACCAGGAAGATGGATGTAGAAATTCAAAGTAGTTTTGCAATAACTGGTTTGATTGCGGCAGAATTCTGGCAAAGACCGAAACCCTCGAGCCACTCATACTTCCAACACTCACTGGTTTCTTTTTAATTTCTAGTCCCTGACATGTATTTGATTGTTAACATTTGGAAAAATATTTTGAATTTTTAATCTTCCTGTGCAATAAATACTTGCAATTTCATTTATCTAAATAATTACATTTCGTTGGTGCTGAGCTCACTAGAGATGTTAGAACTCAATTGCACACAGGATTGAGAATTCTTTGATTGTTCAAATGGTTTGTTTTCTACAGGTTTATGGATTGATCTGGAGATTTCCTACAATGGGTCGTTTCTAATGACCCTGGAAACTAAAATGAACCTGACCAGACTAGGAAAGGAGCCATTGGGTGAGGGATATAAAGTGGGCGACGTTGGCAAAGAAGGGTAAGGTTTTTTTTCACAATTGCCCTAACCGCAGCTCTTTTAACACTTGTGTAGCAAATGTGTAATTTAACACTTTCTTTTTGCACATCAATGCTTTTTACAAACCAAAGTAAAACGAATTTATGAATTGACAGGCAGAATGATTGATCAAGCTAAAATCTCAAACAAACGGTCTTTTGGTTTACTCCCTAATTTTATTTTTTAAAAGTCATTTCTGGATACTAAACTTTAAAATATAATGTCAACAAGCACTTAAGTTGCTGAATAACTTGAACCTTTTACTTGGAAAGATACCACTTCCCAACTCTTCTCCCGCCCTCTCCGAAGAAGATTTTGTTTTCCACGCATGTTGACCTGCTATTCGAAACTCTTGACATTTTTTAAAAAAGTTAGTGACATCTAAAATTTCAGTGGTATTGACCCTCTGCCCATTAACTATGTACGTGGAGTGCTGATCTGATAATCTGATTCAACTAGCATCAGTTTTAATGACTAATTCTGAAATAAATTGAAAAGCAGTGTAGTTTTAGATTTTGAATTGAATAATTCTAGCTCGCATTTACCTGGTGTTCAGTCTACACCATTAGACTGAACTTCATTATAATTCTGCAAGATTGCATTCGCAGCAAGATCTATCATTTCCACATCAGCCAAAGCAATGCAAGAAGCACCACTAATTTTAATTGATTTTTGAGAGTGCACAGTGCCCTCTACCCCATGTCAGTTCAGTCACTTAGAAAATGGCACCGCAATGGAGCTGCACTACCATTCTTGCTTGAAACAAAAGATATACTCAAATCATGGACTAGTACTCTGATGGGTTTTTAGCATATCTTTTATAGTAAGCAACGCTGAATATTGGAAAGGGATTCATATGAATATGAGCTCTTTTTCCTAAATAATTTTTTTTCTTAAGTATGCTCCTTTTACCATGGGTAGGATCACCTATGTACCTGGAAGATGTTGTCATTGCAGCTTTGTTACTATCCTTTCCTCACTCCCCCACCACTACCATCACCTTGTTGCTTCCTAACAGTTGTAACTTGTCCCATTACTTTTGCTCTCATCTGCTTTTAGGAAGACTTTTTTTAACCAAAGGGACTGTTTCCTTCTTAGTGGGGGGAAAAACCTTGAGGCTCTGTCCCTGAGTTTTCTAGTTTATCAATACCTCTCTCTCCTTCCCGACTCCTCGCGTAGCTATAACAAAGGTTACATTCTCCCCGACGTTGTGTCCAGCTTTGTTCAGTGCAGTTGTGTTAATGTGTTTGAAGTTTAGTATCTGTGCAAAATTGGATTATGCCTGAAATGCCATCAGTGGGTTGAAATAGAAATTTGAATGATCTTTGATTACGACTGAGGGGAAATCACAGTTTGTGGGAATAGAGTGATTCTTGCGCATTCCGTCCGAGTCCCAGATCTATTTTTGTTTGATTCATTATCATGCATCCCTTGCATTAGTCTGTTCAGATTTAATTGGTTTGGCAGGGATCAAGTTGGTGAATTTAACTGCTTTGAGTAATTGATCATGGTGTCAGATCACATTAGCACCTTGTTCTGTTGAAAGCAATGGGAACACATGTGAGTCAAAGCCATTGTGTTGGAGGTGAATCACTTCTGCTCTTGTTCACCCCCATTGTTATTCCCTGAGGCATGTGTTAGAAACCGACATATAAACCTGTTTCTATAAAAGTATAAATGTCTTTGGGCACTGCACAGACCCCTTGCAGCAGACGGATCTTATCTTTCTTCCTGATGTTTGTTCAAAGACTAAACATTTTACATAAGATGCTATGTCTTGGGGCTTAATTTAAATTGATTTGAGCATGTTAAATTACACCCAATTTTGTATTCCTTTGCTAACTTTAAAAAAGGTTTCTGCTATAAAATATGTTTAAATTTGTGTTTTAGCCAGATTAGTCAATGTATATGGAACCTTCCACAGTGATTTCAAAGATGTGTGATATGTAAAGCTTGCTTTGTGTTAACATTAATCAATTTAAAGTATGTGCTTCAGTCCAATCTAGTAGCCCTCTGCCCACTTGCGGTATGTTTCAAATAAAAGATGGTCCGTTTTCACTAACTTGTGTTTATACGTTTTTTTTCATTCCTCCATTTATAATGTGTTTGATCGGAATCATCTGTGGATTTGTGTGATTCTGGTGAGTGGTAATCGTAATCTTCTGTAGCCAATGGGAATGTCTGTTCTGTCAGCATTACATACATTTCATTTAGATACTAAAGATTAGAGCCAAAGGGAAAATATTACCTTCTTGCTTTGTTCTTGCCTGCGCATGGGAATTCTGTCAAACTATGTGATGATTCATTAAAGGGGCTCCATGGTAACAAAAAAAACTAAACCTTAGTTGCATAATTGGCATTGGAGGATGTTGCTTGCACATAATAATAATAATAATCCTTGCATTTGATATAGCGCCATATTATGCCTTTGAGATGTCTTGATGTGCTTCATAGAATATATTGTAAAGTGAATTGACCAAATGCGCCATTAAATTCTGCAATTATGCCATTAATTTTGTTCTGGTGATGGTGCCCCTTTAATTGGCATTTTGTAAGCATGTATTTTTTTCACATGTGTGCACTGACTGACCCGACCTCCAGTGGGACTCTGCTTTGGTTTCCAGTTAAGTAGTAGACTTGCAGGTAAACTATGTTGATTGGTAGCTAAGCAACTGAACCTCCTCAGATGGATTTGTGGATCTGCACGTTGTTTTATTCCTCTTAGCTGTTGCATGTAGGTGTGTGTCAGTGGCCTCAATGCAGGTACAATTAATCTAACCCACAAAGGGTGCCATATATTATACATCATCTTTTCACAAGGCAACAACTCAATTCTTGTGAGTAGATCACGTGCAATATACACCACCTTTATTAAAAATTAATGTCTTGAGAACTAGAGGGAATAATGCAATACCAGAGATCTTAGTCTCAATATATTTAATAATAACTGGATTCAGTGTGAAGTAATAAGTAATAGCAATTGTGCAGCTTTTTCTTTAATCCTTTTAGGGCTGTAAATAAAATTGAAATCAGAACAAAACATTGTGATCTGCTGACCTAATATTTGAATTGGATGGGTGTTTCCTTTGCATGACCTGAATGGCTGTATTTATATGAAATGTTAGATTTGGAATAGGAAGCTTGTTTGATAACCTATTTCTCTCTCTGCTGCTCCTGATGTAGGAGTAGACCCAAAGCCTACTGTCTGGCTGACAGTGACGAGGAGTCCTCCAGTGCTGGATCCTCAGATGAAGAAGATGCACAGGATCTGATGAGTGGGGACAAAGCACTTGCAGCAATGGCAGAAGGGTAAGGTTACTGCAGTTTGCCACCGCTATTATAAGATAAAATTCTTGATGGAAATGCAGATTGAATAATATGCAGAAAACGTCGGTCTTTAATGTCTCATACGCTCACCTTGACACTGGTTTCAGAAACGTGGCAGTGAGGTGGTTCCCATTTCTATTTAATGGAATACATACTAAAATGTTGCCATGAAAATAAAACTGTAAACGACCTGCTAGAATTAATTTCAAATACGACGACAGCAATAACCACAAAATTGTCAGAAAGGTAAAACTTTTCCATGTAAAAAAAAACTTGTTCATGTATGCAGATATGTGGGAGGACATCGAACCAGCAAGATAATGAGATTTGTGGATAAAATTACAAAGTCAAAGTATTTTCAGAAAGCTACAGAGACTGAATTTATTAAGAAGAAGATTGAAGAGGTCTCAAATACACCACTTTTACTTACTGTGGAAGTTCAAGAGTGCAAAGGAACTCTCGCGGTGAATGTTCCACCACCACCTACTGACAGAATATGGTAAGAACAGGTCCAATTCTGCTAGTTACTGTACAATGCTTGGGCTCTCAAGTAACACTGAAATTGCTGGTCGGAACACTTTGTTAGCCTTCGAATATATCTGATTACAAAGTCTTAAGTTTATTTTGTACATCTTTATAAGTGGTGTGAACCAGGGGTGGGTGGACAACAAATCTGCCTGAAATCCAATGTCTAGTTGCAATGTTTTGTGTGAGGACTAAACTTCCTGACCCTTAACTTTGAGATACTCGCGTACGCAAAGCAAATGTTTCACAAGCTGAAGTGTGGATAAAGTTTGTGCTAAAATGTTTAGTTGCTGCCATTTTGAAGTGTTTGTGTGAATCCTGAAAACGTTGTCTTATCAGATTGTGAAAATTGATTACTGCACCTGTTTGCTAATATTTCTAATCCTTGTTGAAGGTACGGCTTCCGAAGACCACCCCACATTGAGCTTAAAGCTCGTCCCAAACTGGGTGAGCGTGAAGTGACTATAGCACATGTAACTGACTGGATTGAGAAGAAACTTGAACAAGAGTTCCAGGTAAAGGGGTTCTTTAGCTTACAAGATAATATTGTATAAATCCACACTTTAAGAATAATCCCCCTCGTTTTTCTCATTATTAATGACTAAGTACTTGTCAAAGTGCCTTATTGTCCATTGAAGAGCTTTATATTCCTCTCCTACAAAAGATCTTTGTTAAACAGAATTTTACAGCATTGATATTTTTACCTCAGTAATTGGGGAGGGTGAGCCGTCTTTACTTTGATTTGGTCTCGTTGGTTGATTTGGTGCCTATATCCACCTTTTCTGCTTTATTCTCCTTGACTTATGTATACCGGGGAGTTTGACTGAATGCCAATAGCCTATTTGAGTACACTGGTCGGTCAGTAACAATCTGACTGTTTGGGAATAATTTATTTGCAAAAGAAAGCATCAGAAATATTTGGAAAAACTTTTTTTTAAAAAAAGCATTAAACGTTTGAAATCCATTGATATTTCTTATGTTGTTTGCAATGTAAACGAAACATCATGTGAACTTAGTGTAACCAAATAATTAATGTTGAGACTCAAGTGGAACATTTGAAAAGGGTGTTTTATTTTCAAACTATGAGGGCATTACACAGGGTGACGAAAAAGTCTTGATAACTACCCTATTATCTGAAAAAATATATATAATTTCTTGTTAGACTTATTAGACATTGAAATGGTATCTCGACTTTTTGGTCACCCTGTACATGTACTTGTTGGTATCCATAAACAGATCCTAATACATTTTCTTAACCGTTTTTTCAGAAAATCTTTGTTATGCCAAATATGGATGATGTGTATCTTCCGATAATGCATTCAGCCATGGACCCACGGTCACCCTCAGTGTGGCCTGCAAGGGAGTCCCCAACAGAACTAGCTGATCGACTGTGATGTATGACCGTTTATGTTTACAGTATAATGAAGTTGCCATTCATGTGCTTTTAAACTGTGCCGTCATCTGTCTTTGGAACCATTTGTGCCACTATACTTTTCGAGAATACTGTTTGTTGTATGTGCAGTTTGCTGAATCTCTTTCACAAAATGTATTGTTAATTGATAATATTGTCATCCATTCCAAGNAAAAAAAGCCCAAACATCTATATATAGATCATATGTAACTGTACTTGTAAATGACTTGTTTGACCTGAAATGCTTTGGTTAAAGTGGGCCCTTGTTGGCCTGGTGAGATTTACAGAAACCTAAATGATGGTATGGTTGCTTGAAAAGACCTTGATGAAGGTGTAAAGAAATGCATGATTTGCCTGTAGGTTTGAAGTACATATCAATTACAGTATAAAACACCATTGACATGACCTAGAATTGCTAATTCTATACAAGCTGCCCTTGCGATATATGTTTCGTAGTTATTTGTCATTCAAAATTGTGTTTGCAACTGCAGCCTGTTTCGCTGAAGTCACTTGTTCTATTGCTCCTCTGTTCATGCTGTCTGGTAAGCACTGTATACCTCTGCTAGCAACTCAAATATTTTCCCCAGGTCAATTTTATAAACTGTGGGAAATAATTTTGTACAGCTAAACATCCTTAAAATTTTGAAAACTTATTCAGGTCCCAGTTTAATAACTACATGACTCCTGGCCAATTTGGTAACAATTTACTTGCATGAAAAACCCTGCAACTCCCGCTAGCTTACAATTAGCAGATGAGTCTTGGGAAAATTCACTTTGAGGTGGTTGGGGGCGGTGGGGCGGGAACGCATGAGAACTGTTTTGAAGGACACAAATTAAAATGCATTCTATTTTTCAATAGATTTGCCCTCGTACCTCGATGAGTCATTAAGGATGTCATTAGATTTGAATCATATAATTCTGTACAAACTTGGTCTGCAAATGTGATCAATAACACTGCTTTATAAAAGCTTAGAGTGACTGGTACAGAATAGGAAGGAGTATGTATTCTCACTGAATCATTAGGGCATGGGAGAAAGCCTTAAAACAACTCAAACCAGAGGTAGGTCTCCTTACCTAAAAAGCAGTTGTAAAGGTAAGCAGAATATTGAAATATACAATGGTTTAAGTAATATCCCACCTTTTGTGCCAACATGTAAGGAATTGCAGCCATCTTTCACAAGCTACATATTTACTTACACGTTGTTACTTAATACCACCTTGTGTGGAAGTTGTAAATGTGAAGTGGAAAGCCAATCAAAGCTTTCGCCAAATCAGCTATTTAAAGACCTACCGATCATAAACACAAGAGTGGCCAAACCATGAAGTTAGCCTCTTCTGGTGACAAAGACCCTCCACATACTGCTGTGGCTTTCCATTCCAAATTGGTCAACACTTCAAAGTAAAGGCTAGTTAGATGCATAAAGATCTATTGAACTAACAGGAAAAGATGAAAGCTGTTGTGGAAGTAAACGTAATATCAGACTGATTTAATGAGTTTCTATCTGGGGAGGTGGGGGAAAGGGTTGCCTAAAATGTGGGTTTACCTTCCCTAGACATTTATTTTATTATTTGTTCTACATAAGGGTCTGCAGAAGTGTTCATTGTGCTTCAATTCCATTGTGTTATTTGTTTTATGCAATCATATTATGATTTCTGTGCCTTAGGTCCATTTCCCCGGCATTCCTTGTTGCCCCAACCCATCGCATTCAACCTAAGTGTAAATTGATGCTAATCACTACATGAATCGTAGATGCCTAATTAAGGGCTCTAGTGTGAAGAATTTATAATTCCAGCAAGTCATCTTTCAAGAGCAGTTTGCTGAAGGAAAGATGAATATTTGCAAAATGTTAAATTAAAATAAGTAATATATTTTAAGATGTGTATAAGTTGAATTTTTAATTTTCTACATTTTAATTTAGGCCTGTAGGTACAATATTGTATTTGTTTTGACCTTATGTCAGGGCTAGAATAACACACATTTGACTGCATTCCAGTCTTACCTACACTGTTGCTTTCTTATATTTTGTGGGCAATATTTGCCTGCCAAAAAAATGTTGCATGTCTTGTTGTAGTCAGGTCCTACCTGTGGCCTGTATTAAGTGTGCAATAATGAATCGAGTCCAAGGACTAAATGCACTATGCATAATCATAATTAAAAAGATTCTTATAAATTATGTTCTTTCGTACTTCACATTATCACATTAACATTCTGTGAAGGACTAGCTTGCAATGTTTTATTTAATAAAATTCCTCCTCTCACAACACGTGTGGACTGTTGTACAGCTACTTTTGTGTCTCTGTAAATTGGGTGCAATGTGCAAATAACAGCTGGGAAGAGAAAGGGAACCCACAGAAGGATCATTTTATCTGTGTACAGAATGTTTAGTCTGGCTACTAAACTGAGTTCCCAACAAGCAGGCTTGTGGTGTTCCATTTCCCTTGCTCAAGGAGTTGTTCTTTTGAGTGAGTTGAAGTTGTGGCACCAATGAGTTCATAAAGCCATTGAGCTCGCATCAGAGAGCCCAAGGTCAATCCTTTCCTCACCTTATGTCCTCCCACCCCCATGTATGTGTATTCCTGCAAGGAACTCTGGCATACTTCTGCTAAGAGTACTCCTGCAAGATTGCTTACAGTAATTAAATAGACCAGTTTAGAGCAGAGCTTGATTCAGATATTGTTTTATTTTGTTCAACCTAATGAAAGACCAAGAATGACACACTTTATTTTGACATTTCTTATAAAGTTTAACATGGGTGAATAGGATCGAGACCAGACTTGGCCTCAAATGTAGGCAAATGTATTTTGAATGCAAATGCACGTATCCTGTAAATGTACACATGCAAATTCAAATGTATTTACCAATGTCCTGGATGCCCATGTGGCATTTTCTATTCAGGCAGAAAAAATGCAGCACTTAAAAGAGCATTTACAATCCACATCTTTACACGTAAAAGTCAATACAAGAGTCAAAACCTGTCAAAATTATCACAAGTTCACACACAAAACTCACTGCATTTAATAAAAAGTTGCATACCAAAATTCTCGTCAGTGATTTGGGCTCTTTCTGGATTAAATATCTTCCCTGCAATAACTGAAAACTCTTTCTACAGCACTGGATGAAGAGGGTACACACAAATAATATCTTGCTTACAGCAGCAAACGAGGGAACCCCAGCTGGTTGTCTCTCCAGTAGTTGAACGGGTCAGCTGCAAAAGGCAGAGCAGCCTCCCATAGGTATTCGTCTACTTCGGTTTAATCTAGTGCGGGTTTCAGCCTCCATATCACTGGAGGACCTGTGCTATTTGCAGGTGCGTCGCCTTTTCGTGGTTATGATAATGCTCGGACCAGGTCTTGTTTCAGGGCCTTTCTGGTTAAGCACACCATCGCAGTTTAAACTTAGGATCGAGAACCATTTGGGCTTGTATAGGTGTTTCTCCAGAATAGCAGTAGCATAGCAGATTTTCTGATATGAGAGACGATTGCAGAAATTTTGGTAATGATTTGCCTATTCCATCTGGCTTCATTAAGAATCAGATGCAGAGCTTGATTAAAACACCGCTGGTGAGCTGGCATGTTCTCCATCAGTTTGTCACTGGTTGGTGTGTTTGAGGTGGGCTGAACCTTAGCATCAGCCTCAGAATCAATATCGGAGGCTCCCAAGCCATTCTTGTCGTTGTTAACCAGTGTGGCAATAAACCCAGGCAGACTGAAGGCGGCCACCATATTGGTTGCGCTGTCAGTAACAATAGTGGTAATCTTATTGCCAATAAAAAAGGATTCGGTGATTTCCTCATAGTACTGGTGAATGTGTGATGGCCTGGTATCCGCCTACATTCAAGCAGAACGGATTTCAAGGTGTAGTCCATTACCACATGCCCAGTAACAGCGAAAGCACGCTGGTCTGTTCGATCAGATATCAGCAGTTAATCGACACACGGATTGGGCACAGTTGAATATTTTTGTGCAGTGACTGGTAGCGTTCAGTTAACGTCTGCATAAATGGTTTGACCGTCGTATTTGATAGCCAGATTGTGTGGAAAGACTGACTGTCCACAAAAGATATGGGCAGCAGGTTACCGAGGAACGAGGGCTGTATTCGTTTGGACTTGCCGAGGATCATTCGGACTCCACTTGTGTATGGAAACCATGAAGTCGCTCATTTCATTTGGATTCCACTTGATGAAGTGGAGATGCAAACTCAAATGAATTTGCATTTAAATGCAGAGGCATTTGCTTTTGGACTCAAGTCAATCTCCCCCCCACAGAAGAGTTTGCATCAAGTATCAACATATCAGTTTTTAAAATCATTTTGATAAAGGTGAATTGAGTACATTGCGATAAGCACTGAAGCGGGTGCTCAACTTGGAAAAGCACTCCTTACACCAAAAAACGGCATCAATTACACTGAAGTCATAACAGAAGATGCAGTGTACTCTCTTTCAGTTCCACATCTGGTTGCTCCTTGCATAAAGAATATTGAGTTACAAAAAGAATTTCTGACAGTGGCCTAAAAATTGGATTTGAAGACCACATCCTTCCAATTGTATTGCCTGTTCTTGGGACTACAGCACTTCACCTGGGATCTGAAGAGGGTAAAGAGATTAGACTAGTGTACATGTGTTACATTTCATGCTCAGTTTCACAGATGTGATTAACTTAATTTCTGATCAGAAGTCTAAACACACACTTTTGTCTCAAACATCAGTCCAAAAGTCAACATATTTGAAACGAGCAGGAGGAATATTCTTAGGAGAATCAGTGAGCTGATGATTAGTTGTCTACTGAAGGGGATTTCGCTTGGAACAGGTTTTAAACTATAGGTGAGTGACCGAACTTTGAAAAATATATTTTTGTTACTTTCTAGGATTGTTTCCCTGCCTCACTTTACATTTAGTTTACCTGACTGCCATTTTCCTACTCCCATGACGTCTTGCAATCACCATCAGTCTCTGGGCAGGTTCTACATTTCAAATGGTTTTGACTAGAAGGAGATAAAAGGATAAAATGTTACTGATGGTGTGATGTTCCTGCGGCCAGCGCTCATTCCTGTACTACATACAAGTCACCCGACTGGAATCAGATTAGAACTTAACCTCATGAGCTTCAGAAGTCTAACACGCTAAGAAAATCATCATATTCCAGTCGTGTCTATACCCAGTTAGAGAAAAGTTACATTTAGTTACCTGACTGCCATTCTCCTTCGACATGAGGTCCTGCATTCATCGTCAATTCATCCTTTGGCAGGTTCTACATTTCAAAAGGTTTTGACTGGAAGGGAACAAAAGGATGAAATAAATGTTACTGATGGCGTGGTGTTCCCTCGGTCAGGGCTCATCACTACACGTCACCCGACTGGAATCAGATTTGAACTTTTACTTCATGAGCTTCAGAAGTCTAACACGCAATGAAAATCATCATATTCCAATCATGTCCGTACCCAATTAAAGACGAATCGTCTAAATTTTAATTATTAGAATTGCGGTGGCAGTGAAGGGCGATAACAAAATATAGCCTCCACGGTCTGTCACCTGGAACATTTGAAATAATAATAGTCTTTGCATTTGACACAGCGTCTCAAAGCACAGAATATACTGTAAAGCGGGCTGACTGTGCATTTGGTGGGCGGGGCGCAGTCTGATCAATTTAAATGACGATTGATTTACATTTTAAACGTAATCAATTTAAACACTGC
This sequence comes from Callorhinchus milii, assembly GCF_018977255.1. Lineage (NCBI taxonomy): Eukaryota > Metazoa > Chordata > Chondrichthyes > Chimaeriformes > Callorhinchidae > Callorhinchus > Callorhinchus milii. The sequence continues at coordinate 2,399,589 of NW_024704761.1, read as the reverse complement.
AGGTTTTGCTTGAGATATTTCAAGAATGGAGCAAATAAAAAAAAAAAGCTTACATTCCGAGTCCCCCCAAAAAAGGAGGGTTCCCTCACTCACCTTTGCTGAGGCCTTTGCTGCTCCGTTTGAGTCAAGTGGGCCACGAGGTTCCATGTGGGGAGATCAGGCTGCTCCCTTTCGGCTCCTTTTATCAAAACCATGTTGCTCTTAACACTTAAAAGATTTATGATCCTGCGAATCAATGAAACACAAAAAATCAACGAACAGGTGCAGCAGATGGGGAAAAAAAAATGCAACTTTTCAAGAGGTGATCAAGACATTACTCTGGTCTGGTGGGCCAAACCCTGTTTGAAACGGTTTAACGAGGCGCCTGGGCTGATACCTGCATTTTCCGAACAGGAAAGGTGATTGACAAGGTGCAGGTGGGCAGAGGGGGACTCGGAAACCTGCCCGAGGACAGGGATGGAGATGGATGGGTGGGATGGACGGATGGGTACCTTTGGATACAGTTGCGGTCTCGGCGTCTTCATGAACGATCCCCCAGTGTCAGGTATAGGGCGCTTTCACCGTGACGCACTTCCGGGAGCAGGCAGCATGGTCCTTCCGGTCTAGCAGTCAGTCCATCTCGCCTCTGCCTCCACCCATCACCCCACCCCCCAACCCTCTCTCTCCCCCCCCCCCACCTTCTCTCTCTCCCCCCCCCCCAACCCCACCTCCACCCATCACCCCACCCCCCAACCCCCTCTCTCCCCCCCTACCTTCTCTCTCCCCCCCCAACCCCACCTCCACCCATCACCCCACCCCCCAACCCCCTCTCTCCCCCCTACCTTCTCTCTCCCCCCCCAACCCCACCTCCACCCATCACCCCACCCCCAACCCTCTCTCTCTCCCCCCCCCCACCTTCTCTCTCTCACCCCCCCAACCCCACCTCCACCCCTCACCCCACTCCCCCTTTCTTCTCCGACACCAGCTAACTCCATGCCCCTTTTGCAAACTGCACCAATTGTGTATGTCTTCCTCCTTGATACCCGCTCGCCCTTAAAATATCATTATAATAATAATAATAATATTCCTTTTGCATTTGGTAATTGCGTGCAGCACCGAGCCACACGCCGTCGTGGATTGAGTGACCACATTTTGTTTGTTTTTTAAAAAAAAGAGATTATTACACCCCACCCCCACCCACCCCGGGAAAGCGATCCGCCAACCGGGTTCCTACTTACCGCTGGGTAAACAGAGGCACGTGGCGTAAGGAAACGTGCCCCACCTTCCGCCCCGCCCGGGAATTGAACCCGGGTCCTCTCACTTGCGAGGCGGGTGCTCCGAACCACTATCTCCTCCACCTCCGCCCAACACGCTTCCACCCCAGCCCCTCGGAACTTCCACCCCAGCCCCTCGGGACGTCCACCCAGCCCCTCGGGACTTCCACCCCAGCCCCTCGGGACGTCCACCCCAGCCCCTCGGGACTTCCACCCCAGCCCCTCGGGACGTCCACCCCAGCCCCTCGGGACTTCCACCCCAGCCCCTCGGGACTTCCACCCCAGCCCCTCGGGACTTCCACCCCAGCCCCTCGGGACTTCCACCCCAGCCCCTCGGGACGTCCACCCCAGCCCCTCGGGACGTCCACCCCAGCCCCTCGGGACGTCCTCCCGACGCGAAAGGCGCACGTACAAGCGTAATTCGCTTGCGGCCGTGGTCGTCGCCTTCTCCGTTCCACCTCCCAAGGTCGGTCGGAGTTCCAACCGACTTAACTTGGGTGGGTGGTGGGGGGGGGGCGTTGTTGTTGTTGTTGTTGTTGTCTGTATCTTCCTCCTCCTCTCCTCCTCTTCCTCCTCCTCTCTGTGTCCTGGCAGCAGCTATTTTAAAAAAAAAGAGAGAGAAATCCTCCTCAGACTTTGGGCTATTAACGTTGGGCTACTTTGGGGGTGGGGGGGTCGACTTTTGGGCTACAAAAACGTATGTAAATGCCTGACCGCCCTGTGGGGCCTATAGCTGGGAGGGAGGGAGGGAGGGAGGGGCGTCTCTCTCTTGCCCCCCTCCCCCTCCCCGCCCCCTCCCTCCCTCCCTCCCCCTGCGCTTCCCCGTCGCGGCGCCGGCAGTGCGGCCGCGGTTGGTTCGTCATGTCGAGGCCTCCCGGGGACTCGCTGCTCCTCACCGGCTTCCTGCTGGTCTCGCTGGCCGCCGCGCTCTGCAGCCTCCCGGGCAAGGTGAGTGTGAACCCGTCCCTCTCTCCACCCCCCCCCACCCCACCCCGACCCGACCCGACCACCCCCCCCCCCCCCCCCGCTCCCGTGCTCCCGCCCCCCGCGCGGCCTCGGCCAGGAAAATCCCAGGCTTCACCTCCCAGCGCTAGGCCGCGCGCGGTTACTAAGGCAACGGGGCCTGGAGTTCTCACCGCCCCGGGGTCCAGTACGGAGCTGACCCCCCCCTCACCCCCCACCTCCCTCACCCCCCACCCCAAGAGGGAGGCGGAGGAGCTTCGCTGCACCGGGTCTCTGAAGCACAATCCGTGACCGGTCCAGGATCGCAATTAGAAAATATTGGGAGAGAAAAGGATCCCCAACATAACCCCCAACGTGTGATTTATCTGTTGGGAATGTGATTTTTTTTTCTTCTTCTTCTTCACCGAAAAAAAAGCATATTTTTTTTATTAAAAAAAAAGATTCCGCTGGAAACGCTCTTCGGAGTGGACGGAGGGGACCCCCCACCCCACCACCACCACCCCCTCCCCCAGGAGGGACCGATGGCTGGACATGCGGCCGGACCCCACCCCCACTCCCGGCGCTTCAACCTCCGCAATATATCAGCCCATCTTTTACCCCTTCCGGTCAGCGTCTGGCCAGCTCGGTTGCGGTCGTGTGTCCAAGACCCTCGTCCGGGAGGTCGGGCTCGCAGCCCGGGTTGGACGCAGCGCTGCGCTGCACCGCCGCGCTGGGGGGGGGTTGGTGGGGGGTGAGCCCCGCTTTTATCGGAGGCGCCCGTCCTGCGGGGGGAGACGCCGACCCGCAGTTCCGTCAGCGCCGTGAGATGTCCTCCCTGACGTGACGGGCGCTTATTATAAGTTGCAGTCTGTCGTGGCTGCTGCCCGCCCTCGTCCAGGTGTCCGGTGAAGGTCCCACCCCGCGAGCTGTGATTTTTACTAACCGTGAAACACTTCGCTTGATCCAGCTCGCCCACGCTATAACCCGCCTAAGGTGTACCACAGGCAGAGGGTCCGCATTGCCTCACTTTGAGGGACATTGAGAATGTCGCCCCCCTTTTCCCGGGAAACTACTGAGGACCTGGATCAGAGCGCAGCAATGATTATCAGTACTTGTAACGCGGCCGGTGGACCCTTTTGCTGCAGTTGGGCTTCAGTGATTGTCAGGATCGATAGTTCTTGTGATCTGTCTTGAGTTCTGCTTGTAGAGGGGAGCCTGAATTGCCTGACGTCCCCTCTTGAAGCGTCGGAATATAAGTACTAATCCTCGCATTTGGCATATAGCGCTTTTCACGTCTTCGAGACGTCTCAAAGCGCTTCACAGAATATGCTGCAAAGTGAATTCACTGTACGTATGTGGGCGAAACGCGGCAGCCAATTGCGCACAGCAGTGTCCCACAAGCAGTCGTCGGCTGGATTGAGGTGAGAAGCTGGGCCTGAAGCATGCCCAGTATGAAGGAACGCACGCACACCTTCTGTTTGTCTCGGTTGGTCAGTTGGTTGGGGAACCACTGCAATCATGCCAGCGACAACCTAACAAATAATATTGTCTAATAAATCCTCCTGCAGGCCCCTGCTTTGCATACTGGTCTTCAGTGGCCTGAAGCTGCTTGTTCTCTTCACCTCCAGCCGGACAGTGTTTCACAGAGCAGAACAGAAACACGACAAATTGTCTCTCGCTCAGTTGATGGCTAAGACGGAGGAGTAACTCCTCAATTAGATATGTCTACTTTCTAAATATACCCACAAGAGCTCATACGCTTCTCATTTAAAAAAGGCCGTTCTTTTTAATCGGTGGCAGTGGCTGGTGGTCTGAGGTTACACAGCCTTACTATCTGGAAGCTCTCACCCTCCATTGTCAGGGACGTGGCTAACTGGGGATTGAGCCAGCGGTGTGTAACTCCCTCGTGCACCTTATTAAAGCAGTGGTGCCTGGTCAACCTGAGCCTGCCTCCAGCCCGTCCAGTATTCCTTAAGTTGAAGCTATTTTTAGGGTTGTCAAGGAGCACAGGTCTGCTCATTAGACCTTCTCAGGCCCAGCAGTTGTAATTAGCGCTCAGGCTAAGTGGAGAGAATCTCTAAAGGCTATGATTAAAGGGTATTCGTTAGCGTGTGTTTAGTGTTCAGTGAAGCTTAACAGCTAGAGGAAATGTTTTCCATGCAGTGAGAGAATATTTGAGGTGATCTGAGCTTGTGGCTGTGTTCTGTAGTCTGTGTCTGGTCATTATGACACTATTCAGTCCCTAAGGTTGCCCCGAGCAGTTGCTTTTAAATTTTACAAAATTAACAAGTTCTTTGGGGGGTTTAATTACAACAGCAATTACAACAGAGCCTTTCATGTAAAAGGAGGCCCCAAAGTGCTTGATAAAACTGGAGTACAGTCACCCAGGGTCGGGGGTGAGAGGTTTAAAAATGTTCAGCAAATGTGCATTTAAACAGGTTGTGTCGAGGTTTTTGAAGGCAGGAAAAGGGTGAGAGAAGTGTGGGTGGGGGGAGAGAAAGGGAGCAGTGGAGGGAGAGAGGAGCGAAGGAAATGTTTCCAGAAGATTAATGCCAGAGGATGGGCTGCTGTTGGTGGAGGGGACAGAGTAAGCGAGGGGGCATTACTCGAATTGCAGCACAGCCGGGGAAGGCAATAATGACATTCCAGCATAGCCTGTTCTTGGCAAATCCCTGAGGCAGGTGGAGGGCAGAGATACAGAATTCTGATACAAGCATGAAATGTACCCTTCAATTATTCTGTTTTGCTACGCCCAGTACTGTCAATCCAATGCTATCTTCACCAAGAGCCTCCCAACCTCTTCAGAAAGCCTGGGTGTGGGGGGATTTCATACGAAATTCGAGCATCGAGGACTTGAGTGACTGAGGCTGTTTGTGGGCTTTGACTAGACTCAGTAATGTTGATCACATTTGAAATGCTTATTATCATAAATTCATAGATTGTAAACATGCAGAACCAACCATGTGCCTTAGATATCTTTGATTTGTGTTGAAGGTTGGTTAGGATCCAGCTCATGCGTTTGATCACAACCGAGGATATTTATTTCTTGGCAAATGTTGGTTGGGTGTCCGAGAGATGTGGCAGATTCCATTCTGGTTTAGAGTTTTCTCTCTGAAGATTTGTTGTGCTCTTAATTCACCAGCTTTAATTCCCTTCCCGCCTGCCCTATGTTGTCTCTCCCAGTCACCCACGCACTGACCTGCATCAATACAATACCCATACTTTACCCTTTATGATTACGGTGGTGATCTCAACTCGATGCCCCCTACTTGGACTAAAGGTTACTTGCTCTCGCTGTATAATGTCAAGGTCCGGCGATCAAAGGCTCCCTCTGTAAGCCGCTTGTTTGAGATTGGGCGCTGTCTCCTGTCTGTGTTCCATGTGCCTCTCCACTGAGCTGCCTAACCTGCATGTTCCATTGCTGAGGGCAGAGGGGAGCAGCTGTGCCGGTTTGCTGCCTTGCACTTGGTGGTATTCTTGAACAGCAGGTAGTTTCCCACACTGCTGTTAGCACGGGGTTGTCTGTCCCTGTCCCCCACCAACTGATCCTCTCTTCATTTCCACGAACTGCTGTAGTTTTTACACCTCTGTTTCTCGCTCTTGTGGTTAAAAACAAGGCTACGCTGGCAGTGTCTTCATGCACTGTGTGCGCTACACATCTGATTTTATCTGATGGTTTGGTTGGATGTTGGACCATTGGGGTTGGTGGGGTGGGGGGGATTCTTGTCTGTGTGTGTGTATATGTGTGAGCTCTTATGAGTTGTGGGGGGCGATGGACGGACAAAAGATCCATTTGGAATACAAAGTTCCTTTGCTGAGAGGATGACCCGTTACAGATAGCATCTCAGTGGATTTGCTGGGTTTTGTTTTCTGTGTGTTAAATTTGCCCTGTTTGAAAAGCGCCTGTTTTTTCAGGTGAACGGCCTTCTCGTGTTTCCTGTGGGGAAGCATCCAGCCTCTGCTCCCCGGCTCCCTCCAGCCATTCCCCTTCCCGTCCGCCAACACGGTTACTTAAACCCAGGGTGCCCAGTTATCTGGTGCCGAAATGTCTGAAGGCTAAATTTCTGATGCACACGTCACTGTGTGAGACAGGTTTAATGCCGTCAAATGAAGTACAGCCGTTTGTCTCACACAGGTTGAATCCAATTGGCAGCAATTTCACCAGCAGAAGTGACTGGGAGTGGCGCTGCCATCGTCTGAGCTGTGTGACTGACTCAATGGTGCTGCCAACTCTGCAGCACCAGGGAACATGAAGTGTCTACCACTACGTTAAACATAAACCTGCATTCAGACACTTGCCAACCTATAATCTGCCCTCATTCAAAATCAGCGACTACCCCATGTTTAAGTTGGTTACTCATCGCATTGCTTCTGCGAAGCCCTTTGAGACGTCGCGAAGACGTGATAAGGCGCTCTATCAAATGCAAGGATTATGATTATTATGATGATGCTCTATATCGATTCGCAAGGAATGTTGAAGCAGGGTCAGTGGTCAGGAAGAGATGTGCAAAGCACAGCTGCAAACTGAAGTTTCTCTCTCTCTCTCCCCCAAGGTCTGGCACCTGTTGACAAGGCAGCTAGTTATGCTAGTTCAGCATTAGAACCATTTTACTGCACATATAACCCCCTCTGGAATGGTGGTTGGTTCCTGAGCCCTTTTTTAAAAACCTTCCTGTTAATTTTTTGGGGGGAGGTGGGGGGAGAGACAGAAAACGAATAAAGTTTCGACACTGACCAATACCACAGAATCTCTTTCAGCAACAGTTTGTTCAGTGGTCTGTTCTGATAATCTGTTCTCAAATTTTCAACGGATCTTTTAAGACCACTTCCTACTTTACAATCATCCAGCCGTTTAACAAAGAGCACTTGCCGATGGTGGGGGGCACTGGGGGGAGAAGAGAGGGAGAGCGGTGATGTCTCTTAAATTAACCCAATTGCTGGAGAATTACTTATTAAAACAACGATGAGGGTGTGTTGTAAAGTTTTACATCCCACTGAACATTGAAGGGTTTAGGTCAGCCCCTCTGTAACCATCGCTGACTATCTCACTCACTGCCTTCAGTCTAGAGTCCAGATTAACGTGTGCTGATAACACCTTTGTACATTGCAAACAAAGCGAGAGATTTTACTGTCACCATGACCTGTTCTTCTAATCCTCCCGTCTGTAGATGAAGACGCAAGACTGTTTTTAATATAAAAACAGATCCCTTCTTACCTGCTCTTGCTCCCACAAAAATATACAGTCAACTCACATTACAGTGCATTCTGTGAATTGCTTTGAGATGTCTCGAAGATGTGATAAGGCGCTATATCAAATACAAGGATTATTATTATTTACTGTAAGGCTCCTTACAGCTTCCTATCTGAGTCCTGCTGTCTGTCAATCCTTGCATTTGATGCACTGCCTAAAACTCAGAAACACCTCAAAGGGCTTCACTAACACTTGCAGTAAGGTTGTGTATTTGTAGGCAAACATGGCAGGCAAACTGTAGGATTATTCGCCGGTTTGTAGGACCTTTATTGTCCACCTGACGGGCAGACAAGACCTTGGTTTAACGTCTCTTAGGAAGGACGGCATCTCCGACAGTGTGGCGCTCCCAGTACCGTGTCCCCCACAACTTTATCCTAGACCGTGAGCTTGAGTCCCAACGCGGGGCTTGAACCCACAGAGATGAGAGGGCTGTCAACAAACACTGCAGGTGCTGGGCTGTCATTGCACTATCATCTCTGAGTGTGATTGACGTTGCCAGCATCAGCAGTGAGGACAGGCCAGCTGCAAGCAGCAGGTCCCATTCTGCGCCCACGTGCAGTTTCCAGCTCAGAACAAGTTGACTTCCTGTGAGAGCGAGAGTACGGGCGGGTGTCAGATATGGCATCAGCTGCGTCGGCTGTATAAGGGTTGCTATTAGTGGAAGAGCTTTGAGACCTTTCAACGATGTGACAAGGCACTATATCAAATGCAAGGACTATTATTGTTATGAACTAACGTGATGCTTGTCTCTTGCAGTGTTATGGGAGTTCCAGCACGCTGCTCCCTGAGACCCTTCTCTTTGTCTCCACCCTTGATGGAAGCTTACATGCCGTCAGCAAACAGACCGGCTCCATCAAATGGACTTTGAAAGAAGGTGAGAGAGAGAGAGAGAGAGAGAGAGAGAGACAGAGCTGCCTGGGACCATGACACTGGTCTGATATGAGATTGGAAATGGTGGCTCCCATATTTTGTTTCTTTTCCTGTTTCCACCATACCGACCTGTCCGCTTGGTGGGCACTAGCCTGCGCTTGGCGGGCACAGGCCTGGCCTGCTCCATGTCTCCCACCCCGCCCTATCATCAGCAGTCAGGCCATCAGCTTTTCTTCCCCCACCCTCTGGAACTCCATCCCCCAATCCCTAGGTCTCGCACCCCCTCTCTTGCCTCCTTCCCTTGCCCATCTCAAGATCTTTCTCTTCGACCGCACCTTCGGACACTCTCCTACCTCTACCCTCCACCCCTCCTGATCCCAAACCCCAGCTCAGATATAAACCCTTAACTGTCCCAACGCCTTGGCACATCCTCCCAACGTGAAAGGTGTTGTATAGATGTAATTTGCTGTTGTTCTACTCTGTCTAATGTCTGTTCCTTTCTCTTGTGCTTCAGATCCTGTGCTTCAGGTTCCGATGCATCTGACAGAGTAAGTTCTCAGTGTCAGGGCTCATCCACTGCTTCCCAGTGCAATCTCCGCTCTGCCGCCCGAGTTCTGCCCCACCTCCTCTCCCCTCACCCCCAAAGCTGGACTCCTAATCTTATATGTTTCTGCTCTGAAGACGTAAATTGTAACTTCTGTCTCCTCCTCCCTCAGGCCTGCGTTCCTTCCTGACCCCAATGACGGCAGCCTGTACACACTGGGGGGCAAGAACAAGGAAGGACTGACCGTGAGTTACACACGGTCACAATGTCTGTTTAATAGCTCTCCACCTGCACAGCAGCTTCCGATTGGGATCATCGAGGAGTGCGGGGGAGAGCAGGTTTTGAGTGTGGGGGTGCGGGAAGACGGGTGGGGGGTGGGGGGAGAATTGTGTTGAGGTGTTTAGGGGGAGAGGGTACTGTTGCCAGGAGCAGAGTGCCGCTGCTGGAGGGGCTGATTTGCGATGACACTGGTCGCTGTACGGTATGAGATGTAACTGGTGTTTTCATTTTGTCTGTGGGCAGAAGTTGCCGTTCACCATCCCGGAGCTGGTGCAGGCCTCACCGTGTCGCAGCTCTGACGGCGTCTTGTACATGGGTAAGAGCACCCGGTCTGCCTCCCCTCCCCTCCCCCCTTCCCCCTCACCCACCCCCCACCTCACACCGCCGTCCACCAACTCAGCCTTAGCACCCACACGCACACAGCTTTACATGCATCCTCTCCTCCGATATGCACGACAACAACACCAACAACAAATTGGGGGCAGTGAGCAGCTGGATGAGGAGTTGCCTGTCGCTGACCCCCTCCCCCTCCTCTATCCGCAGGTAAGAAGCAGGACGTCTGGTACGTGGTGGACCCGCTGACCGGCATCAAACAGCAAACACTGACCGCGGCCTTCGCCGAGAGCATGTGTCCGTCCACCCCCCTGCTCTACATCGGCCGCACAGGTAGCTGACTCCACAGGGGGTGAGTGGGGTGGGGGTTGGTGGGGGCGGGGTGCGCAGGGTTGCGATGCGGAGACTGACCGTGTTTGTCTTTAGAGTACACCATCACTATGTACGACACCAATAACAGAGAGCTGCGCTGGAACGCCACCTACTTCGATTACTCGGCCTCCCTGCCCGACAAGGACACGCAATACAGTAAGGACGCCACTTGATTGGTGGGCGGGTAGGGGGTGGTGGGTGGAGCGGGCTGGTGAGTGGGGGGGGGGCACTGGGCGGTGGGCAGGGCACAGGCTCCACTGCGTATAACTTGAATGAAATGTTACAGAGATGTTACACTTCGTGTCGAATGGGGACGGGCTGGTGGTGACGGTGGACCAAGAGTCGGGTGACATCCTGTGGATCCAGAACTACGTCTCGCCCGTGGTGGCCGTGTACATGTGGCAGCGCGAGGGCCTCCGGAAGGTTCCGCACACCAACGTAGGCACCGAGACCCTGCGCTACCTCACCTTCATGTCCGGGGAGATGGGGCGCATCACCAAGTGGAAATACCCCTTCCCCAAGGAGACGGAGACCAAACACAAACTGATGTAAGTGCATCCGGTCCCGGGAGGTCTCAGTCCGCGCGCAAAGGCTCGAGTTTTAACAGTTTCGGAGGAGGCCATTCAGCCCATTTTCTTCAATAATTTCTTTGGCTCAGTCGAGCGTCTCAACACATGTGGAAACCCATCACCATTGCTTAAGAGTTCTCCAAACCGAGCTGAGAATTCCAGGCCTCCGAACTACACATGGAAATCCCAGAGATAGATTGTTGGAATGGAATGCGCTCTCTCTCTCTCTCTCTCTCTCTCTCTCTCCCTCTCCCTCTTTCTCTCCCTGGAGGGATGCATCCTGCTTACCTAATTCCAGAAAGTATTAGGCGCAGGTTGGCTCTTGCCAAGGGGACCCCAGAGTGTGCGTTGGGCTAACTGCTCTTTAATCAGCTAAAACTGCCTAGCTTGCCATTGAGAGCGCTGCCCGGCAAGCTTTCCTTTAATTTTCTTTAATGAAACCTGTGTCTCTTGCTCTCGCTCCTCAGGCCGACGCTGTATGTGGGCAAATACTCGACCAGTCTGTATGCGTCCCCGTCGCTGGTACACGAGGGCGTGGCCGTGGTGGTAAGTGTCGCCTCGAGTTTATTCCCTCGTGGCACACAGCCGAGACCCCTCGGGTTTGGTTTTTTAAAAAAAAGAGAGAAAAGAAAAGAATTTCTGCCCACATTTGATACAGCGCCTTATCACGTCGCTGAGACGTCTCAAAGCGCTTCACAGGATACACAGTAAAGTGCGGGAGAAGCACTATTGTCAAGAGGCTTTGAGCTTTTTCAACATCACAAAAAAAGCGATAAGGATACCAGTTTGGACTTGCACTTTCACCCCCTCCCTCCCACCACCCCCCCACCCAACCAAGCTATGTGTGTGTGTGGCGAGGGAGGGAGGGGGGGAGCAGAGCATTCGCCCGTCCACACAGCCACTCCACTTTACAGTATATCCTGCGAAGCGCTTTGAGACGTCTCAACGACGTGATGAGGCGCCGTATCAAATGCAAGGATTGTTATTATTATTGTTATTATTATTTGTTCGGGTTTGGAAGCTTTCCCATCGTCTCCGCAGCCCCGGGGCAGCGCGCTCCCCCTGCTGGAAGGCCCGAGGACGGAAGGGGTTACGATCGGAGACCGGGGGGAGTGTGACATTACCCCCAGCACTGACGTCAAGTTTACCCCAGAAGTGAAACACGCGATGGACCATCTGAGAAACCAATGGCTGCTGATCGGTGAGTGGCGTTAGAGCGCCCTCCGGTGCCGGCACAAGGCAGGACGCTCACAGTTACATTACACACACGCACACACACACACACGCGCGCGCGTGTACACAAGCTGTTACTGGCCCTCCTGAAACCTTGCCCTTCCGGGAGTCCACCTTCCCATCACAGCGTGAAACTCTCCGGTAAGTGAGTCCAGTGTCCTGGCCTCCACCGCCATTCCTCCCCCCGGCTCTACGGGCCTGCTCCGCCACTGTGAAGCGCGTGGGGAGCGCTAGGTAAATGCAAGTCGTCGTTGCAGTTTGTGTTGGTGTCAAATGTCAGCTAGTGTGGCCTGACCACAGCTGAACACAGTACTTCAGGTGTGACCAGATTATCTTGTGCTGAGGTTAGGGTTAGGGTGGGTGCTAGGGGGTTTGAAAGCCGTTACTGTTGACTCCTGGACTGACAAGAGAGTTTTGTTTGCAGGTCACCATGAAATACCCCTGGCGGCCCACACCAAGATGCTCAACAACTTCCCTGAGAACTTACAGAAGGTTCCGGACGCTGTGATTCCCACCCACCCACAGAACGAGAGATTTGAGGAGGTTTGTTTCACCATCGTATCCCCTCTCCCCTCACTCACCCCCACTCCTCTCCCTCACTCGCCCCCTCTCCCCTCACCTCCCCTCCCCTCGTACGATGTTGGCAGTTGCAGTGACTGTGGTGTCAGTGGTGAGCGGAGCTGTGACTTGTGGCTGTTGTGTTACAGCTTCTCCCACATATGGAGGCTGTGGCTGGAGATTGTGAGCTGCTGAGGGAGCTGGAGGAGACGTATGGCCGGCAGCAGGCCCCGCGCCAGGCAGCTGTGGACTCTGTGCTGAAGGACATGGCCACCATCGTCTTCAGCACCTTCCTGCTGGCCGGCTGGGTTGCCTTCGTCATCACCTACCCCAAGGTACCTCTCTCTCTGGCAGACAGTACAGCAGCAGTCAGTTTGTTCTCACTCTCTCTCATGCACACTCTCTCAGTCTCTCACACACTCTCTCTGTTTCACTCTCTTTCTCTCACACTCTCTCTCTGGCAGACAGTGCAGCAGCAGCAGTTAGAGGAACGGTTGGAGCTGATGCAGCAGCGACAGCTCCTCTTCCACCCTCCGATCCTTGGCCCCGACACACATTTCCTGGACACTTCCCGGGCCCGGACGGAAAGTTCCAGCACCAACACCCCCAACGTGTCCAACCATTCGCTCCACTCCAGCCACTCCCTCTCCGACTTCGGCAGCTCAGCCACCGAGCAGGAGGATGGAGGTGAGCCCACGTGGGAGAGGGAGGGGCCTGGAATCAGGGGGAGTGGCTGTGGTTGAAGGGGAGGGGCATGGAATCAGGGGACGGGGTCTGGGGATGAGGAGGGTTGACCACTGAAGGGAATCAGCCAGGGGGCACCATTGGGGGCAGAAGCCAAGCTGCCGGGGAGCACAGGGAAAGCCCACAGTAACAGATCCTCCTCTTCCTCCCTCAGATGACGACTCCAACATTGTGACCGTGGGGAAGATTTCCTTCAACCCGAAGGACGTACTGGGCCACGGAGCTGAAGGCACCATCGTCTTCAAGTACGTCACCTCCTCGCACTGAGGGTCCCCAACAAGGATTAACTGCGGGGTTAGGGTGTGGTGCTGGGGGAGTGGGGGCGGGTGGGGGGGGCCAGCGGGCGAATGGGTGGGGGCGCGATTTTAGTATAAAGTTTCTGCAGACTCCCGCCCTCCTGATCTCACACCAGTTCTTTTTCACCGTAAACCCACCGTGACTTTTCCGGTGACTGTGCGTGTGTGTGTGTGTGTGTCAGGGGCAGGTTTGATGATCGGTCGGTGGCGGTGAAGCGGATCCTGCCCGAGTGTTTCAGCTTTGCCGACCGGGAGGTGTGCCTGCTGCGCGAGAGCGACGAGCACCCCAACGTCATTCGCTATTTCTGCACCGAGAAGGACCGGCAGTTCCAGTACATCGCCACTGAGTTGTGTGCCGCCACGCTGCAGGAGGTGAGCCCCACATGGCAACAGCAGCAACAACGACAAGTTCTAGGATGCGGGTTCAAGCCTCCACTTCGGGACTTGGAATTACCTCGTCTCAGCTGACGCTCCAATGCAGCGCTGGGTGGGGGCGCTGGATTGCCGGAGGTGCCGGCCTTTGAACGAGACATTAAACCAATTAGGGTTCCCGTCTGCCTGTTTAGTTGGATGTTAAAGATCCCACTGAAAAAGAGAATGGAGTTTCTCTCTCGCACTCTCTTCACTCTCGGGGTCCTGGACAACAATCCCCCCCCCCCCCCACCCCCCAAATAAGATTGGCCACTCAATTCACGACTGTTTGTGGGACGCTGCTGTGCACAACGAACTTTCGCACTCATACACAAAATACAATCGCTCCACTTTACAGTATATCCCTATGAAATGCTTTGAGACGTCTCGATGCTATAGGGCGCTGTATCAAATGGAAGGATTATTATTATTATTAAACCCGCGGGCCGCTGTGTGATGGAGTTGGACGCTGTGCTTTGGAGACCAGGCTGTGAGCGCGATGCTGTCTCTGTTATTTCAGTACGTTGATCAACGGGACTTTGAGCGACACGGACTGGAGCCCATTCCCCTGCTACAGCAAACCATGTCTGGCCTGGCGTATCTGCACTCGCTCAATATCGGTAAGACACAGGGCCGTGCCCTGGGCAGAACGTTAACAACCTGTGGAGTCCTGTAGCAAAGTGGTTAGCGTGCTCGCCTCGCAGTCGAGGGAACCCGGGTTCGATTCCCAGGCAGGGTGGAACCTTAGGCAAGTTTCCACATGGCTCTGTTTACCTAACAATAAGTAGAGTTGTTAGTGGATTGGCGGATAGCTTTTCCGGGGGTAGTAATCTCTCAAAAAAAACTGGGTCACTCAATCTACAACTCTTTGTGGGACGCTGCTGTGCGCAATTGGCTGCTGTGATGCGCCCACAAAATACAGTCAATCCACTTTACAATCTACCTGGTGAAGAGCTTTGAGACGCCTCAACCATGTGATAAGTTGCTGTATCAAATGCAAGGATTATTATTATTGTTATGAATAACAGTGCCTTTGCGGATTGTGTGAAGTGTTGTTGTAAATTGCGGAACCTGTTGTAGTCCACAGGGACCTGAAGCCACACAACATCCTGATCTCGATGCCCAACGCCCACGGCAGAGCCAAGCCGCTGATCTCTGACTTCGGGCTGTGTAAGAAGCTGGCGGCAGGTCGGCACAGCTTCAGCCGCCGTTCAGGGGTGCCGGGCACCGAGGGCTGGATCGCCCCCGAGGTGCTGAACGAGGACTGCCCGGCAAACCCGGTACGGCCAGAGCTCACCAGCCTGGGGTGGATGGGATGTGGGCGGCCTACGCTGAACACCTCCGGTTTAAGATACCTTCTCCACCATGTGTATTCTCCCCCTCGTACCCCTCCGCCTCACCATCGGCGGCCGCGCTTTCAGCCACTACGCCTCGAAGCTTTGGAACCCTCAATCCCTCGCCCCCCCCCCCCCATCCCCTCTTTTTAGATCACGACTGAGAAGCTACCTTTTCGACCGTACTTACGGTCACCTCCGGCCTCCCCCTCCTTCACCCCTCTGGCTCAGTGTCAGGCTCTGCCACTGTTAATGACTCCCGAGTGGCCGCCCAGCGTGAAGGGTGCAAGTTCTCGGTGTGAGAAACGATTGGAAATTGCTGACCTCCACCCTTTCTCTGTTCTCTCTCTCTCTCCCCCTCTCTCCCTCCTCTCTCTCTCCCCAGACGTGTGCGGTTGACATTTTCTCTGCGGGCTGTGTGTTCTATTACGTGGTGTCTGAGGGCGGCCACCCATTCGGGAAAGCTTTACAGCGACAAGCGAACATCCTGCTCGGCGTCTACACCCTCGAGCACCTGCAGCCGGACACCCACGGTAAGGCAGACCCCTCCTTTAACCCAGAGCCCCCCCTCCCTGCGCCCTGCCCACAGGAAATGGAATTGAATTGAGTTCCCCTCCCTCTGGAACTCCATCCTTCTCGGAGCCCCTCCGCCTTGCCACCTCCCTCGCCTCCTTCAAGGCCAGTCTCAAGACATTCCTCTTCGACCGCACCTACGGCCTCACTCCCTGCTCCACCCCTCCCTGGTTCCAACCCCCAGCTCAGGTGTAAACCCTTCGTTGCCAGCGCCTCGGGACGTCTCCTCCCAACGTGAAGGCCGCTGAGTACACGCGGTGTTATTACTGTTGGTTTACGAGGGGTGAATTGCCGCCATCTTCCAGATGACATTATCGCCCGGGACCTGATACAGCAGATGCTGAGCGTGGAGCCCCCACGGCGGCCGTCCACACTGAGCGTGCTCAAACACCCCTTCTTCTGGAGCCTGGAGAAGCAGCTCCAGTTTTTCCAGGTTGGTTTGTTGCGGGTCAGGGGTTAGGGTTTGGCTGTGGCTCTGCTTTCCCTGTCTCTCCGTCCGCGTTCCTCGCTCTGCACTGAATTCGTGTTGGATTCTCACCGCGTGAACGAAGCCGGCCTGGTTCAGCAAACCGGCCACGTTGAGGGGGTTTATCCGTTTGGCTGACCGACGAACGCTGGAATGTGTGCAGTAACCTGTGAGTTAATGGTTGCAGGACGTCAGCGACCGGATAGAGAAGGAGCCTCCGGACGGGTCAGTGGTGAGGGAGCTGGAACGCGGAGGCCGGAGTGTGGTACAGGGTGACTGGAAAGAACAGATCACGGTGCCTCTGCAGACAGGTGCGACCTGGTGCACTGTGCTACTCAACACCCCCCCTACCCCCTCCCCTCCCCCTCCACCCCCGCCTGTCTCTGTCTCCTCATCTTGCTTTTCTCACTATCCTGGCAGTTTCTCTGCTACACACACACTTGGGGACACCCTGACTGATTCCCAGTCCACCCTCGCCTGAGGTCTCACGTCATCAAGGGAAGCCCCCGAACAGATCAGCCAACTCCCAGCCCAATAACTTACTCTTTACCGAAATCCGTGAGCTTTATTTGTTGAAACTAACGTGACGGGTTGTAGAAACGAATATTATCATTTGATATTTCAGTCAGTAATTCTCTGATTCCACAATCATTTACATCGGTCAATTACACACCTGAGGCCATCTGCCTGCATTTTGCACGCGGTTAACCCAAGCTGCAAAATGTGCTGGGGATTGGAAGGCGCCTCGCTCTCTCCACTCGCTCTCCGTCTCGCTCTCTCCACTCGCTCCTCGTCTCGCTCTCTCCACTCGCTCTCCGTCTCGCTCTCTTCACCTCCCGGTTCTCAAAAAACCTTTGGGGGTTTTTTCCACAGATCTTCGGAAATTCCGATCCTACAAAGGTAGCTCAGTGCGAGACCTGCTGCGAGCGATGAGAAATAAGGTAACGACTTTCCCTGAACACATTTGAAACCTGTTCCTGTACATTCGGAGAGTCCGGGAGGCGGTAGGCGGGATCGGGTGGGGGGTGCGGGGGGCATGTCTCCCAGCTCCTGTCCAGCCACCTGTTTAGGGCCGCGGTTTCAGGAGCCGGTATCGCCCGGTCGGTGGGCAAAGATCAGGGTCTGGGAGGGCACAGGTGTGTTGCTTGATGACTATCTTTGTGTCTCTGCTGAAAGTACTTGTCACCACAGCTAGGGGGCGCCACCTCCTCGCTCACACCAGAAAATGTGTGTGTTGGGGGTGGGGGGGGCGGTGAGGGTGACATTGGGTGACGATGATCACGGTGGGTGAGTGAGCTTGGCTGAATTCCGGCTGATCTTTTAATTGCTGTTGATTCTCAGAAACATCACTACAGGGAGCTGCCGCAGGATGTGCAGGAGAGCCTGGGCTCGGTCCCCGATGATTTTGTGCGTTACTTCACCTCCCGCTTCCCTCACCTCCTGCTGCACACATACCGAGCCACCAGCGTCTACAGCCACGAGAGACTCTTCCACCCTTACTACTGCCAGGCGGCCGAGCACAGCCAGACAGCCCCGGGCAGCCAGGACGACGGATTGCTGTAACGCTGAGCGCAAGGCGACACAGTGAAGCTGTGAATTTGCTGCGAGACGCGTTCTAGCCATGGCCCCCGCTGGCCGGAGCAGTGCGAGGAGAGACTGAGTTTGGCAAAGACGACTGACTCGGAACCTGGACGTGGCCAAAGATAATAAGTGCCTTACTTATGGTGGGGGGTGGAAAAAGCCTCCCAGCTGTTTGTGAAAGGAAACCTGACCCAGAGAAGAAAATGAGGGTTCCTGCGGCTTTTACAATGACAGGAACATCTTTTAACACGTGCGAGCGAGGAGGGTGTTTGAGGGGAAAGGGAAAGGGTGGAAAGGAAAAAACTCTCTTCTTGAACTTTTTCCCTCAGAGTCTATTAAATCATTCCATGGTTTAGGGAATTGTTTTTGAACGATGGTAGAAGGACATGGAATGTGACGGGGGCTGCGGAGGGAAGCTTCAGTCTCTGGGGTGGGGAGGAGATGGGGGGTTGTGCTGATTGTGGGGGGGCTTTCTATGCTGGGGTGGGCTTCGCTTGGAGATTGGGGTGAGACAGACGTTCACATTGACACGTTAAGAACATAAGAATTTGCTGGCGAAAGAAGAACAAGGTCCATCTCGTTCACCTTCCACCATCCTGGTAGTCGCTTGACATGCTTTGTCCTAAACCATATAAGAACATGTGGGGTGAGGTGGGGTGTCCCGGGCAGCAACCAAACCCTCTCTGGTTGGCCTACAAAGCAAATGTTTCCAGATTTGAATATTTCTTGGTTTTGTGGCGACAAAATAACATTGATCTAAATTTCTATGATTACTGTGTTGGCCAACCAGAAAGGTCCACTGCTAGTCCTGAAGATATATTTAGCGCTTAGCATTACTGGGGGCATGTTCATGTCTGGGGTCCAGATTTCAGCTTCAGTCTCGCGTTCACACGTTGTGCCCATAAACAGGAAGCGACTTTCCCCGTTAATTAAAATCACAGAATGGAATCTCCGATGGTGAGTAAGAACCATCTCGCGGCAGACGTGATGCCCAGGCTGGGCTGGACCAGCTGGGAAGATTGTAGGGCTGTCGTTGGTCCCAGTGGGAGGGAAGGGGGAAAAACAGTATTGAAATGGGAGACTTTTTCCCTCTCTCTCACTTAGCTCCTTCCCCCCATCCCCACCGCACTGCTCAAGATTCCTTGTTTAACGACACAAACAACACTTCACCCCAAACCCCCAGCACTGGCACTGTTGGTCCGATTCAGTGAGAGATGTCACCACAGAACCTTACTTATTCCCTATGAGGTTTATTTCACTTTAAATCTACAGTCACGAGCACAGAAAGTGTTGTGAAACAATTCGTTTTCTGTGAGAAGATGTTGGCCCGTTTCCCAGCACTGTCTGCGGGTAATTGTGAAAACAATCATTTATGATATCCAAAAGGAGTAAGTTATTTATTTATTGGGGGGGGGGGGAGGTATTTTTGTACCTGAATGTCTATAAAGTTTTGCTTTTTAATATGTGCTGACTGAGGCCTCTAGATTTAAGGTGAATTTGATCCATCCTCTGGTTCTGTTTCTTGGCCATGTTGTGTGTTTCCATGAACATGTGGGATTCGTGCTGATTTGCTGATTGTGATGGGGGAAAAAAGGGACAAAACATATGAATAATTTATCTCCACTTTCTTTTTTTTTAAACGAAAAGTTTCGATGTGAACATTGTTCTTCTTGACGTTTGTTTTTAAAAAGTACAAAGATTAATAATGTAATAATAGTAATTCTTGCATTTGATATAGCGCCTTATCACATCGTTGAGACGTCTCAAAGGGCTTCACAGGATATTCTGTAAAGTGGATTGATTGGGTATTTTGTGGGCGAGGCGAGGATTCCAATCTGGACCATTTAACGCTTGCTATTAATCATTTTAAAATAAATTAACTTGTTAAAAAAAAACTAAATGAAACTCTTTCGCTCGTTCCGAATAACTCCCAGAAGTTTTAGTTGTTGTTTCAAGTCTTCTGTTAAATCCCTCTCTCGACTGTTGTCCGTTACAGATCTTGTGATATTTTAGTGGTTTTCAATCTCTAAGCTCATGAATTCCTCTACGGCTATTCATCAGATACTGACATGTTTGTCTCATCTTCCTGCAGGCAAATTATTTGCCAGGGTGTTACCTGTGTATGGGTAATCCAATTATGTTTAAAAGGTTGAATTTGTTGTAGAAATAATTGGCACTAAACAATCTCGTTAAGACAGGGTTTTCTGTCCTCAAATGTCGGTATCCCTCACACACCAGGGGTTATCCTCCCCACTGCATCTCAGCACTGCACTGTTTTAAGCTGCTGTGCAGAGACTGTACGGGAAAGAATCGGGGAGAAGTGACTTCACTGTGTAAAGCTGTGCAAGGGGATTGACTATCTGTCACTAATTACACATGGTTGTGCGGGTTCCACCACTGAGCCAGGATATGTTGGTGCCTGGCCTGGAGAGGTGCACAATTGTTTGAGAGAGTCGATTTATTTATTTATTGAAGAGACTGAACATAACACTGGTTGTGACTCTCAGGAGGGTCTGCTCCAGAGACTACATTTGGCACGTGCTCATTGTCAGCTTTTGTCCAATTCCTGTTTTGGTCGGACGGATGTGGAAATTAGTCGCTGCTTATATTTTTTACCTGAGATGCTGCAGTATTTTTCTATTAGGTCTTGTCTTTCACAGGTGCAAACCCCACAGATGTTTTGTTTTCAGCCAAAGTGCTTCGAAATAATGTGACAATAAAATGTCCTCAAATTGGAACTTCCTGTCAGATTTGTTGATTTGACAGAAACTGTTTGCGGTGAAATTAACACATCAGAACCTACATTCCGTGACTTCTTGTAAACCGTGTAACAGCAAGCCCAACATTGCCTTGAATGTACGGAGCCTATGGGATTCTTTGCAGTGAGTTTGATTGTGCAATAGCTGTTTTTCTCTGACAGAAGATACAGAGCTACAACAGCAATTGTGGTTACACTCTGGGATGCTACGCTGCATGAGGTACGCTATATAAATGCAAGTTTTTGTTACACACCATCAGGTCACTGGGTTGGTAAGGACCAGTGATGAATTTCGCACTGTGAGAGCCTGAGAAACGTGAGTTCTGCTTTTAGAATATTGCTACAAATCCATTTTTTTAAAAAAAAAGATTCAGAATGTCTGCAATGCTGAGGGTGTAAGTGCTCTCTCTCTCGCTGTTTTACTGGGGCAGTTTACATGTCGATGATTCAATACATGTGTCTGGGTCTTGGGAGCTTCCAGTGGTAAAATCGTGCTTCAGACTATTGGGAATGTAATTTTTTTTACTATCTCTGGGTTAATGCAATAAAAAATGAAAATGACTTCATGCCCGCCTTTTGTTTAATTGAAACGCGATTGGCAATGTCGTGCTGGAGAGATGCTCCCTGTGACAATGGTAACGAGTTTCTACTAACATTGGTAACCTTGTGAATGGGGGCGGGGGGGTGGTCCAACCTTTTGGCTGCTGAGGGCTGGATGCCCTATTTGAGAAACGTCTGGGCTGCATAAGCAATAAATAAAACTATTACGAAATAATACACTTATCAACAACGTACATATTTGACATTTCAAAGCGCTTCACAGAATACACTGTAAAGTGATTTGACTGCATATTTTGTGGATGAAACACAGCAGCCAATTGCGCACAGCACAAGGAAATTTGCTCAAAAACTCTAATGATTCAAAGCTCTGCTGCCCAAGTCCTCACCCATACCGGAATCCGTACCCTTGAAAGAGACCTGAGCAGGATCGCGAAGACAACTTAGAAAAAAAACTAAGAAATAGCCAATGAGAAAAAGACAAGAAATCAAAAGGATATCAGGAGTGGGACAAATTGAACAAAGGAGTAAGTCCTTCAGCCCTTTGAGCCTGTTCCAGCATTCCGTTAAATCACGGCTGACCAGGAAGAAAATGGTTTCTACAAGTACATTTGTGCTGTCATGGCTTTGCAAAAGGTAGAGGAGGTGTAATTGAGAAGGTTTCATCAACTCCCCAAATGTTACTGGTTTTGCTACATTTAGATGATATAGCACTGATGGAAAGAGTACAGTGTAGGTTTACGAGGATGGTACCAGGACTGGCAGGTTACTGCAATCATGATGGACTATATAGGCTACAGTTTTGTTGACGGCAGGAGTGCGTCCAAGCAACATTCAGAACTGAGGAGGAACACAAGGAAATGATTTGCTCCCAAAGATTCTGATGATTCAAAACTCTGCTGCCCATGTCCTCGTCCATACCAGAATCTATACCTCGGTCACCCTCGTCCTTGTCAGGCTCCACTGGCTCCCTGTTGCAGAACGGATCGATTTCGAGATCTTGACTCTCGCTTTCAAATAACTTCATGCCCTGGCACCTCTCTAGCTCTCCCACCCTCCGCAACCTGCCGTCTGAGCTCAGCTGGCTTGGGCCTTCTGCGTGTTCCTCGTCCCCTCCGCTCCACCGGTTGGCAGCCGTGCTTTCAGCCAATAACCCACGAAGCTCTGGGACTCCCTGCCTCAATTCCTCCGTCTTGCCCTCTCGCTACTCATCTTCAAATCACACCTGAAGGCTTTCCTCCCAGACCATGTCTTCGGTCCCATTCCCCCCACCACCCACCCACCCACCCCCCTCCTTGTGCCTTAGAGGGCACTACCCCTGTGAAAGCCCTATAAAATGGAATTTGTAAATGAAATGCTTGATCGAGTTTATCATTGGTGTGTCGGTGTGTCAGAGGAAACATTATACGGCTCTGGTAACGGCTAAATGAGATTGAGGAAGTAACCCAGGGCAGCCATTTCAGATGTGTCCAAAGCAGTGAAGAAAGGCAATTGTAGGAGGAGGTGTTTGTTTTCACTGAAGATAATTAATGGCTCCAACTGGTTCTGAGGGCTGTGGTGGTGATCCCGGACCCACTGAACCAGCAGTTTGATGTGTAATATGGAGATGGGTGTTCTGGAAAGAAGAGCTCAAACAGCCAGAAGGAGCTTCTTCAGCCTTTGCTCGTGAATCACGGATCTTTATCTGCAGATTGAGTGTTGGGTTTTACCATTTCTGGGCGTCACCACCAACTGCAGTAGTTTCTCTTTTGTTAATGTTTCCGCTTTATATTTTTAGCGACGCCACGAAGTGCAGAATCTGCTTTGGATTCTGCAGTCGGTGAGGGCTGAGCTGAAGAAAGCGAGAGGTTTGCCTTCTATAACCAGTTCGGGGGGGGATTGTATTTATTTATTCCCTGTTGTGGGGGTCTGACCGACACTGGTGTAACCTCCTTTCCTGAATCAAACCGTTATACACTTATTTTACAATGTAATGCCTGCGTTTGGGTAAATCGGACTCAGGTGAAGAGAAGTACGCGGAGTGTCTCGAGTGCTTCTTTGACTTCAAAATGTGCTAAAAAAGGATTTTTATTTCGGAGGAGGAACACACATTCCCTTTCGGCTGATACTGAAGCGCAGTATCTAAGCCGCCGCCAACATCGGTGAGTGTTACAATCACTGCCGAGTGCTGTGGGACGTGACCTTCGGGTGTGAGAGGGGCTCTGTGCCATTGCGAGTTATTGATGTTGTGGGACCCTCCGGAAAGTCATCGGAAACCATTGGGGAGGAACCAGAGAGGAGATCGAAGGCCCTCTTGGATCTCAAGTTTGGGCAACGGATCAGCAAAGAATTGCACAATCTTATCACAGATGGTGGACTGTGGCCTCAAAAAGTATGTAACAAAGAAGGGTGGATGTAAGGACATGTTGAGCAATATCAGTGTCAGAGAAAAGGTTTGCAGTCACCTTCTTGGAGACATGACAGGCAAAGCATTATTATTATCATTATTATCATTATTATCATTATTATATCAAATGCAAACATTGTTATTACTTTATTACGTTATTACTTTATTGCCGGATATTGAAAGTCCATTCACCTTGTGTTTCCTTATCGAGATCTATCTACACCTTTTTTCTCTCTCCCTCTCCCCCCCCCCCCCCCCCCCCCTTCATTCTTCCTCCCTGTTTTCACCGATCACTGACTTATTAAGACGGGCATCTTACTTAGTAATCTGTTGTAAACCTGTGATGCCAAAAAAAACTAACATTCGCCCTTCCCTTATAATGTACAGTAAACTGCTGATAACTTGTCACTCCAGGGGAAAGGGGCTCAGTGACGAGCTATCAGAAGCAGCAGGAAACGAATATGCTGTGTAAATAAAATAAATAACATATGCTCTGTAAATAAAATGCAACTGGGATGCATGCAACACGATGATTTAAGTGAGAGTGACAAGTTAAGCCAAAATCAAGTGATCAGGAGTTGACTACACCTCAGCCTCAAGAGCATTCAAATTGTGCCAATGTCAGCTCTTCCACAGTCAACAACTGAGAGTGAAATGTTCAGCTTTCCAGGTGTTCTGTGTTGTGTGTACCATGTCCAATTGACTCTAAATTCAGATTTTTCATTCTATCAGTATGAGCTGGAGTCAAACCTACCTCTCGGAGGTTGAAGGACAATTTGCTAAATCACTGTCACACTACTTTTAGCAGTCGATTGATGATTTATAAAGAACTCAATGTTTAAAAAAAATCTTTCACGAATTTGTTTTTCTGCCCCAGATCATAGAAATTGAACTGCACGTTGCATCACCGTTGACAGATCTAACATCTCCAGGAACAACAATGGGTAGGTATCTGAACAGCGAGTCAGTTTAAAGAGTTAAAATCAAATATTTATTTACTAAACACATTTTAAAAAGTACAAACTGTAAAGTGTGTTAGTTACCTCCTGTACTTGTCAATGTTTTTTTCTCAACTGACCTGTGAAGCCGCTCTGTGACAAAAAGGCCACATGAAATGTTAAGTTTGAATGTAATACCAGTCACCACATTGCACAGTAAAACCTTGTGAAGGGCTTTGAAACATCTGGACAATGTGACAAGACACAATATTAATTGCAAGAATTATTATAATAATCTATTTATTCAGCACGCCCAGAGCAAGATCCATCATCACTAATTACCTCAAATAAATGCAGTTGTTTATGACCTTTTAAAAGCACATTGAGACAACTGACACACCTTCTTGGCAACCTGTTTGATGATTTTAGTTAATACTCTTGCTGTCAATACTCCCTGTTTATGGTCACATATGCAGGATGGCCTCTTGAAATGGATATATCCATCAAACACCCCTAGCATCGTAGCATGGATTCAGCATTCCATCCTGAGCTGTGTTGCCCACCAGGAAGCTCACAGGGCGTTCCCGGTATCTGCCGTTCACCTAGTGAGGGCCCAAACCCACGTTTGTCAGATGTCTCCAAAGGAAAACCGGAGACTATCTTCCAGGGTGTGGGGGATAAGTTCTCCCTTGGGAGAAGGGAGAACTGGCTCCAAGTTGATGTGATTGACAATGGATTATTGGAGCCGAGTTCCATCCTCTGTGCAGGCTCTGGTCCAATTCCTGAGCCAGGCAGGTCCGCAGTAATCCAGGGCATCGCTCAGCACAGCCCAGCCTGGCTCATCATCATGAGTTTCTGCACATGTCAGATACCTGGCTGACCAAAAGAAAATGAATCAGCACCTTCAGCGGGTGGGGGGGGTGTGGAGGTGGCACAATTGCAATCAAAATGAAAGATGTATTATTATTAATATAGTGTGACTGTATTAAAAACTGCACCAAACGTTTTCACTCAGACTGTTTCTGGTTTTAATTATTGTTTAGAAGAGTTAAACAAGCTGCGTTTGCAGGAATGGAATGAAGATCATGTGAAAACCTGGTTAAAATGTATTGGGATCAAAGATGCACACGTCCAGGTATTGTACGAGGAAGAAGTAACTGGAGCTGTGCTTGAAGTGATTGACGAAGACTTTCTTAAAAACCTGCAATTAAAAGGAGGTCAAATCAAGCTGATTTTGAAAAGAAGAAATATACTGTTGAACAGTCAGAGATTAGAAATAGCTGATTGTAGCAAAAGGGAAGGAAAGGATGGAGGAGACTTTTCCTCAGTACAAAACAAGCAGCAAAAGGTTCCTACTCAGATGCCCCAGACAAAGAATATAGTCAGCGAAGTGAAAAGCAAGCACAACATCACTGAGTTAGCATCAGATGAAGCTGAGAGTTCTGCTGCTTCACAGCCTACTGGTACGAGTGAGGACCAAAATATTGTGGTGGAACATCCATCCTCCAGTCAGTGCAAACCTTATCCATTTGGCGAGAACATTATAGAATTTAAGTACGTAAGAAACCGAGTTCTTCCACCAGAAACTGGTGTCATAGATTTAATTTGTCCGTGTCATGAATATAAATCTCTTGACAACGCTGTAAAGCTGGACAGACTAAAACTACAAATAAAGTTTGCACGTGAAGTTATCAGATTTAGTTCTGGGTGCATGAATATGCGAACCAATGGTACAATACATTTTGGGATCATGGATAGGCAAGAAAGCTCGGCGTACACACATGGTGAAATAATTGGTGTACCTGTAAAAGATCAAGACATCTATGTCGATGCTTTAGATTTGATAGACAGATGCTTCAAGCGTTATTCAGACGATGCAAAACTTTCCATTCGACCACCCAGATTTGTAGAAGTCATCAGCAGGGATGGGGGTGAGAAAAGATTTGTTATTGAGGTTGATGTGAAACCGTTAATAGACATTGTGAGGAACAAAATTTACAGAGTTCGACTTCCAAATTTTAGTGAAAACAAAAACAAAATAGAATTTGATAAGCTCTACAGAATCTACAGAAGAAGTGGAGCGAACACTGAGCCAATCAGTGAAGAAGACCAGGATGACTTTATTTCAAATGTGCAGGTTAGAGACAAAATAAGAGAAGAAGCTGAGAATAGAAAAGAGCCCGGGAATAACCTTTGTGACGACCAAGGAAGAAAGTTAAAACTCCTTCTAACTGGTGGCAAGAAATACATGAATAACAGCCTATGGTATGTAATAGTCACTAACAAATGCAGACCAGAGGATTTAGAGAATTTAGATTTCTTGTTGGACATTAAGATATTTTGTGTTTTTGACTTTGATCCTGATTCTAAAACCGATGGCTTTTGCAAGCAATACCTGGAACACCATACAGCAAATACTCACTTCTTACAAGACTATGCTAATGATGGTAACAGCACCAGTGACTTCGCAAGTCGCTTGTGCTTATTTGATCAAACTAGTTGGATATTTTGCAATGGCCGCAATGATTTTGATGGGGATGAAAAGCCATGTGATGTGAGTACATGGGTGACGAGCAGAAAGAAGCACTTGAAAAGAACAGTGTCTGTGATTTGCAATGATATTCTGCCAAATGGTTCTTTTGTTGTGCTTTTTCTGCTGTTGTCACCAATAGAGCAGCCAATAGTAGACACCTTCCATGAATTCTATGCAGAAATGAATGGCAGAAATGACATTATATGTATTGCAGAGTGTGACAAAAATCATCAAAAATGGGCAAATCTTGCACAGGTCTCCTGCAGTATTGAGACTATTAACGAAATGAGTATTGTTGGAATGAAACTTAGTCATGTAAATGACACAGTCAAGAGTATGCAGCCAATATCAAAGCAGAGTGGCAGATACTTACAAGTGTCTACAAAAGCCATGTGTTTACTCAAAACATCAGATGAAGAAAGAATGTCATCTCTTGAGATATTGTGTGTGAATCAGTGTGAAGATTACAAAATTGATCCACAGGATTCTGAGTGGAAAATAAAAATCACAGAGATAGAGAGTGACTTCTATCGTGGAGGCAAAGTCAAGTGGCTGAATTTCTTCCTAGGAGAAAAAAATTTTTGTGAGGATGTTATACAGCGGGATGCTTACACTGATGCGGCTAGGATTGTAGATGGAATTATGGTCAATGGTCAGACAGTGAAGCGGTCAGTTAGCACAGTCCACATATTTCATCATTCAGGCAGTGGAGGAAGCACCGTAGCCCGACAGATTGTGTGGAATTTTCGGACGAAGCTGCGATGTGCAGTTGTCAAGCAGTCATATCAAGCCGCAGTAGTCTGTCAGCATGCCATCCAACTGCTTGAGTATGAAGAAAGTGATATCGATCAGTGTATCCCAGTGCTGCTGTTGGTTGAAGACTCTGATGAAGACTACCTTGATAAGATTAAGCAGGAATTAGGATTTGCGATCACATGTAAAACAGATAATACTATGAGAACCTTCTTCATTCTTTTGAACTGCAGAAGATCCCATAACCCTGAAAAACAGTGCAAGAACAGACCCCTGGAAACAGTTGCTGTGACCCACAAGCTCACTCAGCAAGAAAAGAGATCATTTTCTGCTAAACGTAAACAACTGGAGAAACAGTTTGAGCCGGAGTTCATACTGACATTTGTTCTACTTAGTGACGAATTTCCGAAGGACTACATCGAAAATGTTGTGAAACACTTTTTGGAAGGTATTGACCACTCTTCTCTTGCCACTCAGTTGATAAAATACGTTGCTTTGCTGAATGACTACGTGCCCAATTCAAGCATTTCACTATCTCACTGTGAGGCATTTTTGGGACTTGGTCCTCAAGTAAATCATCTGCGCCAGCACTGTTTCGAATCTTCCTTGACTGACCAGGCGCGTCTTTTGTTTATACACTTCAATGACGATAGCACTGAGATACGCTCTGTACGAATAGTACATCCGCTGGTAGCAAAGGAAGTACTACAGCAGTTGTCACATCAGCCTCTGAGTCAAATTGCGATGAAACTTCTCCAGGAAAAGGCATTTTTCAAACACCGATTTGCCAGAGATGAGTTCTACAAATCCATCAGAAACTTGTTCTTACAACGTCACAAAAGAAGTAGAGGTGACAGCGCTGATACGTTTTTTTCACCACTTATTGAAGATATTCGCAATAAAGAGAAAACTCCAGAAAAGGCAGTGGAAGTTTTGACACAAGGGTATGAAAGTTTTGGGAAAGATCCATTTTTTGCACAGCAGCTTGCAAGACTACAATACACACAGGAAAATTTTAGCGAAGCCATACTGTGGGCTGAAGATGCAAGGAAGCAGTTACCATTCAATTCGTATATTCTGGACACTGAAGGGCAAGTGTACAGAAAAAAGCTCTTTTTGAAATTTGATATAACACGTTGTCAAAGTGAAGTGGTTACTCCTGAATTGCTGAAAGAACCAATAGAAATAGCCCTAAAAGCAATTCGGTGCTTCAGAGCTGCTCAAAGGGCATCTCAGTCAGAGTTAGATTCTATAAATAACTCTGGTTTTGTAGGTGAAGTAGAAGTTGGATGTCATCTGCTGCAACTTCTTTCTCTGCTGAACATCTTTTCAAAAGACGAGGATGGGTGCTACAAAAAATTAGTACATTACCTGCTGGGCCAAGAGATTCCTGATGAAATTCAAAAACCCTGGAGAAGCTTCCACGGCCAATTGAAGGGCCTGCAAAAAGGAATGTATGAAGCACTTGAATGGATATCTGAAGATATTAGCTATTTTCAAACAGACAAAACTGACGACGATGAAGAGGAAAAGAGCAAAATAGAAGAACATTTGCACAATCCTAGAAAATGGTTGACGAAAAAAGCATCAGTATATGCACGCTTCTTTGCCTGCGATTTTGCAAAACTGGAAGAAGACTTACCCCAGGAATTCAGTTCTTTGTCTCCGTTGGTAAGACGCCTTCAAATTTACAAGCTTGGTGGTGGAAATGTTACAATGATTCTTTCACAGTTGTCGGATCAGAAGATTGCTCGAGCTGTTCAAAAATTGGAAGAGATAATCTCCCTGTATTCCGAAAATCCTCAAAAAGAAAAACTGGAACTAACTGATCTTATTAACTACATTATGTGTCATATCACACTGAATTGTGTTGCACCAGGGTCCCCAAAACTGGTAGATTACCGGAAATTACGGGACCTGAGTCTGCGATTTCAGAAAGAAAAAGAGCTGAACAATTCAAATGCCTGCTTTTTACTTACACTGTTGTTTTGGCCAGATGAAATCTGTGACAAAGAATCCAGTTCGGATAAAGAGGCCATCTTGAAGACAGCACTTACAACAATGAAAAAATTGTACGAAAACAAAATTAAGAATGTAGCACCAAGGAAAAAGCGACTCTACACTCCCTTCTTCTTAGGAAATGGATTTGGACTTCACAAGTTCATTCACAAAAGTACACTTGAAAAGCTTTCGGATAGAAGCCTAAACGAAAGAAGATTGAAGTGGCTGACTGGTGACGTGTGGAGGAATCCCAATATCATCAAGAAATTGAAGCGTGTAAACGGATGGACTGAAAAGGAAAACCTTTTTGTACGTGGTCATTGCAAACAAAGCAAGATCAGTATCTTGCCATTGCATTTTGCTTCCATGCCTCATGGCAATGAGAATGTAACCTTTTGCCTGGGGTTTACATTCAATGGATTTGTTGCTTATGATATCAAAGTGAAAGCTTAAACTGGAAAACTCATATCTATGCTACATTTCCTCTAATTGCTCGCTACATTTGGTTTTGGTTGGTTTCAGTTATAGAATCATAGAATTATCCAGCACAAAAAGAGGCCATTCAGCCCATCGTGTCAATGCTGGCTCCTTGAAAGAGCTGTCCCAGTCACCCGCGCTCTCTTCATAGCCCGGCAAATTTGCCCGCCCCAAATATCTCTCTATGCATCACATGTTTATGCATTCTAGTTATTCCAAGAATGTACCTGAATCAGATTACAATATTTGTGTATGACCACTTCCTGGATCCCCAGATTGTACGACATCAAAATCAAGATTGTAGCTCCAAGGAAAAGGGGAATCTACACTCGCTTTTTCTTAGGAAATGGATTTGAACTTAATAGGATCCTTCACAGCAGTGCCCTTGAAAAGCTTACTGATAGGAGCCTAAATGAAAGCATGTCCAAACCGTTGATGTACGACAAGTGCAACAAAGGCTTATGAGATTAATTCCTTAATATAGGAGCAGAGCTATAGGGAAACATTGGTCCCCAAAGGGCTTTCCTTTTTTGAATGATCACTGAGGGAGGACTCGTAAACTTGGATGGATCATTGCCTGGATCAATGGTCTACTCAAGCCTGAAATTGTTCCTATATTACGAAGTGCCGAGTAAACGTTGCCTCTACCTTTTGAAAATGACCAACGTTTTATGAACTGCAACTCTTTGTTAGTAAGTACCCATTGCTATGTAAGAATTTCTGTCTTGTAAATTTAGAGAATTTCAATTTGTTCACTTGCACTGGAATACTTTATGAAATGTGTTTGAACGTGAGTAGAGTGTGGGGTTCGATCTGATTTGTAGTGGAAGGGTAATAATAATATTTTGAACTTCAGCTTTGTTTTCAAATAATATTTTCCATCACAGCTTTTTCTATCGCACGTCATATATAAGGTGTTCCCAGTTATTATTCAAAAACATAGTTTTTTTTAAAACATCAGTTGAAAATAAACTTTCTGAGCTGTGCTTTTAAATTCTATTCTTTTCTCAAATGTTCTAGATCCGGATATTTGAGGACTATACCTATATATCTTGTATAAAAGGTGTCATGGTATTAAAGGTTTTATTTACAAACACAGAGGCGATTCACTTAATCTAATGCTTTTATTTCATGTATTAGTTGTGATTGTTTTTGGAAAGATACAAAACAGTTGGCACATTTAATCTGTTTCGTGCCTGTTGTTAGTGTTTTTTTGCTCTGTTTCCTACCCTGTATTACAATGTATCCACGGGATATTTTAACTTTGTATGGAATAACATTAACATCAGAATAACATCAATCATCTTTTTGTTCTAAATAAAATAACTTTCATAACAAGAATATAATTTTGATTTACATTTTATTCAATTTATTTTAGTCAGCCGGGTGTCTGACACATGCATAAACCCCGCGACATGCTTAAGAGTAACCAAACCAGACTGTGAGTTCCACATGTGTACGTCACTGTGGAAATTTCCGTGTGTCTGGAATTGAAGTGGTAAGAATCTTTGTTCCCAATGGCATCAGCAGAACAAGGTATAAAACTTTGGTATCCACCATATTTGGAGCATTGTGTCCAATTCTGCGAGCCACACTATAAAAAGGATATAACATTGATGGAAAGAGTATGTTTCAGGTTTTCTAGGATGATACTAGGGCTGGCAGGTTACTGCTATCAGAATAGACCAGATAGGTTAGGCATTTTTTTACTAAAAAGAGAACCTAAAATTATAAAAGAGTTCAATAAGATTAGCAATAAATAGGCTGTTCTCACTTGTTGGGGAGTCCGTAACTAGGGGCCACAGGATGATCTGCAGCCTGTGGAGGGAGGAGTTGGGGAGGCCGACAAGCAGTGAGTTAGCAGAGTCGAGCCTCGATGTAATGATGGGGGGGTTTGACAGCCTGCGGTGTGAGACAGTGTCGGAGCCGGGCAACGGCAGAGCGGGTCATGGCGCAGATGTGGGGTAGAAAGGATAGCTGAGGGTCAAACAAGACCCCAAGGTTCTGCACTGAGCAACCACGGATGGTGATGCTGTTAGCGCCCAAGGTGAGGAGGTGCTCACGGGAGCCAATCAGGAGAGCCTCGGCCTCGTTGACGTTCAACTGAGGAGGAGAGGGAGTCCTGGTCGCAGATGGACCGAATGTCATTTGTCACTTTGACCAGAGCTGTTTCTGTGTTGTGAGCAGCACGGAAACCCGATTGGAGGAGTTCGAGAAGGGAGTGACGGGAGAGGAAGGAGCGAAGCTGGGAAGCAACAACTCATTCCAGGACCTTGGAGAGGAAGGGGGGGTTGGAGATGAGGCGGTAGTTTGGGAGTAGAGAAGGATCCAGGGAGGGTTTTTTAAGGATAAGAGTGATGACAGCGATTTTTAAAGGGGTGGGAACAGTACCAGAGGACAGGGAGAGGTTTACGATGTCAGTGAGTAGAGGACAAGGAGGTGGAGCTGGGAGGTAAGGGGGGCGTTAGGATGGGGTGGAGGGAGCAGGTGGTGGGTTTCATACAGATTATGGTGGTGATGAAACGGGTTCAAAGGTGTGGAGGGAGGGGTCGGTAGGGGCTGGAATGGGAGGGGGGTAGTAATTGCAGTGGCAGAGCAGCTGAGCGGATTCCCTCCACTTTGGATTCGAGGAAGTCCAGCATCGCCTGGCAGTTTGCATTTGAGGTGAGGATGGGTGAGCCGTGAGAGGGTGGGCGGAGGACTCGGTTTGTGATGGAGAAGAGGAGTCTGGGGTTGTCCTAGCCTCCGAGATTGTCTTGGATAAGAACGATGATTTGGTGGAGGCAAGGGCGGAGCAGTAGGATTTGACATGGTCCAGCCAGCTCTGCCGGTGGACAGTTAGGTTTGATTTAAGGCGGGAGCGCTCAGTGCAAAGTGCCTGGGCTTCAAGGGAGCGGGGATGGCTGGTGTACCAAGGTGATTTGCGTGTGTAGGAGAAGGTTCGGGAAGAGAAGGGAGTGAGGGAATCGAGAGTGGAGGGGAGGGAGCTGTGGAGAAGGGTGACCGAGGACGATAGGTCATTGCGGGAGGAAGCCCAAAGGGGAAGGAGTTCAGATGACTCCCAAGGCAGCTGAAAGGGAGGGAGGGGGAGATTTTTTTCCAGGGGCAGTATGAAATGGAGGTGGGTTGGGTGCCATTGGGGAGAGGAATTGAGGAGTTAAGGGAGATGAAGCGATGGTCTGAGATCGCTTTGTCGATGATGCTGAGGTCCGAGACGGTGAGGCCCCGAGTGATCACCAGGTCGAGGGGGTGACATAAAACATTTGCTGGCGAAGGAAGAACCGAGGTCCATCCAGTTCACCTTCCACCATCTTGTCAGTCGCTTGACAAATCGTGTCCCAAACCATATGCTGTATCCTGAGTTATTATTGTCCAGCAGAAATCTGTCTAATAAGTGGAGCCTCGTTTAGAGCAGAGCAAGCCCTGGCTTGGGCGAAGAACCCGTTTCCACGTATGTTTGTAAATCTATGTAGAACTGCCTCCTTACAGTGTCACAACCCGTTAATGAAACCTATCTCTGGAACGATTTATAAGAAATCACGTGACAGGGAAGCAAATGGTTTCTACAAACACCTTTGTGTTACTGTTTTCAAAAGGCATTGCTGAGGAATGCTGAGGAACTGAGAAGCTTTCATCAACACCCAAAGTATTTATTTGCGGTACTGGTTTTGCTACATTTTGAACTGAGGAGGATCGCAAATAAATTATTTGCTGGAATCGTTCTGTTAGGAGAGCGCAGCAGAGTGAGCTGAGGACGGAGTGAAACGGTTACAGAGCGAGGACTTCTACAGCAGGAATTTGGTGAGAATTTGGAATTCATTGGTGAGTAGGAGAGAAACTGTGGGTAAATAGTACGGAACTTGTTTTTTCAAACTGAAATTTAAACTTTGCCAAATAATGATACTTCAGATTCGGCAGAGTAATAATAAAAATCCTCGCATTTAATACAGCGCCTTATCACGTCTTTGAGACGTATCAAAGCTCTTCACAGAATATAAAGTAAAGTGAATTGACTGTATATTTTGTTGGCGAAAAGTGGCAGCTAATTGAGCATATCAGCGTCCCACAAACAAACAGTCGTGGATTGAGTGATCAATTTTTTTTTTTTTTTGAAAGGATTATTACCCCCAGAAAAGTGCTCTATCTATCGACTAACAGCCGGTCCCTACTTACTGCGAGGTGAACAGGCGTGTGGAGTAAAGAAACTCAGCCAACATTTCGCTCTGCCTGGAAACCAAGCCCCCAAGTCCTCTTGATTGCAAGGTGAGATGAAGCGATGGTCTAAGCTCCAGGACTCCACCTAATGATTAACAAATGTTTTTTTTTCTTGCTGTTGGAACTGAGATATAAATAAGCAAATTTACATTTGACTTTGAAAAATAAACCTTTTATTTTCCAGACAAACAACCCAGAAAAGTTAGACTTTAAGAGCGAAGAGCAGCATGCCGAATCCCCCCAAATCAACCAAAGGGACAAGTAGGCATTATGATCAGTGTAATCCCCATCCTTTTGACACAGAAGATGCTGAATTCAAATATATAAGAAACACTGTGCTTCCACCAGAAACAGGTAGCAAAGATTTAATTACTCCATGTCACGAGTACAAATCTTTCCAAAAGATGTGCCTCAAAGACAAGAATCAGCAGAGGCTCAAATTTGGGACTGACGTTATGAAATTCGCTGCAGCTTGTATGAACACGAGAACAAATGGGACCATTCATTTTGGGGTTGAAGATGGGGATGGAGATTATGTACACGGTGAAATTGTAGGAGTGCCCGTGAGGGATCCAGCGCTTTTTGTTCAGGCGCGAGATGTTTATATCCAAAAATGCTTTATGCCCAAGTACTGCTTTCATGCTGAGCGTTCAATTCGCCCGCCAAGATTTGTAGAAGTAACTAGTGGTGATCCTGGGGAACAACAGTGCTTTGTTATTGAAGTGGATATTGTTCCATCGTTAGCTGTGGTGCAAGGGATTTTCTATTCCGTTCGCCTTCCCGTTCTCAAGGACATTAAGGAAAAGAACACACGTTCTCCTTGGGTTATTTACAAAAGAGAAGGCGCAGCTTCTATATCTGTGGGTAATGAAATTCAAAGCATACCCGACTACATACGCGGCAGAGACTTTGAGAGAGAAGAAGCTGAGCGGAGGGAAGAGTTGGTCAGCAATGACGTGTATAGGAAACTGGCCAACTTGTTTGCCAGTGTGAAAAGGCACATTAACAACAAGGTGAAGTACGTCCTCGTAATCAACAGCTGCAAAGAGGAGGATTTGGAAAATCTCAACTTTTTGTTAAGTATGAGATTCTTTTGCGTTTTCGATTTTGACCCCAATTCTAAGATGAAAGGTTTAGGCAGTCGCTATCCCAAAGCCAGCTTCCACTTCTTGGAAGACTGTACCATTGACGGCGGGGAATTGGCAGATGATGTAAAGAAGGATTTTTTTCAAAAAACTGCTTGGATATTTTGTAACGGGCAAAATGATTACGGCGATCGCAAACCCTGTGAAGATGGGACCTGGATGCAAACCCGAAGGGAAACTTTGGCAAATACCATATCGCAAATTTGCAAAACCATCCTTCCGCCAGGCTCGTTCGAGGTACTTTTTCTCTTGGTGTCAACTGTGGATCAACCACTTGCAGAAGCATTTCAGGAATTCTACACAGGAATGAATAGCAAAACTGGCATCAAATGCATTGCAGCAGACAGACAGAATTACAGCAACTGGGTAAGCTTTGTACGCCAGTCATGCAACAGAGACACCATCAACAACCTCAGTATTGTAGGAACAAAACTCAACCATTTAGACGCAATGATTCAGATCATACAATCTTCAGCTATTAGTACTAGGCAATTGCTACGTGACGACAAAAGCTATGAGGAACTGCTGCCGTTTATTGAAGTACTGAGAGCAAATGAGTACAACAGTGAGTACATCATCGATAAAAATGATGAACAGTGTCAGGAGGAAATCAAAAACACAGAGATGTACTTTTACCGGGGTGGTAAAGTTAACTGGATGAATTTCTGGTTAGCAGATAATGAGTACTGTGGAGAAATTATCCAAAGAGATGCCTACAAGGCAGTGGAAAGGCGACTGAAGTTGGCGTTAGAGAAACGAAACTCAAAAGGACCGGTGCTAACTGTGACGATAGCTCACCAGCCCGGCAGTGGAGGAAGTACTGTAGCTCGTCACATTCTGTGGGACTTCAGTAAAAGACTGAGGTGCGGGATCATCAACACATCACAGCCTGAAAAATCTATCTGTGAGCATGTCGTCAAATTACAGGAGTCTGAAAAGAAGGATGAGAGTTCGCCAATGCTCCTGCTTGCTGAAGATTGTGACGAGGAATGCATCATGAGTCTAAAAGATCAGCTGACGAGAGCAGTGGGACACCAGACTAACGTTTCAAATCTGCAAGTCATTCTGCTACACTGCATGAGGGTTAACAACCCAGAAACGTATAAGGTGCCTGAAAGAGTTATGGTTCATTACAACTTATCCCCACGTGAAACATCGCTGTTTAAGAGGAAATTGGAAGTGCTTAAAAAACAGTTTAAGGAAAACGCCATCCTTACATTCGTTCTGATGACCCAAGAATATAACCAGTCAGTCCTCTCGAAATTTGTGAAGGACCTGCTGACAGATATTGGCTTCTCTTCTGTTGAGGGTCGCTTGCTTCAATCCATTGCGTTGCTAAATCATTACGTTCAGGATTCATACATTACCGTATCTCAGTTTGTGTCATTTTTAAATGCGAGCTTTCAAACTGATCTTTCGCAAGGCTTTGAGAGCACTTCAAACAAACCGATGAATTTTCTGCTCTCTCACTTGTTTGAAGCTACAACAGAACTTCAGTGCATCCGCGTAATACATCACAAAGTCGCAGAAGAAATACTGGATCAGATAAAACCCAACCAAAGTCAGGTCGTCACCCAGCTTCTTGAGAAGGATATATTTTTTCAACAAAAATCTACAACTCAAGTATCAAAGTTCATAAGGCAATTGTTTGTTCAGAGAAAACCTAAGAATTCAAAACAGAGACTCAAATTCCCTCCCATGATCGCACACATAGCTAAGAGCGAAAGCAATACTAAGGCAGTGGCTGTTCAGGAAAAGGCCTGCGAGTGTTTTGATGAAGATGCCATCGTGATTCAGCAACTTGTTAGATTCTTATGCAAAACAGGAGAGTTTGAAAAGGCGAAGTCATGGATAGAAAAAGCTAAGATCCTTTTGCCTTCCAATTCTTATATTTTGGACACAGAGGGTCAGGTATACAAGAAATGGTTATATTCGCTAACCTTCCCAATCAATGATCCGGGTAAACTCGACAAAGCAATTGAGTTAGCCCTGAAGGCAATCAATGCTTTCCAAAGATCCCAAGAGGCATCGGAATCAGAGACCGATTGGAATAACAGCGGCTATTTTGGTGAGGTGGAGGTTGGATGTTACATTGTGCAGCTTATGCCATTACTTGGTATATTTTCAGAGTACAAGAATGGATTCTACCCCAAACTTGTTAAATATCTAGTGACTGAATGGGTCCCAGAAGAAATAAACGTCTCCTGGGCCCCGTTCCATGATCAATTGAAGTCATTGCACAACAACATTTGCAAATCAATGGAATGGATTTATGTGTACATGGCTTACTTCCAGCCTGACGAGGGAACAGAGACCATGGTACAGGCCGCTTTTGAGAACTTAAAGAAAAACGAAAGACAATTCTCGTCTTTCTTCAACTGTCCCCTCGATGGTCCAAGTAAAAAGCTGCTGAAAAAAGAAAACATGGAAAATCAGATGGCCTTATTAAAACATCGCAAGATTAATTACCTCGGTGGTGGAAGATTCTCTACAATATTTGCGTTGGCTGCTGACAAATTGAGGGAAATCATAGATATGGATACTAATCAACAAGAGAAATTGAATGAAAATTATGTGTTATCACGCATTGCCTTCGCCATGATCAAACCCACCTCTCCCGAGGAAGACAAAGTTTCTGAAGAGCAACTCCATGAGCTCAGCCTTCAACTACAGAGGCTGGATTTTGACAAGCCAATCCCTCACTTCATCTTGTTGCTGTTGCACTGGCCAGACAGTGAATGTAACGATCTTTCTGGGAAGAAACACGATGAGTATTTAACGGACTCATTAACTACCCTGAACAATCTGTACAAAGGCAAAATAAAGGATATTCAAAGTGTGAAGAAACCTACTTATCCTCATTTTTTCCTTGGATCTGGAAGCGGTTTTCTGAAGCGCTTCGTCCACAACAGAAACTTGTCTCGCAACAACGGAGCGTACGATTGGGAGGCAAATCAGGCTCGCTTGCAGCGGGTTGAGGGCTCGGCTGAAGGCAACAAGATTTACATCCAAGGGCATTGCAAAGACAGTCAGCTTCCTGTCCATCGGGCGTTCAATTGTTCAATCCCACCAGGAAGCACAAGGGTTTCATTTTACTTGGGATTCACATTGCGTGGCTGTGTCGCTTACGACATTCAAAGCGTTCAGTAAAGTACACGTGCGTGACAGAGGGTACAATCCCTCCGCCTCGCCCCCTCCCCACACCTCTTTCAAATCCAGCCTAAAGACCTTCCTTTTTGATTGTGCTTACGGTCACCTCCCCCCTCCCTCTCCCCCGGGCTCGGGGTCAGACTCCGCCACTGTCAAATGCTCCGGGACACTACCCCGAAACCGCGAAGGGCGCTATATTAATGCAAGTTGTTGTTTCTGTACTAGCAGCTCCCTTCGGTTAAACCAAGTGAATCGAGCAATGAATGCGGTACAGAGAGGGTGGGGAGCAAAGCAGCAACTGCGGCATTTAATTTTTCCTGTTTATGTCATTCAGAAGTTGTTACACTACTATTTGGTTTTGAATTCACATTGTAAGTATACTTACAGACTCGTTAGTTTTAATGTATCCCAACACCGTGTTTACATCCTGAACATATCAACACATGCTGTTTGATTTCTGTCGCCAAAGTTGAGGAGATAAGTACAAGCACTCTAAGATGCTATATAAATGCAAGTAATTGTTGTTGTCTGTAACTCAATACAAATTTCACGATGGTTTTAAATACACTGCTAATAGAATTGTAGGTTTTTAAGCAATAAACTTTAATCACAGTAGGAAATGTTGGGGATTTCGTAGCGTCTTTACCTGTATTGCTATTTTACCAGATTGTAATAATTCTTTCTTTGTATAGGCTGTTTCTAACACAGTCCTGGTTAATTTGGGGGAATAAAAATATCTGCAAACGTAAGAAGGTTTGGAGTTTTCATTTTTCAGTTACCGGGATTGCAATCTTACTTTTCATTTTTAAACAAATTCTATCAATTGTTCGTTTTAAGATTTATTTAGGCTGTATCTGTGAATGCACAAAAAATGGATTAAGGTGTATAAAATCTAGTGTTACATTCAACTGCAAAAATCCACCAATTGTGCTGATTTTACAGGGAAAACACTTTCTAAACAATTGTCCCGTAACCTTAAATTTAGTAAAGGCTGTGTCTTCATCTACTGTGGTCTCTCTGTGGCCTCTTACTATTTGGTTTATGCTTCATGACTGCTGGTTATAGCCAATTATGGGAGAATTTATTTATTTTTATTTCCCAAACACAATCTCTGGTAATTTATGCCTTGTTTCATTATTTTAATCAAATGACACATGGAATAGAAATAATTTGTTCCACTGTTTTTCTGATACCTATTATGGGTTCAAATCTAAGTTCTCTTTTCTAAAGGTGACAAAAGACAAAGGCTCGTCCATCATTAATTTAAAAAGCACATTTATTGATATTTGCATCAGGCTGCATGTTTGACAATGCATTTAAGTGGTTCAGTATACAAATGATACTGGGTTGAAAATTATACCCATCAACTTCACCAAACCTCCCAGTATTAATCAGCCTTCACATTAAAAGCTGCCACCTCTTACAACAACAAATTACATTTTTTTACTATAATCTCATTCCACTCCAGAGTTAAACAAACAAACTTTGCATTAAAACATTCCTCCAACTATTCCCAGCTTTAAAGCTTGATTTTCATTTAATATTTTTCTTGAATGCTTTTTAATTGCCAGAGACCGAGGTAGCAGGGTTTCCATTCTATATGAAATGAAAGGAAGGAGAAACTCAATAGCTCTAAATAATGAACCCTTTGACCATTGTTCTCACCACTTTGTCAATATTTAAAATCTTGATTCAATGTTTTTTTTAAACAGATGAAGCAAATCCATGGAAATACAAACAGAAATGTCAAACTGTTCTCGCTAGGGTTTGAACTTATTCAACACGTTAAAAAACATTCAGTACTTTCTAGACTTAAATGCCTGTTTTACACTTCTGTCCTGTGATCCAGGTTTATTATTTATAGATAAATTAATAATAAATGTATTGGCAGTTCATTTATTGAGACGTCTCAAAATGCTTCACAGGGTATAGTGTAAAGTGTAGTGACTTTGTATTTTGTGGGTGAAACGCTAATTGAGCACAGCAGCGTCTCACAAACAGCCGTGGAGCGAGTGACCAACTTTATTTAGGGGATTGTTGGCCAGGACACCGGGAGAGAGAGAAGAACTCCCTTCTCTTTTCGAATAGTGGGATCTTTAAAATCCACCTGT
Source organism: Callorhinchus milii (assembly GCF_018977255.1). Classification (NCBI taxonomy): domain Eukaryota; kingdom Metazoa; phylum Chordata; class Chondrichthyes; order Chimaeriformes; family Callorhinchidae; genus Callorhinchus; species Callorhinchus milii. Next base: position 2,358,955 of record NW_024704761.1, on the reverse strand, counting down.
ACAGGCAGACGGCACCTTGGATTAACATTTCATCCGAAGGATGGCACCTCCTCACATGAAAGGTGCTCTCTCTCTCTCTCTATATATATGTATATAAATGTGGAAATTGTACTGTAGTATATTATATTATGAAGTTACATCAAAAATATAATGGAAAACATTCATACCAAAATGCTGTCTTTTTACGATTTAGTATAACGTTGTCACTTTTACCTATGAATTGATAAGACGGACCCATTCCACCGATGAAAGGCTAGCAGTTCCCGTTCAAGTAAGTCCCTTCGATGAGTTGTATTCCCTGTGGGGAGGAGAATTACAGTGAATGTGTACAGTAAAACGTCAATCATCCTCCCAAACAATGCTGAGTTGAGAACCAGCAGAACAATTACTCTCATTCGTCAGCACAACTTAGAGGGGTGGACCAGTTACTGGGGGAAGGGATTCTTCTCACTCAGGCCTGCAAAGTGTCAAATAGCCTTTGAAATATTACCGTTATTCTTCTTTGTGTCCCTCAATCCTGTGAATTCGGAATTCTTACCGTTTCCGACAAGGGTGGGATTTTCTCCTTCTTGAAGACCATCCTGTGTATGGTGTGCAGGATAGGAGCAAGGTAAGCGGGATCCACATCCTTCGCACCTTCTGTAAGTGAGGTGAGACTTAGCAGGAACAGTACTCCCAGAGTTCACAGTGCAAACAGCAACACATTAGATAGATTTCCGCTAGAAAATAATATCTCAGGTTACAGTATATCGTACGGTATCTTGTTAGTAAGCGCTGCAGGACCCTACTCCGTGTGAAGGGTGCTGTATAAATGCAAGTTGTTGTTGTTATATAGTTTGGGACATGGCAACTACCAGGATGGTGGAAAGCGAACGAGGACCTTGGTCTTCCTTTGCCCAGCAAGTTCCAAATGAAAGATTTGGGGAAAATGTCCCTAAAATTTGACATTTTGCTGATTATATAATGCAAAAAAAAAAGAATTGTTCATTAATGGCAACTGAAAATCTGCTTTTCGGAATTAATATTCCTGTAATTTCTTACTTAAATGAAACCGTTGTGAAACTTTATGCTACACTAGGAAACAAAAACTGTCCCGCTCATTGTCTGAATATGGTATCAGACTGGGGCGTGTTTATAAAATTGGTAAGTGATGACAGTGTCGTTGCTAGACGCATTTTGAATTGTTATCATTTCATGCCCTGGTTTCAGTAAAATGATAGAGACACTTTTTTCTACAGTGTTAGAAAGATAGTTATGTGACCTCAGGAGCAATGTGGTATCACTGCCAATCTCAAATAGCAAAGTGTAGCAAACACCATACAAAGCATTAACTGTGGCCACCAGTTCCTTTATCTGGCTTTCATATTATATTATTTGTTTTACTTACCGGTCAATACACTGACGATTAAACCCACAAAAATTGTACTCAGGCAACCGACTGGCGTGTAGTACGCGTAGGATAAGGAGTAAATATTATCCAAAATGCTGAACCTAAAATAGAAACAAACTATTAACAGTAAGTCTTCTATATTTGGTACATTTTTGTTTAGCTCTGGAGAGAGTGACTGAATGGCTTACTCTTGTTCCTGTTTTACAGAAGTTATAGTTGTCATCAGAGCTGTTATATTTACAGAGCTTGAGGTGGTGACGTTAGCTTGCACGCAGCCTGCTATTGAGAACGTAAGTGTTTCTGTGAATCTATCGGAAGGTCGGTAGATTTGAGAACCAATTCCTAACCACAAGGAAAGGATTAAACCAACAAGCACACCCACAAATGTTCCCTGAGATAAAAGAAGAAAAATAATTATTTTAAGGACCTGTTAAATCGGTGCATAAACCAATCAATTACTATTTCTCTTTGTTCACTGCAGTTGTCTCCTAATCTTGGTGGGATGGCGTTCTAGAGGGTGGGGGCAGAGTGGCAGAAGGCCCACCCACCAATAGTGGGGCAAATGAGGCGGGGAACGTGAAGCAGGCTGGAGCCCGCTGAGCGGAGGGAGCAAACAGGGGGTTAGGAGGTCGCAGAGGTAGGGGGAGTTTTGAAGGTGACAACCAGAATCTTGAACTGTATCCTCTGTGTGATGGGAACTATAATTACAAGGCCCCCTCTAAAAAAAAGCTTATTTCAAATATGAAATAATATCACTTAAAACTAGCTTCGAAATGTTTTTCATTGTGACTTCAATGTCTAAAAGACCTTACTTTGCTGTTGCTCCTTGGACATAAAGCTGCAAGAGTAAATGCACCGATTAGGGGTCCAAGCAGTAAGCCATCAACACTTCGAGATATCTGGGTACAACAAAGAGAATATCGTTACATGAGCTGGAACATAATCATGTTTTTATCCCAACTTTTTTTTAAATAAATGTACAAATATAAAAACGTAGGATTTGTGTTTACCTGCATTACATTTCCATGTAAGAGAGAAGCGACCCCAGCCAGCCCTATTGATGTAAATCCGAAAAACACCACTAAATATAACGACAGAACAAGAATTAGGAGAGGCTGATTATTTCGGTAAAATACCATTCTGAACTTCACACTGTAACCGAAGCAATTTAAAAAATAATCCTACAATAATCCTTGCATTTGATTATAGCGCCTTATCACATCTTCGAGACGTCTCAAAGCGCTTCACAGAATATACTGTAAAGTGAATTGACTGTATATTTTGTGGGTGAAACACAGCAGCCAATTGAGCACAGCAGCGTCCCCACAAACAGCTGTGGACTCAGTGACCAAATTATTAATTTTTTTTGGAGGGATTATTACCCCCGGTAAAGCGATCTGCCAATCGACTAATAACTAGGTTCCTACTTACTGCTCGGTAAACAGAGGCGTGCGGAGTAAGGAAATTTGAGTAATGATTCGCCCCGCCCGGGAATCAATCACAGGTCCTCTCACTTGCGAGGCAAGTTCTCTAACCACTAAGCTACAGGGCTCCAAGAAAGGTCTTCATTCTCAAAACCAAACAAAAGTTGTGCATCGAACCATCCAAATGTGTCCGCAACATTTAAGCTGCTCTATTTGCTGTTTAGATGATATGTATTACAAGTTGAACCTAGGAGTTTTGAGATCAATGTTTTCTTGCTTCTCGACAGGTACTTCCAAGGCTTCCAGGAAGTGCTGATAAAATCTTCCATAACGACTGCAGACATAGAATTGATGCCAGAGGAGACAGTGCTGTGTGCAAGAAAAACAACAGCATTTAAGCATAAGTCAAAATTGGATGATATTGTTGCTTTTTCAACAAAAAATGATTAATTCCAAACTTCTTTTATTGAGGTCTTAGTATTGTCAAACATTCCCGTTGATGCTCTTGTACTGTATCTTAATGAATGGCGTTACATACCTCAGTGTGCCACTGAATGCACTCGCGACAAACAATCCCGAAATTCCAGGTAATTCAGAAAAGATATCCAAAACCAGTAACGGTGCCAACTTTGGGGAGATGTGAAAACCAAGTAAATGATTAGAAAACACATTTCCCACTTGCAACACTGTGTTAATCACTGGAATTTTGCAATACTGTATTTATTGAACAAAACTTTGATCACAGAGCTAAATAATACTTACCTGGTTGGGATCGTTGATTCTGTTTGACATTAAAGGGTCACAGGTTTCATAAACAGCATACATAACCAAGCCACAGAAACAGGCTGTGATTGTCACCATACACATACCAAACCAGTTGAGGATGATAGCCCTGTTAAGCAAAAAAAAAACTGATTTGTAAATTCACAAAGCAGGATGACAGATTCAGAATAAAAATGGAAGAGTTTCCGAACACGTCAGCCGATCCTTGCATTTGATATAACGTCTTATCGCGCCTTTGACACAGAATATACTGTAAAGTGAATTGACTGTACATTCTGTGGGCAAAACACGGCAGCCAAATGTGCACAGCAGCGTCCCACAAACGTTTGTGGATTAAGTGACCAAGTTATTATTATTATTAATATTTGAAGGTATTATTATGCCCGGAAAAGCGATCTGCCAATCGACTATCAACCGGGTTCCTACTTACTGCTGGGTAAACAGAGGCGTGTGGAGTAAGGAAACTTACCTAAGGTTTCGCCCTGGCCTCTGGCCTAACAGATGTGCTACACATTCCAAGAGTGCATTGTGGACTAAAATGTGAATTGAATATGTTCAGGTTCATAAACTGATTGGCTCACAATTTGTTTTCATTCATTGTAAAACTGTTAATTTAAAATACTAATTGATTTTTTTATGCATCATGTTAACTTACTTTCTGGCCTCTCTTTCGCTCTTGCAGGCCAGGTAGCGTTGTATCTGTGCTTGGTTACAACAGTAAATTGCAGTCCATGCAAAGGTCCCTCCAATCAATATGGACCAAAATGTGTGCCTTTTTCTTGGGTCAAAATCAAAGCTGAAAGAGAATAATTCTTCTAACTAAATGCAAAATGATTTCTTCTTTTGCACAGCTCTTGTTGTAAGTACTTTGTACATTACTTTTTATTTTAATTCTTGCAGCTTCTATTACATCAACAACAACGACAACATCTTGCACTTATATAGCACCCGCCATGCAGAGTAGCATCTTAGAGTATATCAGTATAAGGTACATCATATAAGTGACCTGCTCCTAAATCTCTCCCTTAAATGTTGTTTTAATTTCTTGTTAGAAAAAGGGGCAAGATGTATTCCAATCCAAGCCCCTAGTAATAATAATCCTTGCATTTAATATAGCACCTTATGACTGTATATTTTGGGGCAAAACGTGGCAGCCAATTGCGCACAGCAATGTCCCACAAACAGTTGTGGATTGAGTAACCAAATTACTATTAGTATTTTTTTATATCAATAAAACGAGAGGACATAAGAATAATTTCAGGACAGACACCAGGAAGTTTCTCTTTACCCAGAGGGTAATTAACCACTGGAACTGATTGCCAGGAAGAGTAGTTGAGGGCGGCTCAGGTAACTGGTTTGTCACGTTAGACACAGAATTAATACTTTAAAAATAAACTTGAATAAAACTGTCCACAAAGTTATATATTACACACAAAGAAGGGTTCTCTAAAATAGTCATTGCTGCCTCCAAACTTTTCCCGAGGGAGGGAGGGACGGAGGAATAAACTCATTGTGACTCAACAGGCACTGTTCCTTTGCTATGTCCTGGTGTTTGTCTCACATCAGCAATCTGGGAGCGAGTTTCCTTGCCTTTAGTAAAAGAAGATTGCAATGTCTGTGTACAGCAGGTAAAGAGGGAAAGATTGTAATTACAATGACAAACTACAGTAACTGAATCTTCTACACCCACAGCAGCGACATCTACTCACTCAAAAAAATTGAGGCGACCACCTTTCTGTGCAATACTCCAAACCTTTCCAAAGCCCCCAACGTGGATGGACCCCTGAATCAGCACAGCAAGCAGTCCAGCCACCATCACACAGATTTGAAAGACATCTGTCCATACAACAGCTTTGATGCCGCCCTGAGGAGAAATCACAACTAGAAATAACATTCTTACAATCCACATGGAAATGAGAGGTGGTGAGTGAGGGCTAATGAGCAATCATTACACACTGTGTGTTTCACTCACAGTTGCTATTGTGTACCTTGCATATTTACTCAGCGCCTTGGGACATCCTCCTGACATGAAAGACGCTGTACAAATGTAATCTTGTTGTTGTATATGACCAATCTACTTTCTTTCTTAGATGTGACAATTCTGCTTGGCAGCTAATAAAGAGTTCATGATAAACAGTTCATAAGCCATCTACTTTATTTCAGGGCTGCCTTTGGTAAATCCCACAACGAGTGGTATTTAAGGTGGATTTTTTGCTTTATATTCTTTATAACACCCCTCATATCTGATCAAATGATTTTTGTGCATGATGATTGACCGGCGAGAATGAAATCAACATAAAATACGATTCAGTGTAATACAAACTCTCGCATTTAGAAACAAAGACTCAGCAGTTTTCCTGGCTGTGACAGGCTATTATATCGGGAAGATGGAAATTGTGTGCGTTTGCTGTAAGGTGTAACATTTCACCAACGTGAATGGAATATCACAACATTTCACTAACGTTTTGTTGCCTGTTTAAAATCTCACAATTCATTTTCCTGACGTCTCTGCTTTTCACCTTCAGTTTTCTCCAGTGCTTGCAGTCTCTCTTACGTGTTACTCATTGGCAAGTAATAATAATGATGATAATATAATAATAATAAGTACCTGAACTAGATTGTAAAGCAATTTCGAGTACAGAGCCACAGCTGATTTTCTGTGGTGCAATCATTTGCAAAGATAAACATTTTTAGACTTTATGATCCAATTGAATTCACGAGGCAAATACTGTATTTTTCCATAAAATAAGTCGTGTGTTTATCAATAATCGATTATACAGAGACACCTTATCACCAAAACCGTCAGACCCAAAGTACAGTGTTTGTGATGAAATACACCCAAAGGGTATTTGTCAGGAATAGGGAATATAATTGCAGATATCAATGCATGATTGATGCAGTTCTCAGCGGATTTTACTAACTCTAATAAACATTCAGAGTGAGTTTTCTTACTATTGATGTGTATAATGTACACACGAGGCCAGTTGATAACACGGATATCCATAAATTTAAGCCCGTAACTGAAAAAGAATCAATGGATGAAAACAGTTAATATTATGAATAGATGATTGAATGATAATTGACTAGAGAACATGATTTGAAAGATAAAGAGATAACACATTTATGCTGGTGGGAATGAGAAGAACTCGTCATACAGCATTACACAGGAAAACACAGAACTGGAAAAAACTATTGTTACACACTATTCTATTTTCCTTGCGGCTCAATATCTTCCTCTATCTTCCTTGCTGGGTAATCCATTGGACATATTCACCACTCTCTGTGTTAAACCTAAATTTAAATTTGATAATCCTTTCAACAAAAAAATAATAATTTGGTCACTCAATCCACGGTTGTTTGTGGGGACGCTGCTGTGCGTAATTGGCTGCCGCGTTTCGCCCACAAAACACACAGTCAATTCGCTTTACAGTGTATTCTGTGAAGCGCTTTGAGTCTCAACGATGTGCTGTATCAAATGCAAGGATTATTATTATATTATATTTGCTCTTCTAATATTATGTATGTGGCTTGTTGTTACGTTTTTTTCACTGTTATTCAAACACCCAGTCTGGTGCCATCAGAAAATGTAGACAACTTGGTTTCTATTCCCATTTGAAATTGTTCACGTAAAATGTAAATAACTTTGGTCCAAACACTGACCCCTAAGGCAGCCTGCTAGTGACCTCCTTCCATGTAACGCTTCACGTAATAATCATCCCTGCATTTTGATATAGCGCCTTTCACGTCAGGAACATTTCTCAAAGCACTTCACAGGTTTTACTGCAATGAGTAGTGACCATGTATTCTGTAGGCAAATCTGGAAGCTGGACGACAAGCACAGCCTGGATTGTGAGTTCAAAGTCTCAATGTGGGGCTTGAACCCACAACTTTCCGACACAGAGGCGACGATGCTACCAACTGAGCCAGCCTGACACATACAGCTGCCCATTATTTGTTCAGTTCAGGTAATTCCCATTCTACTTCCAACATGCCTTCCCTATTCCGTGTCTTCTAACCTGTGTATCAATCTCCTGCTTTGCACAGTCTAAAGGTTTTCCAAAATTTAAATGTAGAATATCTACAAGTATTCAAATAATAAAATAACTGTCATTCAAAAATGCCCAACTTACCTTTACTTAATGCTAATGCAGGTGTGTAGGTGACAATGCCAAGATAAATGAACTAGAAAAGAATAAAACAGCACCTTATGTACAGATGAGTCGAGGAGCATTTCTGACAGAGAAAGATCTTCAAAATAGTACGACATATTTATGAATTTACTCTCATATTTTGCAAAAGACATCACAAATGTTCGAATACAAGGAATGTGCCAATACAGTTCAATTTAAACTCCATCAAGGACACAAAAGCTCAGACATTAGATATTGATGTAGAATTAAGATAGGTGACATCTAAGATTTTTTTTAAAAAAAACTCTCTTTAAACTTACCATATACAACAAGAAACAGCACACTGCTTGATACCTCACTAGATTATTAAATCTTCTACTTAGATACTGTAGGGAAAAAAACACAGGAAAATTAAACACTATTAATTTTACTTATACAATTTACTCTCAATTAAGAATTCTTTTTGAGAAGTTCCTTGAGAAGTGCGACTGACACAATCATGTGCAGGTTTTACTTTGCTCACTGGACTCCCCCCACCCCACCACCCCCAGCTCTTCCCTATGCCAGCAACAGACTATACAGAACTCTGTAGCCCATGTCCTCTCTCATAAAAGGCTCTGTGAGTCAATCAACCCAATCTCTCTTGGCTCTATTGGCTCCCCATTCCCAATAGCAAAGAGAAAAGAAGACNTTTTTTTTCCATTACCTCATACGTGCTAAGAATGTTCAGCCTGTAGAAGAGTGGTAAATAGATCACACAGGTTATTATCATGGTAATTAAAGAAGAGAAGATGTACAACAGAACCATCGATCCAAATGTGTACACCTCTGCAGGACTTCCAATCACTGTAACAACAATCAGAGATATCTCTGATGAGTAAGGTAAGAGCAACATTTCTGAAGCACATGAGATTAATGTAACTCTTTTATAATAATACTTAATCAGGTTAGAATCTAGACTTTATTTAGCACTTTCAGATGCACCGAGTCAGTAGGACAAGGAAGGTAGGTTTAGAGATGCTCTGGGGAATTTCAGGACAGACGACAAAGAGTTATTGATAATTGGAACAGGTTGTTGGGAAGTGTGGCTCAGGTCAGGGTGCTGGACTCATTTAAAAATGCTCGATGTGGCGATGGGAAGACACTATCGTGGATATTCTGGAGATCAAATAGGCTGAAAGGCTTCCCTAATTACCTAGTAAGTTATTAATCAACTTGCACTTTTCGTGCCTTTTCTTAGTAAAGAACCGGTTGAAAACAAAACACTGCCTGCAATCAGAAAGAGAAATTGCCCAAATTTAAGGCTAACACAGAAATCATACTTAACGCAGCAAATTTTGGTTGTGAATGCTGCTTTTTACCTCATGTTACCCCAGGGCAGAATAATACGAGGCAATGCAATGGTGTGACTGGTGCAAAGGTCCTTTTCTTAACATTAACACGAACCATTAAGTTGGCAATTCGGGAATACTGAAATACCAGCTCCAACACCATTTACATTGTTGCTTCTGTTAATTTGTAGTTTTTCTAGTACTTTTGCAGCCCAAACTCCAAAACTTCTCAACAGTGCAAATAGCTATCTGTTAATTGCTCATCCATGTTCTACAATTCAACCATTTTAAATATACTGTAAGTTTTCTTAACCAGTCAAAAATTGGCATGTTATTGTAAGAATACAAAGGTTCTTGTCCTGAATAAATTGTGTTCTATCCGTAGTATTTCAGTCTATTCATTTTGATCCTGAAGACTGAATGGCACTAAAAAGGAAGTTCAGTGGCACAGATACGATTTCCATCTGTAATGTTCCCATGAACTTAACAGCACTCCATCAGAAGAAACTAAGAAAGGTGGGAATTTTTTAGTATTTCGCTGGTAAAACTAATCAATCGTGATAAATCCTTGCATTCAATAAAGTGCTTTTCATGTCGGGAGGACGTCTCAAAGTGCTTCGCGGGATTTACTGTAAAGTGTAGTAACTGCGTATTCTTGTAGGCAAAGACAGCAATGTTCCATAAATTGATTTAATGATTTATCCATCCCTGATGTCATTTTTTCTGACAAATCTGAGCAAATGTACAAAATCCACCTACCAGTAATAGCCGACAGGAAACTGGATGCCAACGAAAGAGCAATCGGGAAAGCAGACATCTGCCTAAAACAAACAGAAGTCATTTTTTTCCCCCCCCATTAACTTTCCCTTTGGGTTGGACCATTTACCTCCTCTCTTTAAAGGGAATACTTTTGCTAAGTTAGTTGCATGAATGCAGTCAGCCCTCAGTTACTTTATCTGGGGGTTATTTTTCCTATCTGAATGTGGCAGTTAACCTAACCAGGTACTCAACCACTGAGCAAATCACATTGAATCGCCTATCCTCCCCTACTATTCATACAAAGACACCAACTGGGAGATAAGGGGGCAACCAGCTTGCCAAAAAGTATTAATGAAAATACTAATAATAATCCTTGCATTTGATATCGTATCTTATCACGTCATTGAGCTGTCACAAAGCGCTTCACATGACATACAGTAAAGTGTAGTGAATGGGTATTTTGTGGGCGAAACATGGCAGCCAATTGCGCACAGCAGTGTCCCACAAACAGTCGTGGACTGAGGGATCTAATTTTCTTTTCTTTGGAAAACCTCATCAAATATTGTCCCTCTCTAACTAACTCGGGAGATATTAAGACCAATTGTCCATCCCAATTGAAAAAAGATAACACAGACAAAAAGCTAAATGTAGGACCTTTCCCTTTGCAATTACAAGAATTTTTGTAATTGTAAAAATCAATTGTTTCCTTATATAGAACTGAAATATGAAAGTGATTTTTTAGGTTAATTACAAGCTTTAAGTAAAATCTCTATTTTGCTTACAATTATAGTTTTGGACTTACCTGTTTCCTACAAGAAACTCTTCAGTAGTTCCAGTTCCTCCAGGTTTTAGAGCGAAAAAAACCCCAATTCCGGCAGATATAACCAGCATGCAACTAAACACGGCATAATCCCAGGCTTGAAAAACTTTGCTTTCAGACATAGTCGCTTCTCCAATTCAGATCAAAATTAGAAAAGCACTGAACGAAAAGAATTCATGAGTGACCTTCAAAGGGGAAAAGGAGGTCACCAATCCAAGAATAACACATCCATCAAAAGACATGTGACTGCTCACTTCTTGCAATGGAAATATGATAGTTACTCTATTGGCTTTATAACCTTGTGGTTAAATAGGATTCAATAGTCCCGATTTGCCTGTCAGGTGTTATCTTTGCTCTGGGGCACTATCGTGTATGCAGGACACTACATAAATGCAAATTGTTGCTGTTCTTATCCTAAAGCCAGTTAAAAGTATTCAAAATATACATCAATGCACTAGCTACTGTTTTCTTTAATAGAGGATATATATATATATACAGTGTATACATACACATATTCTTTTCCTAGATCCTTCATAAATATATATATAATAAACTAAATAACTGGAAGCCCCCATACTCAATATCAACACAAATTTTACCTCTATGAAGTTTTAATACCATTGTCAAAGAAAGTTATCACCCCTTTTTTTATACTGTATTTGTATTGAATCTTTATCATGGCCTGAAAACGTAGTTGAAATTACTTTCAACAAACCATATAAAAATATGCTATTTAATTATTGGGAATATTCAGAGGTACTGTACTAAATAACTTTTATCAGACCATAACTTTTGCACTGTGTTTTAAACTTAAATATTCAATAGCTTGGCTTTTAATCTCTCACCTTGCTGAAGTAAGATTGTGCGAGCAAATGAATGTGTTCATATTTCTCTGATCAGATTAGTGTTGTTGAATAAGAACATAAGAACATAAGAATTAGGAGCAGGAGTCGGCCATTCGGCCCCTCGAGCCTGTGCCCCGCCATTCGATAAGATCATGGCTGATCTTCTGACCTAACTCTAATTACCCGCCCTCTCCCCATATCCCCTAATTCCTCTATTTTTTAAAAATCTATCAGTCTCAGCCTTGGGAATGTTCAAGGACTGACATCTACAGCCTTCTGGGGGAGTGAATTCCATAAATTCACTGCCCTCTGAGTGAAGAAATGTTTCCTCAACTCTGTTCTAAAAGGCTGACCCTTAATTTTAAGACTGTGACCCCTGGTTATAGATTCTCCCACCGGGGAAACAGACCCTCAGTGTCTACTTTATCAGCCCTTTAAGAATCGTATAATTTTCAATAAGATCTCCCCTAATTCTTCTGTACTATAGAGAATACAGCCCCAGTTTATTCAGCCTCTCCTCATAGGTCAGTCACCTCATCCCAGGAACTAACCGAGTGAATCTACGCTGCAGCCCCTCGAGTGCAAGTATGTCCTTTTTTAAATAAGGACCAAAACTGCACACAATCCTCTCGGTGCGGTCTCACCAAGGCCCTATACAGTTGCAGCAAGACTTCCCTACTCTTGTACTCTAAACCTTTTGCAATGAACGCAAACGTGTCGTTCGCCTTCTTAGTTGCTGCTGCACCTGCAAACTAACTTTTTGAGACTGGTGTACAAGGACACCCAAATCCCTCTGAACACTAACACTATCTAATCTCTCCCCCTCTAGAAAATAATCTGTTTTTCTATTTTTTCTAGCTAGGTGAATAACTTCACACTTCCCCACATTAAATTCCATTTGCTACCTACTCGCCTTGCCTATCGATATCCCGTTGCAATCTTTTTGCATCATCCTCAGAGCTTACTCTCCCACCTAGTGGGAGAGTATTTTGGAAATAATTTTACCTTTAAATGTGTAACTGTTATTTCATAAAGGCATTTTCACTTACTGTACTCTGCTGTGTCAGTTCTGTTTCACAGTCTGTTTCCAGTCAAGAGATATACACCTTTAATCTGTTTCACTAGTTATTCACAAACCTCTTACTCCCGCTGAGTGGTCACCACTTTTAATGCAAGTCCATTCCGGTTTTGATGCTGTGCCAATTGTCAATCAAGTGCCTTAACCACACTTCTTTCCACTCCAGCCGTTTCCCCTTCGAAGGTTTCTCATGAATTTGTTCAGGTCCCTTTGATAACAATATCCCATTTCATCCTTTATGATACACGACCATGTGTCCATTTCCATCTTCATGGCATCTGGCCTGGCAATGGTTTGCATGTTATAACGTCACAATTTTCTGTTGCTCACTCGTGTTTTTCTATTAACAGTTTTTTCCTGATAATCGGCTCCCAGATTCTTATTGTCAGATTATCTCTCACCATGTCATCCCTTAATTCCCTGAACTCACAAGAATGGTTCAGAACCCCAGCGCCCTGTAATAGGTGTCGAGGTTTTCACTTCTTGTTTGTCGTCTTATTCCAAATTCAAACCTTTTGATTATTATGTTCTCTTCGCCACAACTGATGGCCCTCAGTCATCTTTAATACTTAACGTTATGTCACGTTTCTCAGCTGAATTCTAGTTCTATTGACTCTATCCCATCCGTTTTCAGCAGCACTGTGATTCTCTTGCGGTCCTGCCTGTTGCTTTGGAAAGATTTCAAACCTTGTGTCAAACTTCACCCGGTGTTCTTGGCAATTGTCTGCCAGTTTCAAGAGCTTTGGTTGGTGAATACATGTTATCGTCCATTCTTTGGTGTTCCAGATGCACAATGTTTACTTCATCATCATTGTAAATCATTGCAATTCCCTCCCAATCCCAACCCCAGCTCAGGTCCAAATCCCTGAATGTCCAGCGCTTTGGGATGTCCTCCCGACATGAAAGGCGCTGTGTAAACATCATTTATTTCTGTTGTTGTTGTAAAGATAACCTTTTCTTTACTTTATACCCATGCTATGGGCTCAGTTCAGTCTGACACCATGTTAAAAGAAGAGACATACTCCTTGTTAAACAGTTTCACTATTTATTCACAATCAATTAACTGGATTAGTACAATCAATATATTCGTCCATTTAGAGAACTGGTTAGAGATTCTTACATTTTATATAAATCTTACAATCCTCACTATTGACTTTCAAAATCCTTCTGGAAGTTTTGTTTTAATTTCCATTTCAAATAAATGTAATGACTCAACAGTCAGCATTTCTCAAAGAAAAAATCACTACATATTAGTTAGTTTTGCACAGCATATCTCATAGAATCATAGAATTATACAGCACAGAAGGAGGCCATTCGGCCCATGGTGTCTGCGTCAGCTCTTTTAAAGGATATTTCACAGTTTATAAACTTATCTTATGCTTTAACCTCACTGGCTCCAACAGTTCGAAATGATTGTCCACCAAATTCAGCAACGTATTTTCATTCTGTAAATGTGACAAATATCATTGAATGTAAGTAACCTTGAACATTATTTTGGACATTTTTGAGTATGGGACTATGTGAGGGGTGTTATTATATGTAAATACAATTTGTTGTTGTATGGTGAAACATGTACTGAAGAAATAGATTTATAAACTGTGAGACATGCTAATGTGTTTACTGAAGCTATCAACTTTTCTCTGACGGAAAAAAATGCTGCTTTTTAATTTCAAACCAGTGTTCTCTATTCCTATAATTATTCTTTAACTCACATCAGTGCTTGAACTCTCAAGATCTCATTCTTGCTCAATGTGTGTTGCTTCAACAAAATGAAGTTACTTCTCCTGAAATAAAATCTTACTAAGTTACCCATAAAGTGCAAGGACTAAAGGATGTTTAGCAGCTCTCACATGTGGCTTCCATGAGTCGTTTGCGCTGTGTGGAGGCTGAATTTTACTCTTCTAAATTCTATAGACAACTCTCCCAACAATTCAGCTGAGAACCAGCAAAAATAATCAACCTTATAAAGGAAATTTTAAGTACTGAGAGAGTCTAAAATTTGTGTATGTATATCTCTATATACAAAGTGGTTATATTAGTAATACTCTCCAGCCAATTGCGCACAGCAGTCATGGATTGAGTGTCCAAATTATTATTATTTTTCTTTATCTTTTTAAGGGATTATTACCCCCGCGGAAAACCGTTCCGACAATTAACTAACAAGCGGGTTCCTACTTACTGCTAGGTAAGCAGAGGTGTGTGGAGTAAGGAAACTTGCCCAACATTTCGCCCTGCCCGGGAATCGAACCCAGGTCCTCTCGCTTGAGAGGCGAGCGCTCTAACCATTAAGTTACGGGACTCTACACGATGACCACATGTTAAGTTGAAGTGAAACATAATCTTACTGATTCAGGTAATGGAGGGGTTTGTTCTTCCCTCAAAAGGGCCATGGAAAAGTTCTTTATTATCGGAGCAATGAGAGTTGGATCCACATCTTTAGCTCCTCCTATAATATTGAGTTCAGAGTTAGCAGTGAAAGTGAACTAACCATAGCAGATATAAAATTTAAGTCAAACAGTTGGAGGAAATGTTGCTAAGACATTTTGTGGGTACCTAGCAACACAATGACTAAAATATAAGTAAACTTTATTCAGAAAGAGACCTAAAAATTTGCATTGCAGTATTCATATTTCATAATTTACATCGATTTAAATCTCTGTTGGTCTTTTGTGCCACTCTGGCAAAAGTACATAGACCAAAATACATCCGTATGTGAAAATATGCTATTTTCTCAAGATTTCATCATATGTTTTAATTTCTTATAAAATATCCCAAGGTCTTTTTTTAAAATAAAAAATGAAACTGGCTTTGTTGAGATTCCCATCTTAGTGGCATTATGCTAAGGCATAAGTATACCTTCAATAGTTGCCTCTCTTTGCTTCTGCGAGACTAAACTGTGTGACTTTGATATAATTCCTGTATAGAAGTTGTTACAGATGACGAGTTTTTTTCAGTAGTTATGTTATTCAAGGGCTTTTTCAACCTCATTGATTCAGTTTTGTGATAGGATTTTTCTAGTCACTATTTGTAATATCATTTTACTTACCCGTACAAAAGCTGACCATTAAACCTACTAAAATTGTACACAGGCAACCAATTAGGCAATAGTACATAAAGGATAAGGAGTAGAAATTTTTCATGATGCTGGATCTAAAATACAAAAGAAAGTAATTAAGGTTAAGTTTCCAGATTGAGTCGTTTTGTGTCCCTATTAAACAAACAATTTTATTCTGGGACTACATCAAACTGTATGGTCCAGTCAATTAATAGTGCCACATTGTGCCTAAACAATATTATCTTTATTTTTTTGCGGGTGAAAACAATCAATCGATCAATCAATCAATAATAATGATCCCTGCATTTGATACAGCGCCATATCACGTCTTCGAGACATCTCAAAGCGCTTCACAGGATACACTGTAAAGTGCAGACTGTGTATTTTGTAGGCAAAACAAACAAAATGTTTTCCTGTGAATTCCTGGCTAGATACATTCCTTTGAAGATGGGGCATGGATCAGGACAAGTTAATAATAATATTTTGATAAAAGAAAAGTTCCACAAAACAGGGCAACAAGACATGTGTGGGCGAAGCTCCCATTCCAGCCTTCTCGAGCATGCCTTCTGGTGGGAGAAACAAGGAACAGCATCGTATCATTCAATAGAATAAATCCTCCTGACCAAAGAAACTAAAAAAAACAATATTTTCAAAAAGCACAATTCTAGTTTCAGGGGACAAATGGGACCCTCTTGATAGAACATACAGTTATAGTAATTTCTTAATGCACTGTGAACTTGTGTTCCTAACCTAGCATATATTTATCAAATAGGCAGCTTAACTGTTCATCTCGATGAAAGTTAAGTCACTCGTCAATGCAATAAAAAAAAGTATATACAACGATTGATCTGGCCCATTAACAGAGTTTATATTTTTGCTAGTAATAGCCTTCGAAAATCGGGAAAGGCGTCAAAATTCTAAGTCAATTAAATGTGGATTCAGCTGAATAAAAGATCAATTACTGCTGACGGAGTTTTGCAGTTCCGATCCAGATTGGGTCTGTTTTAGGCCAGCGCGACATATTTTCAAAGACTTCAATTATCTTATCTTCTTTTAGAATAAGGTGTGATCTGCTCTGCATCACACGTGTTCCGTGATCCTATGTTATTGTATTCGCGCGGCTCCACTGGCTCCCCATCCCCCAGAAGATAGAGTTCAAAATCCTCGTCCTCGCCTTTGAGGCCCTGTGTGGCCAAATCCCTGACTATCCAACGCCTTGGGATGTCCTCCAGACGTGAAAGGCGCTATACAATTGTAATTAATTTGAATGAACTATTGGATATTCACATTACTGAGTTTGTTTGCTGTTCTATATTTTAAACAGCAGAAGGTCACTGCATTCTATTGCGTTTTTAAACTCTTTTTTTAAAAAAAAAATGTGAATTGAATGTAAGATGTGAGTCCTACGTTGCTGAATGACTTACATCCCTTCCTGTGCTTCGGATGCTATCGTGGTTGTGACCAGGGATGATCCATTCACTGGGGTCGAGATGGTGGCATTAGGCTGCAGGCAACCTATTGAAGATATGTTGAGTTGCCTTGCAAATCTGGTGACAGGTGGGTAGATTTGTGCCCCAATCCCTAACCACAAAGAAAGCGCTAAACCGACAAACATGCCTACAAGTGCTCCCTTCGAGGAAAAAAAGAAATGAAAGGTAATACAGTATATTGTTGACTAATGTATAAAAATACAAAATATAACAAGTATAAATAGTCAGAGCAAGCTCAACAAATAGAATGCCCCTCTCCTAATCCCATAGCCACTTTTTATATTTGTTAGATGCTGTTTCTCAATACAGTAGAAATTAAGTTGGCCGACAATCTATATCAAAGCACCAAATAATCTTAGCGGAAAAGGAAAGGCTAGGAGACAATTTTCAACACGATTTACATTTTGCATCCATCGGGAGGATGTATCACAGCAGTTAACAATAATAATAATCCTTGATTTGATACAGCACCTTATCACGAGACGTCTCAAAGCGCTTCACAGAATATACTGTGAAGTGTAGAGACTGTATGTTTTGTGGTCGAAACGCGGCAGCAATTGCGCACAACAGTGTCCCACAAACAGTCCCGGAGTGAGTGACCCAAATTAATATTTTGGAAGGGATTATTCCCCTCAATAAAAAATGAACAACAAAAGCAAGAATAGCCTGATTCTGTCAAGTTTTTTCAAACATTAACATAAAATACTAAAGTACCAGACCCTGAAAATGAGCTTGTAAAAGGATTTTACCACAGTATATGTGAAACCTCACCTTGCTATTGCTCCTTGGAAACAAAGCTGCTAAAGTGAATACACCTAATGTTGGTCCCTGAATTAAACCTAGAACGGTTTGTGATGCCTGTGTAGAAGATAAAAGATACAACACCAGGAACATAAACCACATTACTGTTTGCAACTTATTTATTTTTAAATGGTACAAACTAGAAGAATTTTACAAATAGCAGACTTGTGTTTACCTGCATTATATTTCCTTGTAAAGTAGATGCTACCCCGGCCAGGCCTATTGTAGCAAGTCCAAACGTCATGGCTAAAATATAACTATACAATGGTTAGCAAAGACTCAAAAGCTTGCAAAATAAGATATAATTTTAAACCTTCCACTGAAATAAACTCAATAGGAAATATACCAGTAAATATGCACCGCCCACCCCTCCCACCCCTTCCATCACCAATATATATGTATATAGCGCATACATGAAGAGGAAAAGTGTCTTATAAGTTAAAAAGTAACCTAGGAATTTTGAGATCAGTGTCTTCTTGTCATTAGAAATGTAATTCCAAGGTTTCCATTTTGCTTTGAATATATCTTCAACCACAACTGCAGCCATGGCATTAATTCCCGATGACACTGTGCTGTGTACAAGGAAAACAAAAGTAATCTTACGCACAAGTACCACAGAATCCGATATTCTTGCGATTCCATAATATAATTTCATAGAACCAGGGAATGTTACAGCCATTCGGCCCATCGTGCCTGCGCTGGCTCTTTGAAAGAGCTAAACTAATCCCACTCCCTCGCTCTTACTCTCATAGCCTTGCAAATATTTCCTTTTTAAGTACCTATCCAATTCCCCTCTGAAAGCTGTTATCGAATCTGCTTCCACCGGCTTTATTTAATATTTTAAAAATATGCTTTCATAGATACTAAATAATGATGTATCACTTTGACACTGCGATTATCAGCTGAGTGTTTTCCTGATATCAATGATCCTTTCATTTGTTTGTGTGCAGGTATATATAATATATATATATATATACATATTCTTTAAGATCCTTCTAAATGTAAAACATACTTCTGAGAAGATTACATGAGGAATGTTACACAATCTCAATTTGACTACATTCTCTCCAAAGCAACATTTAAAGCCAAAAGAAATGGGATTAAACCTCAACTTTCCGCTCGCATCAGGTCATCAACACAAGTGGTTTACAAAGGTAAAGTGAGGTAGCGACGCGCTGAATGGGAAGTCTTGCTGTTCTAACTTGCACGTTCTAACGCACTGTATCTCAAACAATATGTTTCTGTACCTCAGTGTACCACTGAATGCACACGCCACAAAAAGGCCAGGGATTCCGGGGGTTTGAGAAAGAATATCCATAACCAACAATGGAGTCATCTTTAGAAAGATTACAAGTAAAACAAATTAATTGGATTGGCATTTTTTAATCATAATAATAATAATCATCATCATAAAAATAATAATAATCCTTGCATTTGATATAGCGCCTCATCACATCTTGGAGACGTCTCAAAGCGCTTCACAGAGTATACTGTAAAGTGAATTGACTGCGCATTTTGTGGGCGAAATGTGTTTAAAGTCTTCAACATGTTGTTTTCCGGAGTCGGTTGAGTGGAGGGAACGGGCGGGTTGGTAGGGGGTTAGGAGGTCGCAGAGGTAGGGTGGGGCGAGGCCATGGAGGGCTTTGTAGGTGAGGACCAGGATCTTGAACTGGATCCTCTGAAGGATAGGGAGCCAATGGAGTCGGACGAGAGTGGGGGAGATGGGGTCACAGAGTTTGGTGTGTGAGAGAACACGGGCTGTAGAGTTAGTTCTGGATTATCTGCATCTGTGGAGGGAGGAGTTGGGAAGGCCGACAAGTAGAGTGTTTGCACAGTCGAGCCTAGAGGTGATGAAGGCATGAACAAGAGTTTCAGCGGCCTGAGGGGTGAGATAGTGGCAGAGTCAGGCGATGTTACAGAGGTGAGGGACAAATTTTTCCAAATTCTGGACGCTCTGAAATACCAAGAATGTAGCAAATGTATTCCAAACAGATCTTTTATTTTAAATGATGAAAGTTTTCAAAAAAAATGTTTTAAAAAACTTACTTGATTGGGGTTGCTAATTCTTTTTGTCATCAATGGATCACAGGTTTCATACACAGCATACATAACCAATCCACAAAGACAAGCAGGGATTGTCACTATAATGCTTCCAAGCCAGTTCAGTAAGACAGCTCTGTTAAGAGAGAGAAAAAAAAGTTGGTAACTGCAGAAAACAGGATCAAAACAACAACAACAACTTGCATTTATGCAGGAGTTGCATACCTGAGCACTTGGGAGATCACACACACAGAATTCAAATGCCAATGTTGCAATTAACATTATAACTAGTCACATTCTTATGAGATATATCACACGTTCTAATACATCATGCCTGTATTACGATGTCCCCATAATAACAACAACAACAAATTACATATGTTTAGCGCCTTGGGACGTCCTCCTGATGTGAAAGCCGCTATACAAGTGTAATCTTGTTGTCATTGTTCACGTCGGGAGGACATCCCAAGGCACCGGACAGGCAGGGATAAAGAAAAATCATAGAAGACAAAAAGGTTTAAATCATGAAGGGTCTTTTGCCAGAACCTCGCAAAGCTTTGGAGATGTTCAATGTAATGACAGTGAATCATCAAATATGGTGTTAACTTACTTTATTGCCTCTTTTTCACTCTTGCAGGCCAGATATCTTTGTACCTGTGCTTGGTTGCAACCATATATTGTCACCCATGAAAATGTCCCTCCAATTAATATGGTCCAAAATGTAAGTCTTCTTCTAGGGTCAGGATCAAAGCTGGAAGAAAAATGCTCCATAAGAACAGAATAATTTGCTGGCGAACGAAGACCGAGGTCCATCCAATTCACCTTCCACCATCCTGGCAGTCGCTTGACATGTCATGTCCTAAAACCATATACTGTAGATTTTTAGGCACGAGATAGAAAAGGTGCAAAAGTATGCCATTAAGAAATAAGGGGCAACAACAACAACAAATTACATTTACACAGCGCCTTTCACGTTAGGAAGACATCCAAACGCACTGGCCAGTCAGGGATCTGAACCCGAGATGGGGGTTGGGATCAGGAGGCGTGGAGGGCAGAGAAAGGAGTTTGACTGAAGACACGGTGGAAGAGGAGGGTCTTAAGACATGCTTTGAAGGAGGCAAGGGAGGGAGCGAAGAGAAGGGACTGTGGGATGGAGTTCCAAAGGATGGGGGCAGAGAGGCTGAAGGCCCGACCACTGATGGTGGAGCGGGTCAGACAGGGAACGTGGAGCAGGCCAGGGACCCCTGTGTCAAAACTACTCACTCAAAAAAATTTAGGCGACCGCCACTCTCTGCAATGCTCCAGACCTTTCCAAATCCTCCAACATGAATAGTTCCCTGAATAAACAATGCCACAAGTCCAGCCATCATCACACATATCTGGACAACATCTGTCCACACAACAGCTTTAATGCCACCCTGGGGAGAAATTAGAAACACCAATAAAAGTTCTAATTAAGGTCTGATACTGGTATCCAAATGACAATATACAGCAGGGTATTCACTCAGCTGGTAAACTATACCTTATGTATGACAGATGATATGTATGATACAAAATAGATGCCCGTAATAATCGTAAAATAATAATAATTCTTGCATTTGAGACAGCGTATTTTCAACTATTACTAGTAACTCGACTGAACACTTAGACAGCGTTCCCTTACCAGTGTTGTATATAGTGCACACACAAGCCCTGTTGTTATGATGGATATCCACAAGTTTAAGCCTGTAACTGAAAAAGAGAAAATTATTGGAAAACTACAATGCCACAAGTAGCAGGTTACAAATTCAAGCGCTACTTGCTGAGATGAGATAAGAAAAGATAAGCTGATGGTACATACTGGATTTGGGGTACCATTGCGGTATGTATCATCAAGTTACCTTTGATTGATCAATCATTCCTGAAAAACGAACGTATCGAATCATGATAAAAATATGTCATCGAGGTGGAGCATCAGTATTTATAAAACTCATCAATGCAGTAATTAACCACAGCCTCACATACTTCTTCTCTGATTTTCTTGGAAGATTCTGATGTACATGCCCTTTGATCCGGGTGTCTTAATTATTCATAACACATACTTTATGACCTGTTTTTAAAACCACAATGAATAACTTGTTTCGTCAAACCAAACTTCTTAGCAAAGCACGGGATGGAAATCTAATTCTGTGGAAATGAGCAGAAACCCCTCGTTACAGTAGCTTTGAACAGTAACTACTATGGCAGCATACTGAGAATGTTCCCAGCTTACCTTCACTTAGTGCTAGGGCGGGTATGTAGGTGACAATCCCAAGATAAAAAAACTAGGAAAAAAAAACAATACAACATATTAATGATGATCTAGAGTGGATTATAGTGAAGCCCATCCTCAGAACAACACTGCAATTTGGTCGTTTGATGGAAACCGCCATCTCAATAATTAATAGATTACAAGTAAAATAATAACATGCACACACACCCTCCTTTGCTACACCCAAACACTATTCCAAAGGTAGCAATTTACCAATTTCAATCTTAATGCTTGACTGTAAGAGGAAGGGAAACCTAGAGAGTGAATCCTATGCTCATTTCCAGCTTGTCATTGCGAGTCATTAAATTATATTAGTAACTGATAAGGATTTTTGGTTCAGCCAGGTATCTGGCACATGCGGAAACACATCACCGTGCTTAAGAGTATCCGAGAATTCCTTGCATTCCACCTTCAATTGGAAATCCCAGAGATGTTTATTGGAATGGAATGCCCACTTGCTCCCGAGAGGGAAGCATCTTACTTACCTAACTCTGGAGAGTATTAAGTGCAGGTTGGCAAGATCCATGGTTTGGGGACCCCAGAGTGTGCGTTATGGTAACTGCTGGAGTCTAACCAGCATAGTTTGCCATTGAGAGCGCTGTCTGCCAAGCTTTCCTGCTGTTTGTCCATTTACAACCACCCTGCCTGTTAGGGCTTTGGATTGTAGGATTAAAGGAGCTGAGTAGGAGGATTCCCTGCCCCCAGTGACTGGTCTGCCCTTCCAAGTCCCGCTGATGAGCCAGGCTGGGCTGTGCTGTCATCAGCAGTGCCCTGGAATGCTGCAGATCCACCTGGCTCAGAAACCAGATTAAAGACCGTCACAGAGGACTGGCTCGACCTGACTTTCTGCTGCCAAACATGTCACCTTGGAGCCTAGTCACTGATAACAAATCTTGTCATTCAATGTATGGATCACAGCAGAGAGATTATAAAATGTAGTGGAGTTCATTCAAAATGTGGATGCTAATGAAACATTGAATTGATCAGTTTAAAGCCACAAAAATCCACTAGATGTGTGTCCCAGAAGCATAGGGAACATCTAAAATTTTTATAAATCTTTCTTCGAACTTACCATATACAACAAGAAACAACCAACAGCTTGGTACCTGACGAAATTCCCAAATCTTCTATTAAGGTACTGTAAGAAAACAACAGGAAAATGCACCTCTTATGTGATCCAATTAGATGGAGTTGGTACTATGTTGCTATAGGAATGTAGTAATGTCTTGATTCAAAACTTGTTCAATGTTTATGGAGAAAATTATAAAGAGTCCATCATTTTGTCCTTAAAATAAGGAAAACTAAACATGTAAAGGAAGGTGGGCAATATCCTCAACCCAATCACCTTCCTACCCTGATTGGGGAACCACAACGTCTCAATGTCTCTATAAAGCACATTGAGACATAATCAACAACAACAACAAGATTACATTTGTATAGCGCCTTTCATGTCGGGAGGACGTCCCAAGGCGCTGAACAGAGAACAGCATTTCAGACCCGAGCTGGAGTTGGGGGAGTAAGGGAGTGGAGGGGAAAGGGGATGGCCAATGGCTGGGTCGAAGAGGAGGGTCTTGAGGCGGGACTTGGAGGAGGCTAAGGAGGACCAAGATCTTGAACTGGATCCTCTGAAGGATAGGGAACCAGTGGAGTCGGGCGAGAGTGGGAGAGATGGGGTCACGGAGTTTGGTGCGGGAGAGGACACGGGCTGCAGAGTTCTGGATTATCTGCAGTGTGTGGAGGGAGGAGTTGGGAAGGCCGACACGCAGGGGGTTTGCATAGTCGAGCCTGGAGGTGATGAAGGCATGAACACGAGTTTCAGTGGCCTGAGGGGTGAGATAGTGGCGGAGTCAGGCGATGTTACGGAGGTGAGGGAAGGCAGAGCGGATCATGGCTTGAATGTGGGGGAGAAAAGACAGTTGAGGGTCGAACACGACACCCAGGATCCTGACTGACTGGTGAGTTGTAGTGAGCAACCATGGAGGGTGATGCTGCCAGAGCCTGAGGTGCTGAGGCGCTGGCGCGAGACAATCAGGAGGGCCTCAGTCTTGTTCACATTCAACTGTAGGAAGTTTGCCCTCATCCAGGACTTGATGTCCGACAGACAGTTGTCAGGATGGTCCTGGAGTTGAGGCTGGAGGCAGAAAGATAGAGTTGGGTGTCATCCGCATACATGTGGAAGTTGACCCCATGTCTGCGGATGATGTCACCAAGACATAATCCTACAAGAGTGGTACCATACAAGTTCAAGTTGGGGTTAGAGAAAGAATAAACGAGATCAAAACATGGAAGGAGTAACAGGAAATTTAAAAATATTTTACCTCATAAGTGCTAATCAAGTTCAGTCTGTAAAATAGAGGGATGTAGATGAGGGAGGTTACTACCATTGTAAAAAGAGAGCAAATGTTGTGCAACACAATCATTATTCCATATGTGTAAATCTCTGTAGGAACTCCAATCACTGTAATGAGAATCAGAAGAAAACAACTTAAGAGAGGCATTTCTTTCACATTTTAACATTAGAGCAAATTTTATTCAGCGTTTATTGAAGGCTACAAAATGCACAGTCACTACATAGTAGAGTAAATCCTATGAAAGGTTTTGAGACGTCCTCCCAATGTAAAAGCCCAATATTAATTGCACGGATTATTATTACTAAAATATATTCAGAGGAAAAACACTATTGTTTTTTAAGGTCCAAATTTATGGTTGGTACAAAGGTACAATGTTATAAAAACAAGCTTGCCCATAAAGATAGTTTTCAGTTAAACCAGATACAGATAGTTAAATCAACAAACACCGGTATCTACTTTGTTTCTTCTGTAAACGTATACTATTTTGTACAATTATTGTCTACAATTCCTGTTGTTAATTGTTCACCCACCAGCTAGATTTTAACGATTGTAAATATTGCACGTTAAGATATTGGGGTAAATCATGACGAACTGTCCCAAAAACAAAGCTTTCCAACAACATTTTTTGGCAATTTTTCTAAATTGACTCCCAAAAGTTCCCTGAAAAGTACAGAGCTGAAAGTAGGTCTACAACTTGCATTCACTTAACTGGAGTCACCAAATTGTAATGTATTGGATAAATTTGAGAAGGAACACTGGATTGAAATAGGTAATGAATAGTGGAGAGTTTGACTCATGTTACTATTTTGATTGTGAATAAGCCAATAAAATCCACGTACCAGTAATAGCAGACAGAAAACTGGATGCCAATGAAAGAGCAATTGGGTATGCAGAGATTTTCCTGTAAGAAAAAAAACACTTTATAGTACATCCTGTGACTCACTTTGAAACAACAACAAAAATGTTTCGACAACGTGATAAGGCGCTGCATCAAATGCAAGGATTATTATATATTATTAGGTAACAACAAGGACTGCAAATGAAAGCAGCGGCATTTCTTTTCAAATAACTAAATCACATTCAAACATCCAAAAGGAATAAATATATATAATATGGTTAATTTGCATTTTGTTTCACCCACAAAGTATAGTCAATTCACTTTAAAGTATATTCTGTGATGCTCTTTGATACGTATAGAAGACTCTGCAGCTCGTGTACTCTCGCACACCAGGCTCCGTAACCCCATCGCTCCCACCCCCGCCCAACTCCACTGGCTCCCCATCCCCCAGAGGATCGAGTTCAAGATCCTCGTCCTCAATTTTAAGGCCGTCCATGGCCTTGCCCCCTCCTACCTCTCTGATCTGCTGACTCCCTACCAACCTGCCCGCTCCCTCCGTTCATCGGGCTCCAGTTGCTCCGTGTCTCGTGCCCGACCCGCCCTACCATCGGTGGCCGGTCTTTCATCCTCTCTGCCCCCACACTCTGGAACTCCATCCCACGGTCCCTTTGCCTCGCTTCCTCCCTCGCCTCCTTCAACGCCGGTCTCAAGACCCTTCTCTTTGACCGTGCCTTTGGTCTCCCTCCCACCTCTCAGCCATCCCTCACCCCTACTCCACCCCTCCCCCATGCTCGGGCCCCGACACCTGACTGTTCAGCGCTTTGGCCCGTCCTCCCGACGTGAAAGGCGCTCTATAAATTTAATTTTATTGTTGTTGTGATAAGACGCTATATCAAATGCAAGGACTAGTATTATTACTCGTTGAACTTCAGTTTTGTACTGACCGGTTTCCCACCAAGAACTCTTCAGTAGTTCCTTTCCCATTTTTAGCAGCATAAAAAACTCCGATTGCAGCTGATACAGCCAGCATAACTCCAAAAACAACATAGTCCCAAGCCTGCAAGACTTTATTCTCAAACATAGCTGCTTCTCCCAGTAAAGTAAAAGCGCAAACTGGAGATAAATTCACAAGGTTAGAAGTCCAGGAAGGACCTGAGCAAATCAATGGCCATTTCGTACAATAACTGTAATGGTTTACAGTACCGTAAATTACCACATTGCAACCACCAATACTGGAACAAACCTTCTCGAAGATCGAGTTGCTAGAATTTTATTGGCTTACTTTCTTTTTTATTTAAAGAAAAATAGAAAATATTCCAAAACACCCATCAGCAAAATTGGTGGTTTCAATGTGGCAAATCCTATCCTGCCAACTAACAAGTTTGTTTCCTCTTGTCTGAACGTGTTTTCAAACATTATTGTGAAACTTCTCTACCAATGCAACACTGTATCCTCGAAATATAAATTGGGGCCTGTGGGAAAATCCATCACAAAGATGTAATCCTTCGACCCTATCCCTCCCTCCTCCCTCACCACGACTGTCCGCAAACTCAAACCCACCACCCGCTCCCTCGATCCCATCCCCACCTCTCTCCTCGTCTCCCAGCTCCACCTTCTGGCCCCTCTCCTGTCCGATGTCATCAACCTCTCCTTGTGCACCGGTTCAGTTCCCACCCCCCTAAAAACAGCTGTCATCACCCCCATCTTAAAAACACCTTCCCTGGATCCATCCCTCCTCTCCAGCTCCCGCCCCATCTCTAACCTCCCATTCCTCTCCAAATGGAACGAGTCGTTGCGTCCCGGCTCCGCTCCTTTCTCTCTCGCCATTCCTCTTTGAACTCCTCCAATCCGGATTCCGCGCTGCCCACAGCACGGAAACAGCTCTGGTCAAAGTCACTAATGACATTCTGAACATCTGTGATCAGGGCTCCCTCTGCCTCCTTGTCTTCCTCGCCTCTCTACCGCCTTCAACACTGTCGACCACTCCATCCTCATACACCCCCTCTCCTCTTTACTCAATCTTCGCGGACCTGGCTGCAGATAATCCAGAACTCTGCAGCCCATGTCCTCTCCCGCACCAAACTCTGTGACCCCATCTCCCCCACTCTCGTCTGACTCCACTGGTTCCCTATCCTTCAGAGGATCCAGTTCAAGATCCTGGTCATCACATACAAAGCCCTCCATAGCCTCACCCCACCCCACCTCTGCGACCTCCTAACCCCCTGAATGCAAATAGGTTTGGCATAACCACAAAGCTCTACAAAAGAGATTTAGGGCCAGAAGGGGAAACTAATCAGGACATGGTGAACATGTGAAAGAGATGTATCCCTTAATACTCTGACCTATTTGTTAGGTCAGGGTCAAGGTCAGGTAATTGGACTTGAGGTACAGATCAACCATGATCCTACAGAATGGCGGAACAGGCTTGAGGAGCTGAATGACCTCCTGCTGTTTCTATGACCGCTCAGAGAGATAGTGGAAACTGCGTATCAGTAACTGCATATTCAAAAGTGATTAGATTTTAGTGAAGAAGCAATTAAAGAGCTTTGAGGCTGAAAGCACAGCCGCCGATTGTGGAGCGAAGGGCTTGAAGGACATGCAGATGTCCAGAGCTGGCTGAGTGAAGGGTGTGGGGACAAGGTGTGTGGGGGTCAGAGCAGATTAGAAATGTAAGGAGGTGCTACGGCATGAAGTGTTTTGCAGATGACTGTGAGAATCGATCTGCTATGCTACAGGGAGCCAGTAGAACCTGGCAAGGATTGGGGTGATCCGGACACATGTGAAGTATGGTCGGAGGTGGGCCAGGTGGCGGAGGAGAAGAAAACGGTGGGGCATTGAGGCAAATGAAGGGACCAGTGTGAGCTAGGAAGGACAGCTGAGGTTCAGTAAGTCTGAGGCCAGGGAGGTTAAGGGGGTCGGACCCACGAGTGACAAGACATTGACAAGGCTAAGGAGGATGGCTTCTGGATTATCCATATTCAACTGGAGGAAGTTGGCATTCATCCAGGTTTTAATGTCTGACAAGCGGGCAGAATCAATGGTAGGAAAAGTGACAGATCGTAAGACTGTAATTACTGAACGGTTTATTGCGGGCAGTTATTTCACAGAGAAACCGAGTCTAAGGCTTTATTGTATAAATGGCTCCACTCTTCGGCCGTCTCCAGGCCCGCTGAGTAGCTGGCGCCGAAAACGTTGCTCTCTATAACACGCTGGTAAATAGCAATTCCCTCCTTCCGACAGAACTTAAATGCAGGCAGAACCATGTGGTCACAAAACAGTGCCACCATCATCCAGGAAACAAGGCAGGTGTGACACAATGAGCTACAGATTCAGAACAAATAGCAAAGTTCAAACTCTGTTCATTTTCTCTCTGAGTCACTAACCATCTCAAGCCAAAAGGACCGAAGCTGCTCTGAAGCCAGGTCACTCTGAGGAAGTGCTTGAGAATAGTCCAGGCCCAAAGCTCCCTTGTTTTTGTAGATGGTTTGACTGGGAAGTGTTTGGGCTGTTCCCCACAATGATGCAGTAGAGATTGAGAAGTGAAGTGAGTGGATAATCAATGTCACTACTCCTTGGGGCATCAATATATTGCAATACACACCACCCACCCTCCAAAGGGACAGAATGGTCTGCTTTCAAACTAGGAACTTCAGAATTTACAGTAGAGCGAGTTACAGAGTTAGGACATGAAGGCTCGAACACTGCCTCGAATGAGAGCTCGACATATAGGGCACCTCCTGAGGTTAGGAGCACAGTCTCCGCACACAACCAGATGTCCACAAGGTATGAAGACAATGGAAACCTCCTTGTCCATGCACACTTTACAGGTCCGTTCTTCCTTCAGCCGACGCAGTTGTTCTTCAGCACTCAGACCTAGGAAGAAAAAAGACCGAGTATTAATCCAGTCTGAATGGCCTCTGACGCTGGTGTATTCTTTCATTCAATGTAGGCTGGAAGCCCTCACCCTGTTCACCTCCAATACTCTTTGAACTCTTATGAAGCCTTTGGGTACATGGTGACAATGTGTATCAAATAGAAGGATTTAGTCTTTGGTCAACCCACAATGTAACTGATGATGACTAAGAAGACTCTTTCTCGTGTGCTCAATGCTCTGATCACCTCTCTGTGTGGGGGTCGTCTCTCTCCGCTCTGCTCCAGTTTGGGCTGATTCGCTTGGCCTCTGAACGACACCTGGAAAACAATTGAAAAGCATCAGGGGATGTGCCCCAAACCCCAGCCAGTCGACTTCTTATATTTTACATTTGTTCTATATATAATCATAACTGTTGCATTTTGATAAAGAGCCTTATCACATCATCGTGTCGTCTCAGGATATACTGTAAAGTTTTTTGACTGTGTATTTTGTGGGTAAAACACGGGAGCCAGTTGCGCACAGCAGTGTCCCACAAACAGCCAATTGGTGAATAACCAATTTCACTTGGGGGGTTGTTGGCCAGGACAGGGGAGAAACCCTCATCTGAAGGACGGCCCCTCCAACAATGCTGCACACCCACAGCACTGCAGAGGAGCACCATCTTACACGGTGTAATTCAATAATAATAATAATAATCCTTGCATTTGATATAGCGCTTTTCACATCTTCTCGACGTCTCAAAGCGCTTCACAGAATAGACTGTAAAGTGAATTCAAATTTGAAATCCCAAGATGGGGCTTGAACCCACAACAACTTTCTGACTCAGGGATAAGAACGCTACAACTGAGCCAGGCTGCTACCTAAATATTAAAATGCTTGGCTCATCCAGAAAACACCTTAATGTAGTAAAAACAATTCAAAAATAAAACTCAAAAAATGATTTGTTTTTTTTTACCTCTGGTCTCCTCCCTCCTCTCTCTTTCTTCCTCTTCAGCTCCTAACAGATCAGACAGAAGGTCAGTGATGGAGATGTACTGTGACCCAGTCAGCAGATACTTGCTATCAACCAAACTCTCTACCAAACTGTGGTCAAACCCCATCTGCAGAGCACTCTGCACCACAGCAGATTGCATGCGAGGATCCAGCTCCTGATTACCAACTGCCTCTGGAAAGAGACAGTTTTATGTAAGTGTTTTATGTAACACCTGACCCTCTTTCCTGTTTCGTTCTCTCACTCTCTTCTCAAAGTGTTTCCACCAGCGAGAAAGAGGTGAGCGAAACAACAATCTGCCGACACTGTTCGTCTCCCACTTTCCTGGTGCCTTGAGGTGTGCTTCGGCCAAGTCCTCATTCACCGTCTGTGCAAGAAGTGAACGGATAAAGTATCGACTCCACAGTCTGGAGAGGAGCAGGGAAACTGAAATTTATAGTGTGGAAAGAGGCCATTCAGCCCATCGAGTCTGCACTGGCTCACAGCACAGGAAGATCAATTCTCCCTGTGTGCACGGTCACGCACCCCCAAGAATAGCCCCGCCCCTGCACGGCCACGCCCGAGCACAGCCCCAGCCCCGGAATTAATTCTTATTGGTAAGCGATGGTGAACTCGGTGGACCTTGGTCTTTTGTTGGTCTCGCATTTCTTATGTTCTTATGTAAGTGAGGCAATGCCCCACCTGGAACTTCTCCAATCATGCATGAGTCTCTCTGGAAAATAGCTTGTATCTCCCAGCCTGGCCCGCCAGACCATCACACATTAGAGCCGTTAAGATCACAGCCCAGTTGGGGTGACTGTTGAAGGATGGGCAAAGAGTGAGTGAGTGAGTGAGTGAGTGCGTGCGTGCTATTAGACTGACTCCTGCAACAGAGACGTGATGGTCTGAATGTGGCGGTTGTAAACACTGGGTGTTGGTAGACATAAAACGGAACATTGAGAGCAAACCTTGTGTGGAAGGTCTCTGCGACTGGATCTGCAAGCGGCCCTGAAACTGTACAAAGGCACGTGTCAGCTCCGCAACACAGCAACCGCCAGAACACAGCAGGCAACATTCCAGAACATTCCACTCACCACTGACTGCAGGATGTCGGCGTGTAGCTGCTGCACACTGCACACATACTCGCTGCCTCTCGCCTGCAGCAGGTAGTCACACCTGCAAACCCAAGGCACCAGTGAGCGATACAGCAGGAAGACAACACATACAATACATTACATTTGTAAAGCGCCTTTCACGTCAAGGCGCTGAACAGTCAGGGGCTAGGACTTGGGCGTGGGGCGGGGGGAGAGGGCAGGGCGGGGGGAGAGGCGGGGAGCAGGACAAGCGCGGGGGGGGGCAAGCGGGGTTGGGGAGGGGGAGCAGGCAATACTGTTAGTACCGTGGGAACCATTTTGCATGCTCCATCCAAGGATCGTCCCCCGATTCCCAGTTGCGTAATCCACCGTCACAGTAGAAGCATTTGACATTGTCCCGGTGTCCTGTGCACAGAGATGGTTTCAGTCACATTTATGTTTTTCCCGGCAGATGATGCCAAACCTCACCGCCCAGCGACTCGTTGCACGCAGTACAATGTCTGGGATCTAAATCAGTTGATTTAGCAATGTCTCCTGCTCAGCCTCCTGTGTTTGATAATACAATGTTGAGGCAGAGAGAGAGCGAGAGGCCTGAAAGGGGAGTACACACTGCCCTGGCCTGTGTTAGAGATGTACAAACTCCCGAATCAATTCTTAGTTACAAGACCCTACCCCGTGTAAACAGCGCTATATAAATGCAAGCTGTTGTGTTGGGGTAGCTGTGCGTGTGGTGGGGAA
The DNA here is from genome assembly GCF_018977255.1 of Callorhinchus milii. Classification (NCBI taxonomy): domain Eukaryota; kingdom Metazoa; phylum Chordata; class Chondrichthyes; order Chimaeriformes; family Callorhinchidae; genus Callorhinchus; species Callorhinchus milii. The sequence continues at coordinate 2,326,854 of NW_024704761.1, read as the reverse complement.
TCTGAGGCCGGGGCTGATTGTGGCTGTGTGTCCAACCCACATTTTCTGCTCTAAACACTTTCTATTCAGGCTCCGCCAGCCGCTGCCTGTCAGCAATTCACAGAGACAAAGGGCAGAAGGTTCGCTGCTCACGAGCAGCACTCATTTGCTTTTCATAGGTTCCATCTGATTCCACTGAGTTTATCTCGAGCTCAGAGATTCCCACAACATGGGTGTCACAGGACTCAGCAAATGACAGCATCCCAGACATGGCGAGGCAGCTCAGCCCACCCCCCACCCCCGACCCCGTGAGGGGCAGCGCAGTGTGATTGCTGGGTGCTGGGGTGGCTACAGCTGCACCTCAGCAAATGTGCGCTTTCCCGTGATGGTGGGGGAGAGGAGGGAGGGGCATTTGGGGCTGGGGGAGTGGGGTGGGGGGGGGCCGGCGTGGGAGAGGTGGAGTGTGGAGGGTGAGGGAAAGGGGGAGTGAGGGAGCGGGGGGGGCGAGGGAGAAGGGGAGTGGGGGGGGGGGGTGCGAGGGCTGGAGTAGGAGGGAGTGGACATGTGAAGATGGAGCAATGAATGTATGAATGTGTCTGCTTTTCGTCAAATGTAAGCGACTGCGCTGGAGATGGCTGGGGACGTGGGTCAGAGTTGGGGGAATGCGGGGGTACGGTGTGGGACGCCGCGATGGGAAGGTGTACCTGTGTAAAAGAAACCAGCTCTCGCCAACGTTCGGGGCTCAACAGCTGCCACGTTTGGCCAGTTCTGGAAGGTGCTCAGCCTGGCCTCCTCCGTCCCCATGGCGGGGTTGTTGGCCCGGTCGACGGGCAGCTCCTCCAGGCCCAACCTCTGCAGCTGGCTCAGCAGCTGCCCGTCCACGGTGTCGGGGCCGCGGGGGGGAATGCTCCCGGCTCTCTGCTTGTGGGAGACAGACACGCCGGCGGGGAAAAGCCTCCAACGCTCTGACGTCAGCCGGTCACCTGGTCTCCGGGTCCTCAAACCGTCCCCACACCCGCACCTCTGAGCTTCGTCGCCGAAGCCCGCGGAGGAGAAGCCATCTCTGGCCAGGTCAGCGGCAGGAAAACCTGGCGTCTGACGAGGCTGCCTGTCAAAGCTCCTCAAACAATCGGCGTCCTCCCTTGTGCGTGGCCAGCCAGTTGTCCTCCAGGGCTTCTCATCACCGGCCACATCCCAGTGGCTGTTAACGGGACACATGGCAGAACTCTGGGACACACTCGCCCCGGGCTGGACGCCTGAGCGTTCTGGTCGCTCCACCTCCGCCGTGACTGCACACAGGAGGGGCAGACCACAGTCAGGACACAGCTCGCTGTCCTCTCCCAGCGTTGACGTAATCACGGACCGGATTTCCATTGCGGTTCCGCATAGGAAGCATCTAGACTGGTCCCTGACCCTGGCGGCAGCCATCTCCACTGCGGGCTGCCAGCCCAAGGCAGCTCTAAGGCCAATCCCCACAGAATGGTGTCTAAATCCTGCTTCAGAACAGCATCTTTTGTGCCTGGGATTTATCTGTGAGAGAAGCATCCACTACAGGGATTGGTCCCCGGTAGTCTCCCTCCAAACAACAGCTGTGACTCGTTCCCCCCGAACACTGGGCACCAGTGACCGACGTCACTCTGGACACACACAGTCAAAGCTCGGAATTCGCTGGTAATACCTTTTTGTCACCTTTCACCCGTACGGCGAACAAAACAGGCAGTCACTCCACTTTACAGTGTGTCCTGTGATGCGCTTTGAGACGTCTCGGAGACCCGATAAGGCGCTGCATTAAATGCGAGGATTATTCTCTCAGGCAATATTTGTGCGAACCAGAAATTGAGTGTGGAGCGGCTTACAGTCACTGAGAGACTGAGTCACTGAGAGACTTAGTCAGTCACTAAGTGTCCTGAGCGTTAGTGGTTAGGAAGCGAGAGGACCCGGGTTCGATTCCCCCGGGGAAGGGCGTAACCTTAGGCCAGTTTTCCCTTCCGCCCGCCTCCATTTACCTAACAGTAAGCAGGAGCCGGTTGTTGATTGATCGACGGATCGCTTTTCCGGGCGGTAACAAAGCCCCTTCAAAAAAAAACATAAACCCAAAATAATAATCCGGTCACTCGATCCGCGGCCGTGCGCGGGGACGGTTTCGCCCGCAACACATGCAGTCGCCGGACTCTGCAGTACATACCCCGAAGGTGTTTGATTCCCCCAACTTACCTGCCCGTACCCTCCGTTCCTCTGGCTCCGGTCTGCTCCACATCCCCCGCCCCAACCGCCCTACTATCGGTGGCCTTCAGCCTCTCAGCCCCGAGGCTCTGGATGTCCATCCCCAGTGCCTTCGCCGCTTCCTCCCTTTCCTCCTTCAAGGCCGGTCTCAAGACCTTTCTCTTTGACCTTCAGCCTTCAGCTCCACTCTCGACTCTCTACCCCCTCCTCGCTCCCTCCCTTCCCTCCCCTCACCCTGACCATCTCCTCGCTCCCTCCCTTCGCTCCCCTCACCCTGACCATCTCCCCCCTCCTCGCTCCCTCCCTTCCCTCCCTCACCCTGACCACCCCCCCTCCTCGCTCCCTCCCTTCCCTCCCCTCACCCTGACCATCTCCCCCCTCCCTGCCCCCTCCCTTCCCTCCCCTCCCCCTGACCATCTCCCCCCAAGGCTCGGGTCCCGACCCAACTGTCCAGTGCCTTGGGACGTCCTCCCGATGTGAAAGGCGCTCTATAAATGCAATGTTGTTGTTGTTGTTGATGAAGTCTGGAAGATGCTGTATCAAATGCGTGGATTATCACCTTCGTGATGATGATGATGATGATTATTATTATTATTATTATTATTATGCAGTGGGCTGACGAGCCTGAAAGGGTTACATTCCTTCTTGTTTGGGGGAACAGTGGCTTTGATGCCATGGGAATGAGTGGCTGATTTATGGCTGTTTACGCTTTTACCTGTGCCAAAGATTCCTCGCATTCCGCCCTGTCCTGTCCTGCTCGCCCTCCCCTCCCCTGCCAGCCCTCCTGCGCCTTCCGCCTCCCTGCCCTCCCCTCCCTGCCAGCCCTCCCTCCCTGCAGCCCTCCCTCTCCCTGCCAGCCCTGCCCTCCCCTCCCCTGCCAGCCCTCCCCTCCCCTGCCAGCCCTGCCCTCCCCTCCCCTGCCAGCCCTGCCCTCCCCTCCCCTGCCAGCCCTGCCCTGCCCTCCCTCCCTGCCTGCCCTGACCTCCCTCTGCCAGCCCTGCCCTCCCTCCCCTGCAGCCCCTCCCCTCCCTCCCTGCGCTGCCTGCCCTCGCCTACCAGTCCTGCCAGTCCTGCCCACATTGCTGTGCGCAATTGGCTGCCGCGTTCGCCCACAAATATACAGTCAATTCACTTTACAGTGTGTTCTGTGAAGCGCTTTGGGACGTCCTCCCGACGTGAAAAGCGCTATATCAAATGCAAGGATTATTATTATTATTATTGCTGTATGCAAATTGGCCGCCAGAAGTACAGTACGCTCAGCAGCAACAGCAACTTGCGTTGAGATCGTGCCCTTCGCACGGGGTGGGGGTCCCGGAGTGATGCAAACACATCACTTTGCTCGCACACCTTGCGAAGCGCCTTTGAGGCGCCTCGACGACGTGATAAGGCGCGGTACCGAACGGGAAGCCGGCAACAACTCGCGTGGACGTGGCGCCCCTCGCCCAGCGGAGCGCCCCAGGGCGCTTCACCATAAGACTATTACGACGGTGATTATTATTAAGCGTCTCCGGACCGGACCGGGTCGGCACCGGACGTTCATCTCGGGCCGATCCTGAGCGGCTTCTGACCGAACGACCGTGATGGTTGGATGTCCATCACCTGGAATAGAGGGAGAGGACTGGGGGTTCGAGTTGGCCAGAGCCCACCCAGGTGTTAGAGGCGCTCTGGGGCGCTTCCCTGCCCTGCCCTGCCTGAGGGGGCGCTATATAAATACAAGCTGTTGTCGTTGTCCGAGAACCCCAGGATCTTGTGGAGGAGGGGGTCGGGGGGGGGGCAACGCGAGTGTCAGTCACGCTGCCCCGCGGCCTGTGCCCGACTCCCGGCGCTCAAGTGTCGGCCCCAAAACCGAGCCTCCGCGGCTGCCGGAGAAGGTGACGCAAGGCCCGGGCTCCGGTCGCGCACCTCTCGAAATGCGCTCTCCCCCCCACTCTTCGGGTACAGGCGGTCCAGGCTGTACACGCTGCGGTACCCGCCGTGCGAACGCCCGGCCGTCAGCCCGAGGCCCCGAGCCCCGGCGCTCAACCACCGGGCCGCGCTCCGCAACATGACGCCCGGCCCGGCCCGGCCCTCACCAACATGGCGACCCGCCACCGCCCTCACCAACATGGCGACTCCCACTCCCCGGCCCTCACCAATATGGCGCCCCCCCTCCCCCTGGGTCCTTACCAACATGGCGCCCACTGCACAGTCAGCATACACTGTACAGGGTTCTAACTCAACTCCCCCCCCCCCCCCATGTGGGGCTTGAACCCACATCCTCCTGGCTCGGTGGTGAGAGTACCTGTGGCACTGTTGCTAAAGGAACTGATCTCACGAAAGGGGAAATGGTAGGGAACGCCTTCCTGAGGCTACAGAAGAGAAACAAGTCTCACCCTCTAGTGACACCTGGTGGAGTGGACCATGATCAGATGATGGCGGGACACTTTCCCCACACTCGCACTCAAAAGACCTCATTCACGAAGGGGAGGCGAGCGGATGAAGTACAATACAAAATTACATTTGTGTAGCTCCTGTCACGTCAGGATGACGTCCCAAGGCAATGGTGAAGTGTTGACGGCAACAACAAGATTGCATTTATAGAGCGCCTTTCACGTCGGGAGGACGTCCCAAGGCGCTGGACAGTTGGGTCAGGACCCGAGCAGGGGGGGAGATGGTCAGGGTGAGGGGAGGGAAGGGAGGGAGCGAGGAGGGGGTAGAGAGTCGAGAGGGGAGCT